>NC_083419.1:9880084-10180084 GCF_020745735.1 Hemiscyllium ocellatum | reverse complement strand
GTGTCTGAGACAGCGATGTTCTCCTGAAGCACTGCAGTGTGCCTGAGACAGATATGTTCACCAGGAGCACTGCAGCGTGTCTGTGACAGAGATGTTCATCTGCAGCACTGCAGCGTTTCTGAGACAGAGAAGCTCACCTGGAGCACTGGAGCGTGTCTGAGACAGAGATGTTCACCTGGAGCAGTGCAGTGTGCCTGAGACAGAGATGTTCACCAGGAGCACTGCAGCGTGTCTGAGACAGCGATGTTCTCCTGGAGCACTGCAGTGTGCCTGAGACAGAGATGTTCACCAGGAGCACTGCAGCGTGTCTGAGACAGCGATGTTCTCCTGGAGCAATGCAGCGTGTCTGAGACAGAGATGTTCACCTGGAGCACTGCAGTGTGCCAGAGGCAGAGATGTTCACCTGAAGCACTGCAGCGTGTGTGAGACAGAGATGTTCACCTGGAGCACTGCAGCGTGCCTGAGACAGCGATGTTCAACTGGAGCACTGCAGAGTGTTTGAGACAGCGATGTTCACCTGAAGCACTGCAGCATGTCTGAGATAGAGATGTTCACCTGAAGCACTGCAGCGTGTCTGAAATAGAGATGTTCACCTTGAGCACTGCAGCTTGTCTGAGACAGAGATGTTCACCTGGAGCACTGCAGCGTGCCTGAGACAGAGATGTTCACTAGGAGCACTGCAGCATATCAGAGACAGAGATGTTCACCTGAAGCACTGCAGCGTGCCTGAGACAGAGATGTTCACCTGGAGCACTGCAGTGTGTCTGAGGCAGAGATGATCACCTGGAGCACTGCAGCGTGCCTGAGACAGAGATGTTCACCTGGAGCACTGCAGTGTGCCTGAGACAGAGATGTTTAACTGTAGAATTGCAGTGTATCTGAGACAGAGATGTTCACCTGGAGCACTGCAGCGTGTCAGAGACAGAGATGTTCACCTGAAGCACTGCAGCGTGCCTGAGACAGAGATGTTCACCTGGAGCACTGCAGCGTGTCTGAGACAGCGATGTTCTCCTGAAGCACTGCAGCGTGCCTGAGAAAGAGATGCTTACCTGGAGCACTGCAGCGTGTCTGAGGCAGAGATGTTCACCTAAAGCACTGCAGCGTGCCTGAGAAAGAGATGTTCACCTGGAGCATTGCAGCGTGTCTGAGACAGCGATGTTCACCTGAAGAACTGCAGCGTGTCTGAGATGGAAATGTTCACCTGCAGCATTCACACTGGCCTGAGGCAGAGATGTTCACCTGAAGCACTGCAGCGTGCCTGAGATAGAGATGTTCACCTGGAGCACTGCAGCGTGCCTGAGAAAGAGATGTTCACCTGGTGCACTGCAGCGTGCCTGAGACAGAGATGTTCACCTGGAGCACTGCAGCGTGTCTGAGATAGAGTTGTTCACCTTGACTACTGCAGCGTGCCTGAGACAGCGATGTTCACCTGGAGCACTACAGCGTGTCTGAGACAGCGATGTTCTCCTGGAGCACTGCAGCGTGCCTGAGAGAGAGATGTTCACCTGGAGCACTACAGCGTGTCTGAGACAGCGATGTTCTCCTGGAGCACTGCAGCGTGCCTGAGAGAGAGATGTTCACCTGGAGCACTGCAGCATGCCTGAGGCAGAGATGTTCACCTGAAGCACTGCAGCATGTCTGAGATAGAGATGTTCACCTGGAGCACTGCAGTGTGCCTCAGGCAGAGATGTTCACCTGAAGCACTGCAGTGTGCCTGAGACAGATATGTTCACCAGGAGCACTGCAGCATGTCTGTGACAGAGATGTTCATCTGCAGCACTGCAGCGTTTCTGAGACAGAGAAGCTCACCTGGAGCACTGGAGCGTGTCTGAGACAGAGATGTTCACCTGGAGCACTGCAGTGTGCCTTGAACAGTGATTTTCCAATGAAACACTGCAGCATGTCTCAGGTCGAGATGTTCACCTAGAGCATTGCAGCATGTCTGAGACAGAGATGTTCACCTGAAGCTCTGCAGCGTGCCTGAGACAGAGATGTTCACCAGGAGCACTGCAGCGTGTCTGAGACAGAGATGTTCACCTGGAGCACAGCAGCGTGTCTGAGACAGAGATGTTCACCTGAAGCACTGAAGCGTGCCTGAGACAGAGATGTTCACCTGGAGCACTGCAGCGTGCCTGAGACAGAGATGTTCACCAGGAGCACTGCAGCGTGCCTGAGACATAAATGTTCACCTGGAGCACTGCAGCATACCTGAGACAGAAATGTTTACCTGGAGAATTGCTGCGTACCTGAGACAGAGATGCTCACCTGGAGCACTGCAGCGTGTCTGAGACAGAGATGTTCACCTGGAGCACTGCAGTGTGTCTGTGACAGAGATGTTCACCTGGAGCACTGCAGAATTCCTGAGACAGAGATGTTCACACAGAGCACTGCAGCGTGTCTGAGACAGAGATGTTCACCTGGAGCACTGCAGCGTGCCTGAGACAGAGATGTTCACCAGGAGTACTCCAGCGTGTCTGAGACAGAGATGTTCTCCTGAAGCACTGCAGCGTGCCTGAGATAGAGATGTTCACCAGGAGTACTGCAGCGTGCCTGAGATAGAGATGTTCACCAGGAGTACTGCAGCGTGTCTGAGAAAGAGATGTTCACCTGGAGCACTGCAGCGTGCCTGAGACAGAGATGTTCACCTGGAGCACTGCTGCGTGACTGAGAAAGAGATGTTCACCTGAAGCACTGCAGCGTGCCTGAGACAGAGATGTTCACCTGGAGCACTGCTGCGTGACTGAGAAAGAGATGTTCACCTGAAGCACTGCAGCGTGTCTGAGAAAGAGATGTTCACCTGAAGCACTGCAGTGTGTCTGAGACAGAGATGCTCACCTGGAGCACTGCAGCATTTCTGAGGCAGAGATGTTCACCTAAAGCACTGCAGCGTGCCTGAGAAAGAGATGTTCACCTGGAGCACTGCAGCGTGTCTGAGACAGCGATGTTCACCTGAAGTACTGCAGCGTGTCTGAGATGGAAATGTTCACCTGCAGCATTCCCACTGGCCTGAGACAGAGATGTTCACCTGAAGCACTGCAGCGTGCCTGAGACAGAGATGTTCACCTGGAGCACTGCAGCGTGCCTGAGAAAGAGATGTTCACCTTGAGTACTGCAGCGTGTCTGAGACAGCGATGTTCACCTGGAGCACTGCAGCGTGCCTGAGACAGAGATGTTCACCAGGAGCACTGCAGCGTGCCTGAGACAGAGATGTTCACCTGGAGCACTGCAGCGTGCCTGAGGCAGAGATGTTCACCTGGAGTACTGCAGCGTGCCTGAGAAAGAGATGTTCACCTGGAGCACTGCAGCGTGCCTGAGACAGAGATGTTCACCTGGAGCACTGCAGCGTGTCTGAGATAGAGATGTTCACCTTGACTACTGCAGCGTGACTGAGACAGCGATGTTCACCTGGAGCACTACAGCGTGTCTGAGACAGCGATGTTCTCCTGGAGCACTGCAGCGTGCCTGAGAGAGAGATGTTCACCTGGAGCACTGCAGCGTGTCTGTGACAGAGATGTTCATCTGCAGCACTGCAGCGTTTCTGAGACAGAGAAGCTCACCTGGAGCACTGGAGCGTGTCTGAGACAGAGATGTTCACCTGGAGCACTGCAGTGTGCCTTGAACAGTGATTTTCCAATGAAGCACTGCAGCATGTCTCAGGTAGAGATGTTCACCTGGAGCATTGCAGCGTGTCTGAGAAAGAGATGTTCACCTGAAGCACTGCAGCGTGCCTGAGACAGAGATGTTCACCAGGAGCACTGCAGCGTGTCTGAGACAGAGATGTTCACCTGGAGCATTGCAGCGTGTCTGAGAAAGAGATGTTCACCTGAAGCACTGCAGCGTGCCTGAGACAGAGATGTTCACCAGGAGCACTGCAGCGTGTCTGAGACAGAGATGTTCACCTGAAGCACTGCAGCGTGCCTGAGACAGAGATGTTCACCTGGAGCACTGCAGTGTGCCTGAGGCAGAGATGTTCACCTGGAGCACTGCAGCGTGCCTGAGACAGAGATGTTCACCAGGAGCACTGCAGCGTGCCTGAGACATAAATGTTCACCTGGAGCACTGCAGCATACCTGAGACAGAAATGTTTACCCGGAGAATTGCTGCGTACCTGAGACAGAGATGCTCACCTGGAGCACTGCAGTGTGCCTGAGAAAGAGATGTTCACCCTTAGCACGGCAGTGTGCCTGATGCAGAGATGTTCACCTGAAGCACGGCAGCGCCTGAGATAGAGATGTTCACCTGGAGCACTGCAGCGTGCCTGTGAAAGAGATGTTCACCTGGAGCACTGCAGCGTGTCTGAGACAGAGATGTTCACCTGGAGCACTGCAGCGTGTCTGTGACAGAGATGTTCACCTGGAGCACTGCAGAGTTCCTGAGACAGAGATGTTCACACAGAGCACTGCAGCGTGTCTGAGACAGAGATGTTCACCTGGAGCACTGCAGCGTGCCTGAGATAGAGATGTTCACCAGGAGTACTGCAGCGTGCCTGAGATAGAGATGTTCACCAGTAGTACTGCAGCGTGTCTGAGAAAGAGATGTTCACCTGGAGCACTGCAGCGTGCCTGAGACAGAGATGTTCACCTGGAGCACTGCTGCGTGACTGAGAAAGAGATGTTCACCTGAAGCACTGCAGCGTGTCTGAGACAGAGATGTTCACCTGAAGCACTGCAGCGTGTCTGAGAAAGAGATGTTCACCTGAAGCACTGCAGCGTGTCTGAGACAGAGATGCTCACCTGGAGCACTGCAGCATTTCTGAGGCAGAGATGTTCACCTAAAGCACTGCAGCGTGCCTGAGAAAGAGATGTTCACCTGGAGCACTGCAGCGTGTCTGAGACAGCGATGTTCACCTGAAGAACTGCAGCGTGTCTGAGATGGAAATGTTCACCTGCAGCATTCCCACAGGCCTGAGACAGAGATGTTCACCTGAAGCACTGCAGCGTGCCTGAGACAGAGATGTTCACCTGGAGCACTGCAGCGTGCCTGAGATAGAGATGTTCACCTTGACTACTGCAGCGTGTCTGAGACAGCGATGTTCACCTGGAGCACAACAGCGTGTCTGAGACAGCGATGTTCACCTGGAGCACTGCAGTGTGCCTCAGGCAGAGATGTTCACCTGAAGCACTGCAGTGTGCCTGAGACAGATATGTTCACCAGGAGCACTGCAGCGTGTCTGTGACAGAGATGTTCATCTGCAGCACTGCAGCGTTTCTGAGACAGAGAAGCTCACCTGGAGCACTGGAGCGTGTCTGAGACAGAGATGTTCACCTGGAGCACTGCAGCGTGTCTGAGACAGCAATGTTCTCCTGGAGCACTGCAGCGTGTCAGAGACAGAGATGTTCACCTGAAGCACTGCAGCGTGCCTGAGGCAGAGATGTTCACCTGGAGCACTGCAGCGTGCCTGAGGCAGAGATGTTCACCTGGAGCACAACAGCGTGCCTGAGACAGATATGTTCACCTGGAGCACTGCAGCGTGCCTGAGACAGCGATGTTCAACTGGAGCACTGCAGAGTGTTTGAGACAGCGATGTTCACCTGAAGCACTGCAGCATGTCTGAGATAGAGATGTTCACCTGAAGCACTGCAGCGTGTCTGAAATAGAGATGTTCACCTTGAGCACTGCAGCTTGTCTGAGACAGAGATGTTCACCTGGAGCACTGCAGCGTGCCTGAGACAGAGATGTTCACTAGGAGCACTGCAGCGTGTCAGAGTCAGAGATGTTCACCTGAAGCACTGCAGCGTGCCTGAGACAGAGATGTTCACCTGGAGCACTGCAGTGTGCCTGAGGCAGAGATGTTCACCTGGAGCACTGCAGCGTGCCTGAGACAGAGATGTTCACCTGGAGCACTGCAGTGTGCCTGAGACAGAGATGTTTAACTGTAGAATTGCAGTGTATCTGAGACAGAGATGTTCACCTGGAGCACTGCAGCGTGTCAGAGACAGAGATGTTCACCTGAAGCACTGCAGCGTGCCTGAGACAGAGATGTTCACCTGGAGCACTGCAGCGTGTCTGAGACAGCGATGTTCTCCTGAAGCACTGCAGCGTGCCTGAGAAAGAGATGCTCACCTGGAGCACTGCAGCGTGTCTGAGGCAGAGATGTTCACCTAAAGCACTGCAGCGTGCCTGAGAAAGAGATGTTCACCTGGAGCACTGCAGCGTGTCTGAGACAGCGATGTTCACCTGAAGAACTGCAGCGTGTCTGAGATGGAAATGTTCACCTGCAGCATTCCCACTGGCCTGAGGCAGAGATGTTCACCTGAAGCACTGCAGCGTGCCTGAGACAGAGATGTTCACCTGGAGCACTGCAGCGTGCCTGAGAAAGAGATGTTCACCTGGTGCACTGCAGCGTGCCTGAGACAGAGATGTTCACCTGGAGCACTGCAGCGTGTCTGAGATAGAGTTGTTCACCTTGACTACTGCAGCGTGCCTGAGACAGCGATGTTCACCTGGAGCACTACAGCGTGTCTGAGACAGCGATGTTCTCCTGGAGCACTGCAGCGTGCCTGAGAGAGAGATGTTCACCTGGAGCACTACAGCGTGCCTGAGGCAGAGATGTTCACCTGAAGCACTGCAGCGTGTCTGAGATAGAGATGTTCACCTGGAGCACTGCAGTGTGCCTCAGGCAGAGATGTTCACCTGAAGCACTGCAGTGTGCCTGAGACAGAGATGTTCACCAGGAGCACTGCAGCGTGTCTGTGACAGAGATGTTCATCTGCAGCACTGCAGCGTTTCTGAGACAGAGAAGCTCACCTGGAGCAGTGGAGCGTGCCTGAGACAGAGATGTTCACCTGGAGCACTGCAGTGTGCCTTGAACAGTGATTTTCCAATGAAGCACTGCAGCATGTCTCAGGTAGAGATGTTCACCTGGAGCACTGCAGCGTGTCTGAGACAGAGATGTTCACCTGAAGCACTGCAGCGTGCCTGAGACAGAGATGTTCACCAGGAGCACTGCAGCGTGTCTGAGACAGAGATGTTCACCTGGAGCACAGCAGCGTGTCTGAGACAGAGATGTTCACCTGAAGCACTGAAGCGTGCCTGAGACAGAGATGTTCACCTGAAGCACTGAAGCGTGCCTGAGACAGAGATGTTCACCTGGAGCACTGCAGCGTGTCTGTGACAGAGATGTTCACCTGGAGCACTGCAGAGTTCCTGAGACAGAGATGTTCACACAGAGCACTGCAGCGTGTCTGAGACAGAGATGTTCACCTGGAGCACTGCAGCGTGCCTGAGACAGAGATGTTCACCAGGAGTACTCCAGCGTGTCTGAGACAGAGATGTTCTCCTGAAGCACTGCAGCGTGCCTGAGATAGAGATGTTCACCAGGAGAACTGCAGCGTGCCTGAGATAGAGATGTTCACCAGGAGTACTGCAGCGTGACTGAGAAAGAGATGTTCACCTGAAGCACTGCAGCGTGTCTGAGAAAGAGATGTTCACCTGAAGCACTGCAGCGTGTCTGAGACAGAGATGCTCACCTGGAGCACTGCAGCATTTCTGAGGCAGAGATGTTCACCTAAAGCACTGCAGCGTGCCTGAGAAAGAGATGTTCACCTGGAGCACTGCAGCGTGTCTGAGACAGCGATGTTCACCTGAAGAACTGCAGCGTGTCTGAGATGGAAATGATCACCTGCAGCATTCCCACTGGCCTGAGACAGAGATGTTCACCTGAAGCACTGCAGCGTGCCTGAGACAGAGATGTTCACCTGGAGCACTGCAGCGTGCCTGAGAAAGAGATGTTCACCTTGAGTACTGCAGCGTGACTGAGAAAGAGATGTTCACCTGGAGCACTGCAGCGTGTCAGAGACAGAGATGTTCACCAGTAGCACTGGAGCGTGTCTGAGACAGAGATGTTCACCTGGAGCACTGCAGTGTGCCTGAGACAGAGATGTTCACCTGGAGCACTGCAGCGTGTCAGAGACTGAGATGTTCACCTGGAGCACTGCAGTGTGCCAGAGGCAGAGATGTTCACCTGAAGCACTGCAGCGTGTCTGAGACAGCGATGTTCTCCTGGAGGACTGCAGCGTGCCTGAGAGAGAGATGTTCACCTGGAGCACTGCAGCGTGCCTGAGACAGGGATGTTCACCTGGAGCACTGCAGTGTGCCTGAGGCAGAGATGTTCACCTGGAGCACTGCAGCGTGTCAGAGACAGAGATGTTCACCTGAAGCACTGCAGCGTGCCTGAGACAGAGATGTTCACCTGGAGCCCTGCAGCGTGTCTGAGACAGCGATGTTCTCCTGAAGCACTGCAGCTTGCCTGAGAAAGAGATGCTCACCTGGAGCACTGCAGTGTGTCTGAGGCAGAGATGTTCACCTAAAGCACTGCAGCGTGTCTGAGGCCGAGATGTTCACCTGAAGAACTGCAGCGTGTCTGAGATGGAAATGTTCACATGCAGCATTCCCACTGGCCTGAGGCAGAGATGTTCACCTGAAGCACTGCAGCGTGCCTGAGACAGAGATGTTCACCTGGAGCACTGCAGCGTGCCTGAGAAAGAGATGTTCACCTGGTGCACTGCAGCGTGCCTGAGACAGAGATGTTCACCTGGAGCACTGCAGCGTGCCTGAGATAGAGATGTTCACCTTGACTACTGCAGCGTGTCTGAGACAGCGATGTTCACCTGGAGCACAACAGCGTGTCTGAGACAGCGATGTTCTCCTGGAGCACTGCAGCGTGCCTGAGAGAGAGATGTTCACCTGGAGCACTGCAGTGTGCCTCAGGCAGAGATGTTCACCTGAAGCACTGCAGTGTGCCTGAGACAGATATGTTCACCAGGAGCACTGCAGCGTGTCTGAGATAGAGATGTTCACCTGAAGCACTGCAGCGTGTCTGAGATAGAGATGTTCACCTTGAGCACTGCAGCTTGTCTGAGACAGAGATGTTCACCAGGAGTACTGCAGCGTGTCTGAGACAGAGATGTTCACCTGCAGCACTGCAGCTTGTCTGTGACAGAGATGTTAATCTGCAGCACTGCAGCGTGCCTGAGACAGAGATGTTCACCTGGAGCACTGCAGCGTGCCTGAGACAGAGATGTTCACCTGGAGCACTGCAGCGTGTCAGAGACAGAGATGTTCACCTGAAGCACTGCAGCGTGCCTGAGACAGAGATGTTTACCTGGAGCACTGCAGTGTGCCTGCGACAGAAATGTTTAACTGTAGAATTGCAGTGTATCTGAGACAGAGATGTTCACCTGGAGCACTGCAGCGTGTCTGAGACAGAGAAGTTCACCTGGAGCACTGCAGTGTGCCTGAGACAGAGATGTCACCTGGAGCACTGCAGCGTGTCAGAGACAGAGATGTTCTATCTAGACCAAGGAACGAGGACATGCCACAACCAAAAGGACTAGCCACTCTACCATACGTCAGGAGCGTCTCAGAACTGACAGCCAGACTCCTGCGACCCTTAGGACTCATAACAGCACACAAGCCAACATCCACGCTCAGACAACAACTCACTAGAACAAAGGACCCAATACCCAGCATGAGCCAAACTAACCTAGTTTACAAAATACCATGCAAGGACTGCACAAAACACTATATAGGACAAACAGGAAGACAGCTAACAATCCGCATCCATGAACATCAGCTAGCCACAAAACGACACGACCAGCTATCTCTAGTAGCCATACACTCAGACAACCAGCAACATGAATTTGACTGGGAAAACACCACTATCATAGGACAAGCCAGACAGAGAACAGCCAGAGAATTCCTAGAAGCATGGCATTCATCCACAAACTGCATTAACAGACACATTGACCTGGACACCATATACAAACCACTACAGCTGAAACTGACACCCGGAAACGGCAAGAACGTCCATCAACAGACACATCGACCTGGACCCCACATACAAATCACTGCAGCTGAAACTGACACCCGGAAGCGGCAAGAACAAACCAATATAAATACCGGAAGAAACATCAAAGCAGGGCTTCACACGAGGCTCCAACAGCACTGATGATGTTCCCTAGCCAGGGAACGAAACGTTTGCAGCAAAAACTTCCAGCTCGGCGAACAGAACCACAACAACGGATACCCGAGCTACAAATCTTCAATCAGATTTTAGATTGATATGTTTGGCATGGACAGATTTGGAATGTATGAGGCGTTTTCCCACTGTGGAACAGTCAATTATCAGGGAACACAGTTTCAAGTTCCAACGGGTGTAGATTTAAAAGAGATGCTGGAAGCAAGTCTTTCCTGCATCAGGTGGTGAGTGTTTGGAATGCCTTGCCCCAGGAGGCGGTGGAATCAGAGACAATAGCAGCTTTTGAGAATCGCCTCCATGAATACGAAGGTAATATAGGGATACGGAACCTGTTAGTGATGGCACTTTCAGTATGGACGGGCAAAGTTTGTCAGCGAGGCTGCTGGGGGGCCTGTTTCTGTGCTGTATTGTTCTTTGTTCTTTGTTGTAACTCACTTGATCACCTGATAGTTGGAAGGTGTGTCAGATGCAATGGATACTGAGGAGGCAGGAGGTAAACAGGCAGGGGTTACACATTCTGCAATTGCAGGGGACGGTGCCGTGGTGCTGTTGGAGGGGTATTTGGTATTGATAGTGAGGAGGATTGGAAAGATGTGTCCTGGAGGGAATGATCCCTGTGGAATAATGACGAGGAATTGGATTGGGATATCCATCTGATGGTGGCATTCTGTTGGAAATGACGGATATCACAGCTTGCATTCCTTCAGATATGGAGGCTGGATACCACACCCTGACACGATTTGTCTTGAATGCTTCATAACTGAGCTCAGGAATAGTGAGGGTGTCCATTTCCAAGTATTACTGGCATTTTACCTCTTTAGGAACTTGAGACTGAGGCAGTGGCCAGCCAGGATCGAACTGAGTGACAGAACAGCATAAAGGGGCTGAACTGCCTCCTCTTGTTCCTAAGTTCCTATCACTATCAGCAGTAGTGACAGCTTTATAAACAGCTCATGAAAAGTGATGTTGCTGCTAGATGGAGATTGCCTTCTCCGTTAGAGCAATACACTGTTGCATTATTTTCATCCTACTGCTTGCAAATTATTGGTCTGTGTATGATCTGATTGCTGCTCTGGGATTTAATGGAATTGGTGTTTAAAAGGCCCAGTAACAATCCATAAAAATCTGGATTCCTGCTACTTAACACAAATCATTGAAAAGGGTCAGGGCCACTATCTGCAAGCTAGATTTATTCAATCATTTCTGAAGAAAAAGTTCCAATAGATTGTGTGGAGATAGTTACCGTAATTGAGGATTTCAAATGTATCAATGAGCATTGTTTCTTCATCCTCTCCCCAGGAGAAGGGGTAAAGAGTGTTACATTGAAATAAGCTCATGCCAAGTCATGGGTAGACAAGGACCAATGCATCTCGGAGATACTTTCCAGAGATCTAAACTTATTAGATTACTTACAGTGTGGAAACAGGCTCTTCGGCCCAACAAGTCCACACTGACCCGCCGAAGCGCAACCCACCCATACCCCTCCATTTACCCCTTACCTAACACTACGGGCAATTTAGCATGGCCAATTTACCTGACCTGCACATCTTTGGACTGTGGGAGGAAACCGGAGCACCCGGAGGAAACCCACGCAGACACGGGGAGAACGTGCAAACTCCACACAGTCTGTCGCCTGAGTAGGGAATTGAACCCAGGTCTCAGGCGCTGTGAGGCAGCAGTGCTAACCACTGTGCCACCGTGCCACCCACCTTCCTATGGGCCAGGTGTGACTCCAACCAGTGGAAGGAAACCAGAGCACCAGGAGGGAACCCACACAGACACGGGGAGAATGTGCAAACTCCACACAGAGTTCTAACTCATGTTAGAATTGATCATGGATCCCTGGTGCTGTGAGGCAGCAGTGCTAATCACTGAGCTACCCTGCTGCTGAGTTGCTCAATTGCTGAGATTAAAAATGGACAATGCATTTCTATGGTGTGGCTGGTACACAGAAAACAGGACAAGTTCAACCCAAACAATTATCACCCTGTCAGTCTATTCTCAATCATCAGTAAAGCGATGGAAGGTGTTGTTGACAGCGTTACCAAGCAACATTCACTCAGCAATAGCCTGCTCAGTGATGCCCTGTTGGTTCCAGCAGGGCTCAGTCAGCTCCTCACCTCATTACAGTCTTAGTTCAAATAGGGATAAAAATGCTTCTGATATTAAGGCTGCATTTGCCCATGTGTAGGCATCAAGGAGCCCTAGCAAAACCAGAGTCAATGGGTAGCAGAAGGAAAGCCTTCCACTGGTTGGAGTCACACCTGGCCCATAGGAAGGTGGTTGTGGTTGTTGGAGGCTAGTCAGTTCAGCTCCATACTACAGAAAGAGGCTATTTGCCCATCAATCCACGTCAACTCTTGGATGAGCATCCCAGCCAGTTCCAACTCCCTACACTATCTCCATAACCCCATATTTAGCATAGCCAATTCCCCTAAACTACACATCTTTGGATTGTGGGAAGAAACCAGAGTACCTGGAAGAAACCCACACAGACATGGGGAGGACATGCAAACTCCACACAGCCACCCAAGGCTGGATTTGAACCCACTGCCTGGTGCTGTGAGGCAGCTTGGCTAACCATTGAGCCACTGTGCTGCTCATCTCTGCAGAAGTTCCTAAGATAGTGCCCGAGCCCCAAACATCACTGATTTGTTCGTCCAATGACCTCCTTCCACCATAAGGTCAGAAATGGGGATATTTGAGCAATGTTCATTCCCCAGATACTGAAGCAATCCTTGTCCAAATGCAGCAAGTCCTGGACCATGTTCAGGTTTGGGCTGACAAGTAGCAGCAAAATTCCCACTGCAGAAGTGCGAGGCAATGATACAATCCAACCGTTGCCCCTTGACGTTACCATCACTGCATCCCCCAACATCCTGGGAATCACCCTCAACCAGAAACTGAACTTAACAAGCCACATAAACCCAGTGCCTATACAAGTTGGTCAAAGGCTAGGAATCCTGCAGCAGCAAACCAACCCCTAAATCTCAAGTCACAAGTCAGGCGTGTGATGGGATATAGACTAGCCATTTATAAATACATGTTTGAAACAACAGGCCAGAGGTTAGGGATACTGCAACAGGTAACCCAGCACCTGACTCCCCAAAGCCTGGCCACTATTGTGAAGGCACGAGTCAGGAGGGTGATGGACTTGCCCTGGATGGATGCAGCTACATCAAAACTCAAGAAGCTTGACACCACCCAGCCCGTCTGATTTGCGCCACTTCCTCCACCAGTCGCAGCAGTGTGTGGGGTTCACAAAACTCACTGCAGGAACTCATCACGGCTCCTTCGATGGCCATCTGGAAGGACACGGGAACCAGATACATGGGAACAACACCACGGCAAGTTCCCCTCTAAACCACTCAGCATCCTGACTTGGAAATACATTGCCATTCCTTCCCTATTGCTGGGACAAAATCCTGGAATTCCCTCCCTTTGAATGAACTGCCACCAGATGGGCTACAGTTCAAGAAGCAGCTCACCATCAACTTCTCAAGAGGCAACTAAGGATGGGCAGTAAATACTGTCTCAGCTAGTGACAGCCACATCTGGTGAGTGAGTTTTAAAATTCTTTTATAGTGTCATAATATGTCCAAGCAAGGTACAACCAATTAAATTCCTATATTAGTGGGAATTCTCCTAGGTCTTTTTTACTGAAAAGCGAGGATTGCTACAATTTGGTCAGAAACGCTTATGAAACTTTGAAGGAGGAAGTTTCGAATATATTTAAGTTGCAAGTGGGTAGTTCCTTATTGGGAAAGGAAATCAAAGTTACCAGTGGGAGATGGGAATGTGGGATTCAAAACACTAGCAGATCAGCCAGGCCTTCCCTGAAGGGCAGGACAAACTCACCTGGCCAAATGGCCTCCCGCCAATTAATTGCTGGATCCATCCACTATCTACAACCCATTATGAACACATCTAGGGTTGTTTTCACCAGAGTTTAGAAAAATGAGGAGGTGGGGGGGGGAGTCTCTTAGAAACCTATTAAATGTTAATCATTAATGTACAGAGGGATATAGGCATGCATGCAGGTCCACACTTCCCTGAAAATGACAACTCAAGTGGATAACTTGGTCAAGAAGGTCTGAGGCATGCTTTCCTTCATCGGTCAGGGCCTGGAGTATGAAAATTGGCAAGTCATGCTGTAGCTGTGTAGAGATTTGCTAAGATCCTGTTTGGAATATTGCGTACAGTCCTGGCTGTCTCACTTACCGGAAGGATGTAGAGGATTCGGAGATGGTGCAAAAACAGTTTGCCAGGATGTTGCCTGGTTTGGAGGGTTTTAGTTATGAGGAGAGTCATGATTAGCAAGGTTAGATCTCATGGAATACAGGGAGAACTAGCCATTTGGATACAGAGCTGGCTCAAAGGTAGAAGACAGAGGGTGGTGGTGGAGGGTTGTTTTTCAGACTGGAGGCCTGTGACCAGTGGAGTGCCACAAGGATCGGTGCTGGGTCCTCTACTTTTTGTCATTTACATAAATGATTTGGATGCGAGCATAAGAGGTACAGTTAGTAAGTTTGCAGATGACACCAAAATTGGATGTGTAGTGGACAGCGAAGAGGGTTACCTCATATTACAACAGGATCTGGACCAGATGGGCCAATGGGCTGAGAAGTGGCAGATGGAGTTTAATTCAGATAAATACGAGGTGCTGCATTTTGGGAAAGCAAATCTTAGCAGGACTTATACACTTAATGGAGTGTTGCTGAACAAAGAGACCTTGGAGTGCAGGTTCGTAGCTCCTTGAAAGTGGAGTCGCAGGTAAATAGGATAGTGAAGAAGGCATTTGGTATGCTTTCCTTTATTGGTCAGGTTATCGAGTACAGGAGTTGGGAGGTCATGTTGCGGCTGTACAGGACATTGGTTAGGCCACTGTTGGAATATTGTGTGCAATTCTGGTCTCCTTCCTATTGGAAAGACGTTGTGAAACTTGAAAGGGTTCAGAAAAGTTTACAAGGATGTTGCCAAGGTTGGAAGTTTAGAGCTACAGGGAGAGGCTGAACAGGCTGGGGCTGTTTTCCCTGGAGTGTCGGAGGCTGAGGGGTGACCTTATGCAGGTTTACAAAATTATGAGGGGCATGGATAGGATAAATAGGCAAAGTCTTTTCCTTGGGGTCGGGGAGTCCAGAACTAGAGGGCGTAGGTTTAGGGTGGGAAGGGAAAGATATAAAAGAGATCTAAGGGGCAACTTTTTCATGCAGAGGGTGGTACGTGTATGGAATGAGTGGCCAGAGAATGTTGTGGAGGCTGGTACAATTGCAACATTTAAGGGGCATTTGGCTGGGTATATAAATAGGAAGGGTTTGGAGGGATATGGGCCAGGTGCTAGCAGGTGGGACTAGATTGGGTTGGGATAGCTGGTCGGCATGGACAGGTTGGACCAAAGGGTCTGTTTCCATGCTGTACATCTCTATGACTCTATGACTCTAGGAGAGATTGGGCAAGCTCAATTTGTTTTCATTTGAATGCCAGAGGAAGTGGGTCGACCTGATAGAAGTTTCCAAAATTATAACAGACACAGATAGAGTGGATCGTCAGAGTCTTTTACCCAGAGTAGAAATGTCAATTACTCGGGGACATAGGTTTAAGGTAAAAGGGAGTAAGCTTAATGGAGATGTGAGAGGCACGTTTTTGCACAAGGGTGGTAACTATCTGGCATGCTCTGCCAGAGGTGGTCGCAGATACATTCAAGAGACACTTTGACAGGTGAATGAATAGATAAGGAATAGAGGGATACAACTATCTAAAGGGAAAAGGTTTTAGTTTAGAAAGGAGCCAGGTGTTGGTGTAGTTGATTTTAACCTCCTGCGAATCCTCTTGCAAGGATGCCTTCCTTGAAGAAGTTCTCCTTCTCCATCTACAAGGATCTCAGCGAGTCCCTCTCTCACTGTACTCCCCAGGTACGCCTGGAGGAAGAGCGCCTCATTTTCCGCCTAGGAACCCTCCAACCACAAGGAATGAATGCAGATTTCTCCAGCTTTCGCATTTCCCCTCCCCCCCCCCCCACCTTATCTCAGTCCCAACCCCCGGATTCAGCACCACCTTCTTGACCTGCAATCTTCTTCCCGACCTCTCCACCCCCACCCCCACTCCGGCCTATCACCCTCACCTTAACCTCCTTCCACCTATCACATTCCCAACGCCCCTCCCCCAAGTCCCTCCTCCCTATCTTTTATCGTAGCCTGCTTGGCACACCCTCCTCATTCCTGAAGAAGGGCTTATGCCTGAAACGTCGATTCTCCTGCTCCTTGGATGCTGCCTGACCTGCTGCGCTTTTCCAGCAACACATTTTTCAGCTCTGACCTCCAGCATCTGCAGTCCTCACTTTCTGCTGTGGGATGTGTTGGTATAGGCCTGGTTCACCAAAGGGTCTGTTCCTGTGCTGTACTATTCTTTGATTCATGTCCTTTGTTGTAAATTCTAACAGAATGAGATAATATGAACCCAGGAAAGGTGCTCCCCATGACAGGGCAGTCCATCCACAGGGCTCAGAGTCGACCGTTCAAGACTGAGATGAAGAAAAATGTCTTCACCCAGAGCCAGTGGAATTTCGTGCCATAGTTGGTCAAGGCCAAACATTGAATGCTTTCAAGGAGGATTTAAATATAGTTCTTAGGGATAAAGGACATGGCAAAAGATTTGCAATAGGGTTGCATGGTCAGTCGTGATCATATTGAATGATGGAGCAGGCTCAAAGGGCTGAATGGTCTCCCCTTTTATTTGAATTCAGTCACAGGGCGTGGGCATCACTGGCTGGGCAAATATTCACTTCCCCAGAGGGCACTTGACAGTCCCACCACATTGCAGTCTGTCTGGAGTATAGGCCAGACCTGGTGAGGATGGCAGATTTCCTTCCCCAAAGGACATTGGTGAGCGAGGTGGGATTTTTTTCCAACAATCGACAATGGTTTCATGATAGATTCTTTTTAAAAATGAAATGCAAATACCATCATTTGCCACAGTAAAACTCAAACCCAGGATATTAGCTGAGTGTCTGGATTAATAGCCAAGCTAAATTGACACAGTATGCAAACCATCCAATCAGGGAAGGGCTTATACAGAACCTGGTTTTGGGAAATGAGCCCGGCCAGGGAGTGAAGAGAAGAATGACCATAATAATATGGGTTTTAAGATACTCATGGATGGGGGTGCAAGTGTTATAATATTCGACAGCAACTGGAGGTCTTTGATTGGAGGTGGTTGTTTGAGGATAAATCTACATCAGACATGTGGGAGCATTTCAGACAGACGTTGATGAGAGTTCAAAGTGGCATGTTCCTGTGAGAATGAAGGATAGGTATGACAAGTTACATCAACCTTGGATGGTCAGGAATGTTATATAAAAGGAGGCATACATAAGGTCTGGGAGGATGGGAACTGACGAAGCCTTTGAACTATACAAGGAATGTAGGAAAGAACTCAAACAAGGAATTGGAAGGGCGAAATGGGGTTATGAAAAGTCGATGGCAAACAGGATTATAGAGAATCCCCAGCTTTTTCCACATATAGTTTAGAATTAGATTACTCACAGTGTGGAAACAGGCCCTTTGGCCCAACAAGTCCACACCGACCTGGCGAAGCGCAACCCACCCACACCCATTCCCCTACATTAACCCCTTCAGCTAACACTATGGGCATTTTAGCATGGCCAGTTCATGTATAAAAAGCAGGAGGGTAGCCAGGGAAAGGGTTGCCCAGTCAAGGACAAAAGAGGGAATGTGCGTGTGGAACCAGAAAAGTTAGGTGAGGTCTGAAACAAGTACTCTGTGTTGGTATTCACCAAAAGAAAGAATTGCTGGAGGATGATCTCAGGGAAGGAAGTGTTGAATTTCTAAGCCAAGTTACTATTAAAAATGAAGAGGTGTTGTTTGTCTTTAAAAATATTGAGATAGACAAGTCCCTGGGTCTTGATGGGATCTATCCCAGGACCAGCCCGATACCATGTGACTTCACCTTTTGTACCAGTCTGCCATGAGGGTCCTTGTCAAAGGCTTTACTGAAGTCCATGTGGACAATATCAATTGCTTTTCCTTCATCAGTCATCCAGCAGGTTCGAGGTGCAGGGAGATTTTTAAAAGAGATGTGTGAGGCACGTTTTTCACACAAAAGGTGGTGAGTGCCTGGAACATGCTGCCAGAGGAGGTGGTGGAAGCAGACACATAGCAGCATTTACGAGGCACCTGGATGAATTCTTGAATAGGAAAAGGAAGAGAGGGATATTGCTCCTGTTAGTGAAGACAGTTTTAGTATGGAAGGGCAAAATGTGTCAGCAAAGGCTTGGAGGGCTGAAGGGCCCGTTCCTGTGCTGTATTGTTCTTTATTCTTTGATAAAACCACTAAACCATCATGTCCCCTTCACTCCAGCATCTATTTTCTATGTTTACTGAAATTTTACATTTACTTAAAGTCAGCTGTTTGAAACTGTATGAATTTGCGGTATAGAAATATATAGCATGGAATCAGACCTATCGGTCCATCTCGTCCATGCCAATCAGATATCCTAAATTAATTAGTCCCATTTGCCTGCATTTGACCCATATCTTTCTAAACCTTTCCTGCTCATATACTCATCCAGGTGCCTTTTAAATGTTGTAATTGTACCAACCTCCACCACTTCCTCTGGCAGCTCATTCTGCACACGCACCACCTTCTGCATGAAAATGATGCCCCTTAGGTCCCTTTCAAATCTTCCCACTCTCACTTTAAACCTATGCCCTCTAGTTTTGGACACCCCAACCCCAGGGAAAAGACCTTCACTATTCATCCTATCCATGCCCCTCATGATTTTATAAACCTGTATAAGGTTACCCCTCAGCCTCCGTCGCTCCAGGGAAAGTAGCCCCAGCCTCTCCCTATAGGCCAAGCCCCCCAACCCTGGCAACGTGCTTGCAAATCTATTCTGGACCCTTTTGTGTTTCCCAACATGATACAAAGCAGGTTCCAGGCAGCATTTCAAAGTAAAGCTCAGTACAAATGGGGGGGGGGAGCTTATACAATGTGTAAGCGATGTGAGAGTTGTTTGGGAAAAGTGGATTTCAACATCTGCCAAGTTGGACAGGCCCCGAGGGGCTGAATGGCCTTCTCCTGCTCTGATTTCTTACGTTCTGTTACTATTCCTGTCAAGTTGAACAAGTTCATGATGTGTCCTGTCAAGATCCTTTGACTTTCATCCCTCTTGTATTTTCGGCTCCTGTCGGTTAGCTTCACATTCTTTGAAAACAAACTCCTATCGTTTGATGGAATGCTGGTCCTCTTCCAAGCTTCTGTCAGTAAACAAAAACATGTTGGTATGGAGTACAGCAACTCTGATCCTGATCAGCGGACAGTTGAGTTTATCCCATTCAAGTTAAATTGCCCTTCACTGAAGGAAACATGTTCTCCTTGGAATGCTGCTGCTAATTTGAAAAAAGGCATCAGTCCACATGATAGAAAGTTGCACACGGTCTATCAACAGAAGACAATAAGATAATTCAATTATTTTTGTCTAAGTGAGAGTTGCGATTAGAGTGAAAGTGTCAAGGGTAAACAAGCTAGTAAGCCACATACAAACTTTCTTATATGAGCCACAATTGCTTTCTGCATTTGCGCCTTTCCAATTAACTCCCTTCCTTCAAATTCTGCTTTGGAAGCATCTAATTACCAGCTTTGGATCCAAAGGAGAGAAATATTGAAATGGTGAGCAAGAAGGTTTGAAGCTATTTCAACAACTCATTAAGCAATAGGGAACATGTGCGGAATACTATCAAAATAGTGAAAGAAAGAACTTAATCAAGGAATTGGAAGGGCTAAACGGGGTCAGGAAAAGTCGTTAGCAAACAGGACTAAGGAGAATCCCAAGGTTTTTTTTGCATATTTAAAGAGGTGAGCCAGTGAAATGGCTGGCCCACTCAAGGACAAAGGAGGAAATGTGTGCGTGGAGCCAGAAAAGTCAAGTGAGGTCTTAAATGAATACTTTGTGTTGGTATTCACCAAAGAGAAGCAATTTGTGGGGGATGACTCAGGGAAGGGAGTGTCGAATTTCTAAGCTGCCTCACAGTACCAGAGACCTGGGTTCAATTCCCACCTCGGGCAACTCTCTGTGTGGAGTTTGCACATTCTCCCCGTGACTGCGTGGGTTTCCTCTGGGTGCTCCAGTTTCCTCCCACAATTGCCCATAGTGTTAGGTGAAGGGGTAAATGTAGGGGAATGGGTCTAGGTGGGTTGCACTTTGGAGTGTTGATATGGACTTGTTGGGCTAAAGGGCCTGTTTCCACAATGTAAGTAATCTAATCTAATCCAAAAGTGTTGTCCATCTTTAAAAAGTATTAAAATAGGTAAGGATCCAGGTCCTGATGGGATCTATCCCAGAATATTGAGGAAGGCTAGAGAGCAAATTGCTGGAGCATTGACAGACATCTTTGCATCCTCTTTGGTCACAGGTGAGGTCCCAGAGGGCAGGAGAATAGCCAATGTCATCCCATTATTTAAGAAGGGTAACAGGGATAATCCTGGAAACTACAGACCTGAGAGCCTCATGTCATTGGTAGGGAAATTATTAGAAAGATTCTCAGGGACAAGATCCATATGCATTTAGAAGGAAATAGAATGATTAGTAATAAACAGCATGGTTTTGTACGGGGGCGGTTGTGTCTCAATAACTCGGTTGATGAGGTGATGAAGATGATTGATTAAGGAAAAGCAATTGATGTTGTCTACATGGACTTCAGTAAAGCCTTTGACAAGCTCCCTCATGGCAGACAGGTAGAAAGGTGATGTCACTTGGTCTCAGGGTGAGTTGGCCTGATGGATATAGAACTGACTTAGTCATAGGAGTAGGAGTGGAAGGATGCTTTTTGGAATGGAGGGCTGTGACTAGTGGTGGTGATGGGACTAGTGTTGGGATCTCTGCTGTTCATGGTCTACATAAATGATTTGAAGGAAAACATTTCTGGTCCAATTCGTAAGTTTGTGGATGATACAAAAATTGGTGGAGTTGCAGATAGTGTGGAGGATGGTCAAAAGCTACAGCAGGATATAAATCATTTGGAGGCATGGGCAGAAAAATGGCAGATGGAGTTTAATCTGGACAAATGTGAGGTGATGCATTTCAGAAGGTTAAGTACAGGTGCAAATTATACTGTGAATGACAAAACCCTTTGGTGTATTGAGAGGCAGAGGGATCTGGGTGTGCAGGTCCACAGATCACTGAATGTGGCAGTGCAGTTAGATAAGGCAGTAAAAAAGGCCTATGATATGCTTGTCTTCATCAGTTCTGGTCACCACACAACCAGAAGGATGTGGATGCTTTTCAGAGGGTACAGAAAAGGTTTACCGGGATGTTGCCTGGTATGGGGTAGTTTAGCTATGAAGGTAGGTTGGATAGACTAGGTTTGTTTTCACTGGAATGCTGGAGATTGAGTGGCGACCTGATATAAGTTTATAAGATTGTGAATGGCATGACCAAAGTGGAAAGTATGAGGCTTTTTCCCAGGGTGAAGGGGTCAGTTATTAGGGAACACAGGTTCAAGGTGTGAGGTGGGGGCGGAGTTTAAAAGAGATGTGTGAGGCAGGTTTTTCACACAAAGTGTGGTGAGAGCCTGGAACACACTCTGAGAGGAGGTGGTGGAAGCAGACACAATAGCAGCATTCAAGAAGCATCTGGACAGATACATGAATAGGAAGGGAATAGAGGGATACAGAGCCTGTAAGTGAAGACAGTTTTAGTATGGAAGGGAAGAATGTGTCAGTACATGCTTGGAGGGCCGAAGGGCCTGTTCTTGTGCTGTATTGTTCTTTGTTCTTTAATCTCTGTTCTTAAGAGCAAGGAGGTTATGATGGAGCTACATATAATGTCACTTAGGCAACAGCAAGAGTACTGTGTGCAGTTCTAATGTCTGAATGATAGGAACAATGTTTGCACACAAGAAATTGCAGAGGGGATTCCTTAGGCTGGGCTGGAGTGATTCGGTTATGAATAGAGACCAGATAATCTATGGTTGATCTCCATCAAACAGTGATCATTACAGCTAGGAGCAGGAGTCAACAATTTAGCCACTTCAGCCTGCTCCACCATTTAATACGGTCATGGAATTGTATTAAAGCCAACACATGTCTTAAAATTTCACACTTTAGAAACAGTTTCCCCGATTCGTCAATTGCATCACAGCGAAGTTGTGTTGACAAAATGCGTGTCATCGCAGCATGGACTGTAGACACACAAGAACAATTTCATAAAATTAAAGTCAGGCAGTGCAACAGCACAAGCCTGCTGTTCTCTCATTGCAAAATAGATGGGAGGAATTGAGATCTCTTTCTTCCAAGAGGCTGTGGAGTGCAGGCTAATTAGCATCATTTTCAGAATTGAGATCTGTAGGTTTTTGTTGGGTGGGGGTACCAAAGGGATTGTAAGCCTGGTTGAAGATTTGTAGCTCGGGTGTCCATTGTTGTGGTTCTGTTCGCCGAGCTGGAAGTTTTTGCTGCAAACGTTTTGTTCCCTGGCTAGGGAAAATCATCAGTGCTATTGGAGCCTCCTGTGAAGCGCTGCTTTGATGTTTCTTCCGGTATTTATAGTGGTTTGTTCTTGCCGCTTCTGGGTGTCAGTTTCAACTGTAGTAGTTTGTATGTGGGGTCCAGGTCGATGTGTCTGTTGATGGATGTTCTTGCCGTTTCCGGGTGTCAGTTTCAGCTGTAGTGGTTTGTATATGGGGTCCAGGTCTATGTGTCTGTTAATGGAGTTTGTGGATGAATGCCATGCCTCTAGGAATGCCCTGGCTGTTCTCTGTCTGGCTTGTCCTATGATGGTAGTGTTTTCCCAGTCAAATTCATGTTCCTGGTTGTCTGAGTGTATGGCTACTAGGGATAGCTGGTCATGTCGTTTTGTGGCTAGCTGATGTTCATGGATGCGGATTGTTAGCTGTCTTCCTGTTTGTCCTATATAATGTTTTGTGCAGTCCTTGTAAGAGATTGTAAGCCTAAGTTGGTGGGTAGAACTGAAGAACAGACCAGCCTGGATCAAACTGAGCCATGGAACAGTTCTCAAAGGCTGGACAGTCCACTCCTCCCCAATGCTCCGACTTCTGGAGTGATACATTTTAAATTAAGCTCCTGGTCTGTCCTGAGGATTTAGAAGTCAGCGGGCTGATGTTATAATACAGCAATTCGTCCCAGCAAATGCACTCAAATTCTGCAGAAGGAGAGGTGGAAGTTCAGGACTTGCAATTTCGTTCCATTGATTGGCGGTAGCTCTTTGGTGCTGCCTGCAGTTGTAAAGTTGACGTACAGTGAACAAAGCAAACTGTTTAAGGTTAAGTGGCAATTTATAACTGGAAAGCATACTTTTCGTTTCTCCCCTGAAGGGTCATAAGCAATACTGCTCATGTGATGGCTACTATGTCGCTATGATTAACCATTAGTCAACAACTCCATTTTCATTGTATTGTGCAACTAACAGGATAGTAGAAGGTGAATGAGAGGACCTTAGTCTTTTAGCAATTCCTATATCAACTGTCTACAGAGCAGGAAACAGCTGCTGCTTAAACACGGAGCCTGTCTAACTGTGATCTATGTATCTATAACCTCACCAGCACTGTGTTGTGTATAGCTGCACATATCTGAGGCCAAACATGCAATACAACAAGTCAGTTCGTTCACACACAAATCATTTTGGTTAGGCAACATCACGTCTGACTGTTATATCTCAAGACTGTTGGAATCACTCAGTCAGATGAATGCTTCAAGACAGGAGGTGTTCTTAAATCTACATTGCCTTCGCAAAATCATCCTCTCTTTATAATGTAACATTAGTACGATTTTAAATCCAGAATCTCCTCTTGCTGAACTGCAGGAGTTTTTGACAATAGAAACCAGTGCTGGTAAACTCAATCCATTTACGCTGGAACTTTCTGCAAGATTTTAAGCAGGAGCGATTACAAATCAGGAGCACAGCACAATATTCTCAACTCGCCCGGTGCAGCTCCAACAATGCTCACAAATCTCAATCTGATCAGGGACAAGGCAACCTGTTTGATCGACAATACTTTTAATGTTCACTTCCTCCGCCGCCGAAACAATGTCACAATAGCGTGTACTCTCGATTCGTTTCATTAGACCATAAGAAACAGGATCAGGAATAGGCCACTTGGCCCCTTGATCTGCCATTTAATAGGGTCTCTGAATGATGAATAATTGGTCTATCTCAGCCTTAAGTATACAGAAGGACTCTGCCCCCACAGCTGTCTGTGGGAAGGTGTTCCAATCACTCATAACCCTCTGAGCGAAGTAATTCCTTCTCATCTCAGTCTTAAATTGGTGCCCCTTTACTTTGAGAGTGTGCCCTGAATTCTGCCATGAGGGGGAAACACCATCTCAGCATTGACCCTGTCAAGCCCCTTGAGAATCCGATATGTTTCAATGAGGCCACCTCTCATTCTTTTAAACTCCAGTGAGTAGAATCCCAGCCTGTTTAGCCTTTGCTCATAAAACAATCCCTCCGCACCAGGGAACATTCTGAATCTTCCCGGGACTGCCTTCAATAAAACAATATCTGTCAATGCAGCAAAGCTCCTTTAGCTGCCCCTTTCCGAATCCGTGACTCTCCCCCCAGGGAGAAGTATGGGAGCTCCACTGATTCCCATCTCCTCTCCAAGACAGATACTGTCCTGATTTGGAAATATATTGTCATTCCTTCAGTGTTGCTGGGTAAAATTCCAAAGATTCCCTTGCCAATAGCAGTATGGGGTCTACCTACCCCACATAGACTGCAGCAGTTGAAGAAGATAGCTCACCACCATTTTCTTCAGGCCAATTATTGATGTGCAGCCAACACTGGTATTGCTCATATCCTGCAAAAGATTATTTTATATATAAGAAATCTTTTATCTTTTAACCTTTGTGCACAAAACAGCAAAATCCTTGATGGTGCAATTCATGGAAGAAATATTCATCAACCTTAGGGGTACTGATGCCAAATATGTCTAGTCCCTGAAATTCCCTTAGGCTTTTCTGGAGATCAGGGGCTGTGTCACAAACTGACAATGGCATGTCCCTCGGGGCACTCCCCAAGGCCATGCTCTGCAAAGCTGAGTCCTTTCCCAAATGTGCTGAACTGGTGCCACCAGGCATCATCCAGGTTGTGGTGAGAGAATGCTCACAATTGGAAAATGCTTGCCTTTTTCCAGGGAATGTGAACTGCTAATCCACCAAGGCTGCACATCCCTAGATGCCATGGGCAATTTAAGCATGGCCAGTCCACCCAACCTGTGTATCTTTGGACTGTGGGAGGAAACCACAACACCTAGAGGAAACTCACGCAGACATGAAAGAATGTGCAAACTCCACACAGTCAGTCACCCAGATCTCTAGAAAGAAAAATCATGCACAGGAGTGTGCCTTACTGGTTAGGCTAGCATTTATCCTGATGAAGGGCTTTTGCCCGATACATCGATTCTCCTGCCCCTCAGATGCTGCCTGACCTGCTGTGCTTTTCCAGCACCACACTCCCGACTCTAATCTCCAGCATCTGCAGACCTCACTTTTTCCTGCACTTATTATCCATCTCTAAATATCCAGGTAAGAGTCAACCACATTACTGTGGATCTGAATTGTGATGTAGGCCAGACTATGTACGGATGGCAGTTTCCTTCCCTAAAGGATATTAGCAAATCAGATGAAACATTTCCAAAACTGGATTCCTGGTCATCACCAGACTCTTAATTCCAGATTTTTAATTGAGTTCAAATTCGACAATCTGCTATGGTTGGCTTAAAACCCAGGTTCCCATGATTACTAGTCTAATGACAATACTAGTTTGCTATTGCTTTATTTCAGATGAGTTAAAACTTAGAGCTGTTTCTGACACTCAGGAGGAACTACAAAGTCATAGAATCCCTACACTGTCAAAGCAGGCCATTCTGCCCATCACGTCGACACCAACTCTCCAAAGAGCACCCCAACCAGACACACTCCCCTATCCCATCCCTGTAACTCTGCACTTCCCATGGCTAATCCACCAAGGCTGCACATCTCTGGATGCCATGGGCAATTTAAGCATGGCCAGTCCACCTAACCTGTGCATCTTTGGACTGTGGGTGGAAACCACAACACCTAGAGGAAATTCACACCGACACAAAAGAATGTGCAAACTCCACACAATCAGTCACCCAAGGCTGGAGTCAAACCCATGTCCCTAGCACTGTGAGGCAACAGCGCTAACCACTGAGCCACCATACAGCCCTTGTGTCCAGCAATTCACTTTGTGCTCTAACAGGGTCAGATCTACACTCTAGTAAGTGAACATTACTAAATTCAATTGGACATCAATGCACACAACACATGTGAAGTAAGAACATGTTTCGCGAATGTTATAGAACATCTTCTTCCATGTAAAAGCAAAATACTGCACATACTGGGGATCTGAAACAAAAGCAGAAAGTGCTGAAGAAACTCATCCGATCTGGTAGCATCTGTGGAGAGAAACAAATTAATGTTTTGAGTCCAATGACTCTTTTTCAGAACTTTTGAAGTCATGACACGCAATTGTTTTGGACTCAACATATTTGCTCTGTTTCTTCCTCCACAGATAGTGCCAGGATTCTCCAGCAGTGTCTGTTTGTATTCCTGTTCCATGAGATTTGACATTACTGTGATGTAGCCCCTTTTGCACGTGCTCAGTGGGTATTTCTAGAGCAGAAATATGGTTGGCCCTTTCCTCCACTTATTCTGAATCCAATTCTACAGGTTTCCCCAATGTAAGTGTGACTCCAGTATCTGAGATATTGGCTGTGAGTGTCAAATCTTGGGATGGTGCTTCTTTATCAAGGCTATATTATCGTTCTCTTACCCGCTCTGGAATTTTGGGTGCTTCCACTTTGACCCTCATGGACAATAACTGGAGACAATGGTATATCTATCACTACAAGACTTTGTTGGGAGTGTCTCACTGATTTTGTACATGGCACATGCCTGGCCCATGCCTTTGATGCTGCACAATTCCTGTCCCCTGAGCCATCTTTGACTTCATCTGGAGGTCTCTACGATAGACTGTGTCTGCAGCGACTCCATGTCCAACACTCTGGATAAGGTGGGGGGAAAAACATATCCAACACCACCCTCACCCTGATGGCCACCTTTGATTGTGGTTGCATCAAGCTGTGTGTAGACTCTTGGTACGCAAACACCAAGTGTCACAAATTACCAAGGTTCCACCTGTCCCCGGTTTTGGGAAGGATGGGCCTAGCTTCACTGATGCGGGACACTTCAAGTAGTTGGATCATCCTATATCACTTGTCCTTCATGGAGAAATTTGCAAATAAAAAATCACCTTTGACCACCAGTCCATCAGGAAGTGGTCAACACATTGCATCCTTGAGACCCTGTGTGAAAAGGAGCGAGTGGATCCTAACACATGGTTCCCTCAGCAGACTTTCAAATCGTTTGGCAGAATGCCTCTTCACTAGAACTTACCAGCAGGCACCAGGACATTGTTTGGCTGGTGGAAAAGGGCACTACCTGTGAGTGTGTTCATATATGCCTGGTTGGTCTGTGCCACCACAAAGTGCCCTTGAAGCAATTGTGAGAGGGGTAGAGACCATCACACATCTCCTTCTGAAGTGTGCCTTTACAAAGGAAAGATGCAGGTTCATCCTGAGTGGCTTTGTGACATGGGATTGCGTATTCCATGGTCTGTTCCCCAGGATGTACACTGAGACAAACATCAGCAGTGCCTGGAAGACCAACGCAGATGCACTTTGATCTGTCTGTTGGTCTTCCAGAACAATGAGTTGACCCTGAGTGTTGCAGACTGAAACATTCCAAGGTCCAGATCTAAGTGCTGATGGGCCAGCTGCCACCAAGGCACACAGGGGGATGACCACAGTCTGAGATTTTTCTTCTGAAGTTAATTATGGGTCCGTTCAGTCAATAGGTCCTTCTAGTGTCTCAAGTGCCCGATTAGGAAATGCCTGTGGTTTAGTTTGTTTTCTTCATGTGTTACTATACAGAACTGAACTGCTTTCATGACTTTAGAGATTTTGTTGCCTTTTCAGAGTGCATCACTTTGTGTTGAGGAAAAGTAAGTTTAGCAGAAATGAAAGAGCAAACTCAACAAAATGGATCCATGGAGGTGTGCAAATGTATTGTTTGTGGTATTTTTCCAGAAGAGCACCTGGTGATAATTTGCTGCCTCAATCAATGTTTTGTCCGGAGTAAGGGTTGTTCAAACTGGTTCCCTGTCACTAATCCTATTATATCTTTGTTTTGCTTTGGGCCTGTCCAGTAATTGGTGGTAAAGGGTACATCACTGTAGTGTACCGACTGAAAATACACTGTTTTTATGATAATAATAAAGTTTGTTGCATGATAAGTAGAATGACGTTGGTCAGATATAATTTCTGGGACATTAGAGAGTTGGTATAGATATATCTAAGGTAAAAACAATGACTGCAGATGCTGGAAACCAGATTCTGGATTAGAGTGGTGCTGGAAAAGCACAGCAGTTCAGGCAGCATCTAAGGAGCAGGAAAATCGACGTTTCGGGCAAAAGCTCTTCATCAGGAATACAGTACCATTCTAATCCATAAATATGTCTAATCCCTGTGATATCAGGAGAATGGATGGAGCTAATGGAATATGAAAATGAACCTCTTCAGAACTATTGCATTATACAACGAGAGTGACGTAACAAGCCAGTGGGAAACAAATTGAATTAAAGTGGTGGTGATCTTTCTGATATCCTCCAGGAACAGTCACCCTCTCTCTAACTTCCTAAATTTCTCAATTCCCTCTGTAAATTCATGATTTGATTTGACTTTCTTTCATTATCCTCATTATTATTTGCTCACAGCTGTTGTTTAGTGAGCAGGAAGATATCATGGAAACATAAATTCAATGGCCATTAGCAACAGCACCTTCCCCTTCCAACTTAAAAAGTAAACTAAAGTACTCTTTACAGTACCATCACAATTCTTCAGTGTCTTCTCAATGTGTTGTGTTCTTAAGTTACCATTTCATTGTTCTTGGTGTTAATGTGAATTTATGTTTAAGTAATCATAGATTGTAGTTTATAGGAGATTTCAAAATCACAGAATTATTATGGTGCAGGAGCAGCCCATTTGGCCCATGATGCCAGCCCTGGCTCTATTTGGCCCATGATGCCAGCCCTGGCTCTATTTGGCCCATGACGCCAGCCCTGGCTCTATTTGGCCCATGACGCCAGCCCTGGCTCTATTTGGCCCATGATGCCAGCCCTGGCTCTATTTGTAGAATCTCTACAATGCAGATAGCTGCCATTTGATCAACTGAGCCTGCACCAACCCTTTGGACAGCATCCCACCAAATCCCTACAACTCTGGATTTCCAACAGCCAATCTATCTAACGCGCACATCTTTGGATTGTGGGAGGAAACTGGAGCACCCAAAGGAAACCCTGGAGAATGTGTCAACCCCGCACAGACAGTTGCCCGAGGCTGGAATCGAATCGAGGCTGGAAAAGTCCCTGGTGCTGTGAGGCAATAGTGCTAACCACTGAGCCACTGTACCATCCTCTTAGCCAGCCCAGTTCTAATATCCAGTGTCAATCTCTGGCCTCATTCCCATATCCCTGTCCATCATTATTATCCAAAAAAATCCATCCAATAACCTCTTGGATGCCTCAATTGATCCTGCCTCCAGCACACTTCCAGGCAACAACTTTCCATACCCTAATGAGTTAATGTATAACAAAGTATTTTCTCACGCTCTTTTTCACACTCTTTTTAAAAATTCTATTCGAGCCAGCTTTAGTTCACCTCAAAGGATAGCATCCTCAGTCGTCCGGCAACATCGGTAATCAGAAAACAGAGTTAACATTTCAAATCGACTGACATTTCATAAGAAAACGCTGCTGAAGATGGGTCACTGGACTCAAAAGATTAAATCTGTTTTCTCTCTCCACATGCACTGCCAGATGAGTTTCTCCATCAATTTCTTTTTTTTTGGGGGGGAGGGAGTTATTTTTCAGATCTTCAGCATCTGCAGTTCTTTGTTTTGCTTACAATAGTTCTCACGTGTAATTGAAATAGGTTCCTTGTACATTGAATTACATAGAATGTGCATCACAGAAACAGAGCAGTCAGTCCAGCTACTCTGTGCAAGACTTTATATTTCTTACAAATCTCCTCTCATTCCCCTCATATCTCAGCCTTTTGGCTTCCTTTTCTATGGGCTGTCTATGCACTCATCTATTTTCCTTTTGAAAGCATCATAGTAGTTTGCCCTCTATCAACTCCTGTGATATCAAGTCGCACAGTCTTTGAGTAAAGAAATTTTCGATTTTAGATATATTATGATGTGGATGGCCTCCAGTTTTGGATTCTCCCATGAGTAGAGACATTCATTACTTGTACCCTGACTCCACATGCACTAACTTTTTATCTGGAGCCTGAATGTATTAGTTTCTTTACGGTCTTCTCAAAGTCAAAGAATACAACTTTACTATATTACCCTTCACTAATTTTCACATCACCTATTTAAAGGAATTCAATCAGATGAAATATAAAAACATAAACTTAAAACTGAAACATAATCTAACAGAGTCCATGTTGCCTGTGGGTCTATTATTGCGTGTGTGTGTGTGTGTTTGAGAGAGAAGAGGGTGTGTATGTGTGTCTATGTGTGTCGGTGTGTGTGTATCTGTGTGCACGCATGCCTGTGAGTGTGTGTGTGTGAGAGAGAGAGTGAGTGTCTATGTGTGTTTGTTTCTGTGTGTGTGTGTGTGTGTGTGTGTGTGTGTGTGTGTGTGTGTGTGTGTGTGTGTGTGTGACTGTTTGTCTGTTTGTGTGTGTGTGTTACATGATTCAAACCTTATTGTCCTATTATAATTCAACTGGCTTATCAATTTTTGGTTCCTTTCTGTCCCAATAAACTCATTAACTCTATAAACTCATTCCTTAGTGATGTGTTAATTTCAACCATTTTTAATAACAAAAAAAGATTATTCAATATTTCTGTGAAGACATTCGGAATTAACATCTTTGTCTTTTAATAGTCTAACCCGAACTTAATTTGTATTATTTCTCTGCCTGTAGAAGATATTGTTATTTATTTTACATTCTTTGATAGTTTATTTTATTATTCTTTTCACTTTCTTGAAAGTTTCTTTTTAATGTCTCCCCTAGTTTTTGTGTTCCTTTTTTTCTCCTCTCCTTTAGTGTATAAACTATTTCTTCAGTTGAACCCATGCTGTTGGTATCACACTGCATTTCAAACCAGCCCTCCAGCCAACAAGGCAAATTAATCCACACCTGCTGAAGTTACCATGAAAGTCTGACCTTCACAAACCTCTCTTCTCACCTGAGGCATGGTGACTCGCTTACCTTCATTGCTCAGATCTTCGAGTATAGGAGTTGGGAAGTCATCTTGTGGTTGTACGAAATGCTGGTGAGGCCTCTTCTGAAGTACAGTGTCCAGTTCTTGTCACCCTGTTATCGGAAGGGTATTTTTAAGCTGGAGAGGGTAAAAGATTTACCAGGATGTTGCTGGAAATGGAGGGTTGGAGTTACAAGGAGGAGATGGTTAGGCTGGAATTTTTTTCACCGGAGCGTAAGAGGTTGAGGGCCTCCTTGACTGCCAAATCCAAGCCACCCGATGCCTGGAGGAAGAGCACCTCATCTTCCGCCTTGGGACCCTCCAACCACATGGCATCAATGTCGATTTCACCAGTTTCCTCATCTCCCCTCTCCCCACCTCACTCCAGATCCAACCCTCCAACTCGGCACCTTCCTCTTGAACTGTCCTACCTATCCATCTTCCTTCCCAACTACCTGCTTCACCCACCCCACCGACATACCACCTTTACCTCCCACCTGTGTTTACCTATCACATTCCCAGCTACCTTCCCCCCCAGTCCCATCCCCATCCCCATCCTTCTATTTGTCTCTCAACCACCTTACCCCTCACTACATTACTGATGAAGAGCTTATGCCTGAAATGGTGACTCTCCTGCCCCTTGGATGCTGCCTGATCGGCTGTGCTTTTCCAGTGCTCCAAATATTGCCTCTGACTCTCCAACATCAGCAGTCCTCACTTTTTCAGGATGACTAATCTACTGCTAATACCACTACTGCACACTTCCTCTACTGTTCTCCTTCTCTTACATTCCCTAGCTCTTTAGGTTCATTTCCCATTCCAAATCAGGCAATAATCATTCTTAGATTACACACTGAGTGAGAGATGGTCCTTGTGTACACTATAGCAATAGTTATATGGTTTTATACAGAGCTATGGTTCAGTCATTTCTATAATATCCAGAACTTCTCTACCCAGTAACAACTCCAGTTCATGTATTTTGCTTTTAATATAGCATAGATTGCTGCATAAACTGTTATATTGCTTTAATATTTGATGCCTTTATATGCTTGATGAGCAATTACCTTGTCTCCCTTCATTACTTCTTCCTTGCCAGTTTGTTTAGTTTATTTTATACTCACCATGTTTACTTGACTGCATATTTATTCCTTCAATCCCCTTCTAATATTTGGTGTACTCCTATCAGGGTGATAGATTCTTTCTTATCTTTTAATTCCATCCATATATTCTATATCTTACTTGTATGTTGAATTGTAAAATGGTTGTTACATTTTTTTGAAACTGTTGTCATATTATTTCTAACTGTTATAGCCACTTCACTTATTCACTTTGCACTCTTGACAAAACTGTTAAAAACCTTGAAATATTTAACTATCGTGCTGTTTTAGTAACCATGGTTCAACCATCCATCCTATGTTCAGATTCTCATTGCAAATTCCTGCCTCCAATCCATTTATTTGAACTGTTTGAAAAGTTTAAATTGTACTCATTTATTATTCCCCTGTGCAGTCCATGATCTCAACTGATCTCCAGACATTTGTGTTATCCTTATTCCTTCCTTCAGCTTGGCTTTTCCTCCTCTTTTCTAATAAATTATTTCTTAGTTTTTAGCAATTTCTTGTAGCTTTCTTACACGAAGTTGCTGTACAATGATCCTGGCCACATCCCAGATCAGGTGAAGACAGTTCCTGTCGTTCAGCTCCTCCCTATCCCCATCTTGTTGGCATTGTCCCATGAAGATAAGCCACTCTTTTCCACCCCATCCTTACAGTCACGTACTGATTTTACTCATCTGCTTGTCCTTTTGTTAATATCCATCTGACTTGGATCACATTTACTATGTCATTAGCTCTGAGCCCTTGCTTATTCAATCCAGCTCCCAACTCAGGATACTCCCCGGACAGGATTTTATGCCAATCTTTCTGATATTGTTGGTACCCATATGGAGAAATCTAGATCCTCTCCCTCTTTCTCTCTCTCTCTCTCTCTCTCGTTTTGTCAATCCTTTCCTAACCCTTTCAAGATGCTCTTTAATCTGGCACCATAATCTTTCAGACCTTACTGCGAAGAATATTATATTTCTTTGATGATAGAATCCTAAGAACTATTTTGCCCCAAGTGCTTTGACTAGGTTTGTATCTTTCATTATCCTTTCAGCGTTAAGGCTTCTGTTCCTGTTGGAGAGGGTCTGCATTACTTTGTATCTCCCTATATCTTGTTGGCTGACAGTTACACTCTCCTTCCTCCAACTTCTGGCATTGTAATCTGGAATGAATTATCTAGCCATTCCACCAGCTCTCACATTGACATGTCGTTAACTCCAATTCAGCTTAAATACTGCTAAGCAAGGAGAGAGTGCCAGAGCAGGGATGTACTGCTGAGGCCATATAAGGCTCTGGTCAGACTGCATTTGGAACATTGTGAGCAGTTCTGGGCCCCATATCTAAAGATGGATGTGCTGGTGTTAAAGAGGGTCCAGAGGAGGTTTGTAAGACTGATCCCAGGGATGACGGGCTTGTCGTATGAGGAGCGGTTGAGGACTCTGGGTCTGTACTTGATGATATTTAGAAGGATGTGGTGGGATCTGATTGAATACGGAAAGGCCTGGATATAGTGGACATGGAGAAGATGTTTCCACTAATAGGAGAGACTGGGACTCAAGGGCAGAGCCTCAGAGTGAAGTGATAACACAGAACTGAGACAAGGAGGGATTTGTCAGCCAGAGGCTGGTGAACCTGTGGAGTTCTTTGGCACAGAGGCCAAGTCATTTCGTATATTTAAGACAGGGATAGATAGGTTCTTGGTTAGTAAGGGAATCAAGGGTTATGGAGAGACTAGTTACAGGAATGAGGTTGAGAAACACATCAGTCAATGATGAAACGATGGGCCAAATGGCCTAGTTCTACTCCAATATCTTATGGCCTTACAGTCTTGAGGTAAAGACATAGACTGCTAATGTGGCAGTCTGGAGTATTCTCGTTGTTAAAGACACCCAGATCTATAATTCTGATACACTGCCTGCAGTGCAATGATTTTAATTAATTATTGAATTAACTTATTAACTATCTATTGTTTAATTATTGAAGTAATTGGTCAATTGAGGCAAGGATTTATTAAATACTTGGGCTTAACTTGATTTTTGAAAACAAGGAATTACTTCCTGTGATTAATTATTCAGTAATTCCTTCATTATTATTGTCTATAAATGCAATTCATTCATTTCCACTTGCATTTGTTTGCACTAATATTAAATTCTTATGAACACAATTTAAACACTAAGCTTTAAAGATGTTAAACGCACAAAGGATTTTGTAGGTACCTAGCTAACCTCAAATACACGCAGCTTTGTGCGTACATATCTTCTAATCTGTTAAGTACCAAAGTATTATTCTTGATGTTGTAAGCTATTTCCAGTTGTTCAGCTTTGGGAATGTTGGGTGTGGAATTTCAGATTGACAATTTGAGAGCTCACAATTCTTGCATGTCCAAATGAAGGATTGGGTGCAGGCAAACGTGAGAGTCATTTTATGAGTTCTTCTTGGGATGTGAGCATTGCTGGCAGCTTTGTCCATCCCTAGGTGACCTGATGATTTGCCAGGCCACCAGTTCACAGTTGTGTCATCTGCACTGATGTTGGACAGGAGTCACATGTGGGCCAGACCGAGATTCCCCTTCCTGAAGGACATGAGTGAACCGTATGGGTCTTTACAAAATTCAACACTAGTTGCCATTCAGTCAATTTCTTGTTTAAACTCCAGGCTTTTACTTATTCAAATTCCATCGCCTCCCATTCTGAATATAAAACCTATTCTCTACTCCAGATTTTATTGAATTCAAATTTCACCATCTGCCCCAGATAGGATTTGAAACTCTGTACTGCTAGGTTACTAATTCAGTGACATTGCCATCACATCACTGTCTTGCCTGACTGAAGAGGGGATCCAGTTGGATTTTTAACAATGCTACATCTTCATGATCACTTATACTGATACCATGTCTTTATTTGCACATTTTGCTTAAACTGAATCAAATTCAAAGTCACATTCTTTGGCTTTTCAATCAAATGCTCTGGATAACTAGGTGAGCAATGGTTTCAGAAAGCATCATCTGAAGGGTAACTAGGCACTGGCAACAAATGTTGGTGCAGCCACAGATGCCCATGTTCCATATGAGAAGAAATAAAATCAAAGTTACTCCAGTGTCCAGGTTATTTGTAAAACCAGGCCAGCATCAGAGCTTTAAAGTCAATAGTGCTGGAGAAGGGATGGGGTACAGAGAGAGTTCACATGAGAGGAAATTGAGACAGCCAGCGAGAATGGTCAAGGTAATGAGTTAGAGCAATGGTACCGCAATAATAACCAGGGTGTGTTGGGGTTGTACAGACTGCACAAATGTGAGAATTCACCAATTAGAAAAAGATCTGAGGCAGGGAAATGCTAAAAATGCCAAGGTTAAAGTCTCCTCATCTGTTTGGACACTGCATTAGCAAAATAAAACACAAAAATGGGCAGTTTGATAGAAATTAACAAAAACAAATGGGTGTGCTCCAATAGTAATCAAGGAGACATAATTGCAACATGATCAATGCTAGGAACTTAATATTAGGGACATTTAGCATTTTGGAAGAATAGAAAGGCTGTCAAATAATGTAGAATAATAAAGGATAAGATCAGTGCAGTAGTGAGACATGAGGCGAAAGTGAGGACTGCAGATGCTGGAGATCAGAGCTGAAAAATGTGTTGCTGGAAAAGCGCAGCAGGTCAGGCAGTATTCAAGGAGCAGGGCTTCCTGAAGAAGGGCTTATGTCCGAAACATCAATTCTCCTGCTCCTTGGATGTTGCCTGACCTGCCGCACTTTTCCAGCAACACATTTTTCAGTAGTGAGACATGAACTTGGCTCAGAAGATTAAAATATTTAATGAGTGTGAATGGAAACAAAAAGAAAGCAAGAGAAAGAAGTGACTTGTGGGACTCCTTTGTAAATCTCTGAACAGATGTTATGCAGTAGGACAGAGTCGAGATTCAGAAATAGTGGGGGTCTTGAAATAAAGATTCTGCAATAATCATGAGTGATTCTAATCTTCAGATAGACAAAGATAATTTTGAGGACAAGTTAATTGAGTATAAATCATGTTAGCTTCTTAGGACAATGAATCCTGGATTCAGTGAGGGAATAGGCTATCTTAGACCTGCCAATGACATTGAGAGAAGAGTAATTAATTATCTCATTGGAAAGCATCCTCTTGGCAAGAGTGACCATAATGTGATAGAATTTGGTTTTGAATATTTGGGTGCTTGTTTTTGGCCTGTGTTGTAGACTTCTATGACACAATGACTCTAATTTCAAATATGCCTTTAGGGTTAATTTGGGTTTGAAACTAATGCCTTGAATGTGACTAAAGGTAATTATAAAGATATGATGACAGAACAAATACAGTGGAATGGAATAACGGGTTAAAAGATAAAACGCTAGTGGCATATATTTGATTAGACATTTCATAACGCTCAACAAAAATAACTTGGAGAAAGAAGATCTCTACAATAAAGGACACCATTCAAGGCAAGTTAAAAATGGTATTAAATTAAAAGAGCTTTTGTTTGCAAATACACATTTGATGTATAATTTCTCCAAATTACATCGATGTTGCTGGACAGAATTCACCCATGTCCTGTGCAGATAATGCCCAGATATAAGAAATCTTACCAGCACTCCAGCTCAGTTTGTCTTTCTGTCAACCATTAAGAAAGCAACTTATTGTCTGGTCAGTCAATTGTATTTGACAAGCCACTTTCTGAGCTCGATCTTCCTTTAGATGATGGATTGTTAAGATTGCTTACTCGGTTTTCTCTTCTTTTTACTGATACCACAATTCAATGACATAATAATAATGATCAGACTTCCGTTTCTTCATGAAGCAGATTGCACGGCAGCTAAATGAGGGGGATCACCTGAATTGAAATGTCCTACCTGACTAAAATAGTATGGTTTTGTTTCTCAATTAGTAGGAGCCACCAGTTGAAAGCAAATTGCCTATTTTAGTTTAATAACCTATTTTTAGTGAAGATCTGTAACTTGGACCAGTCCTCGCTCATCTCAATACGGGGCGGCACAGTGGCTCAGTGGTTAGCACTGTTTCCTTGCAGCACCAGAGACCTGGGTTCGATTCCAGCCTCGGGTGACTGTCTGTGTGGAGTTTGCATGTTCTCCCTGTGTCTGTGCGGGTTTCCTCTGGGTGCTCTGGTTTCCTCCCACAGTTCAAAGATGTGCGGGTTAGGTGAATTGTTCATGCTAAATTGCCCATAGTGATAGATGCATTAGTAGGCAGTAGATGAATGGGTCTGGGTGGATTACTCTTCAGAGGGTCGGTGTGGATTTGTTGGGCCAAAGGGCCTATTTCCGCACTGTAGGGAATCTAAAAAAATACATACTGACAATGAAAGACACCCAATTCAACTGGGGACAATGTTATAATACTGAGACAGGCTAAACGCGGCACAGTGGTTAGCACTGCTGCCTCACAGCGCCAGAGACCCTGGTTCAATTCCCGACTCAGGCGACTGACTGTGTGGAGTTTGCACATTCTCCCCGTATCTGCGTGGGTTTCCTCCGGGTGCTCCAGTTTCCTCCCACAGTCCAAAGATGTGCAGGTTAGGTGAATTGGCCATGCTAAATTGCCCGTAGTGTTAGGTAAAGGGGTAAATGTAGGGGAATGGGTGGGTTGCACTTCGGCGGGTCGATGTGGACTTGTTGGGCCGAAGGGCCTGTTTCCACACTGTAAGTAATCTAATCTAAACAAAGCCAAGCTCAGGAATGCCAGGAGGCCTGGTATTCATCCATCTTTTCCATAAACGAACATGTTGAAATAGACCCCACCTACAGACCACTACAGTACAAAATCGTTAGTAGAGCCACCCGCCTCAACAGACAGAACCATGTAAACTCGGAGCAGAATCTCAATGGCAGCACTTCATCTGAAGGCTAGACAGCACTGAAGATGTCACCCAGGAGTGAGACAAAACGTTTGCAAAAAAATCAACCAGCTCAACGAACTGACTAACAACTCCCATTAATCTCTAAATAGTCAAGTATTTGTGTGCGTTTTTAGCTATCCAGTCTTTTATACTGAGAGTCAGAAAGATGTTATATACAGCTGTATAGGGCGAAAGAACAAGTAGATGACCTTGGAAAACAAATTTGGAGGAGAAAACTTACGTGTCCTGGGTCTTCCGGAGCATGAGGAGGCCGAGAACCAGGCTGAATTTCTTGAGAGGTGACTCCTGGAGTTGCTGGGGCTGGAGATTGAGTCGGTCCGGATGAGTGTGGAGCAGGCCCACCGGATTATGATGCGCAGGTCTGGGTCAGATCAGTGCCACCCGCTCGGGCCTAGTGCGACTCTAGCACTATAAAGAAAATCAGTTAACAATAGAAACATCCAGAAGACTAGGAAGAGGTCCAAAGGCTCTGCTTTATAAAGGTTCGAGCAAAATGTTTTTTCAAGACTTTTCTGGGGCCATAATTAAGAAACGAAAGACTTTTGATAATGTAAAGAAAAAAATTAAGAGACTTAAGTATTCATATTCTCTGAGGTACCCGGCAGTACTACGTTTTAATTATGGGTGTGTCTGGCTACAACTTTGACTCGGCAGAGAAAGCCATGATAGCATTGGATAGTGGAACAGGCTCAAATGGCTTACTCCAGTTAGCTCAGCTGACTGGATGGCTGGTCAGTAATGTAGAAAAAACACCAACAGCTTAGGCTGGTTCCCACATCCCGCTGAGGTCACCAGGAAGAATTTTCCTTCTTACTCTTTCTTTCTCAACCTTTCCCCTCATCTGAGATTTGGTGGCCCTCAGACAAAACTATCACCAATCATCTCTCTAATGAGAGATATTTATGGTCTAGTAGGACTATGGTGACTTTATTTAGAATCATAGAGTCATACAGATGTACAGCACGGAAACAGACCCTTCGGTGTAACTCATCCGTGCCTGTCAAATATCCTAACCTAATCTAGTCCCATTTGCCAGCACTTGGTTCATATCCCTCCAAACCCTTCCTGTTCTTTTACCCATCCAGATGTCTTTTAAATGTTGTAATTGTACCAGCTTCCACCACTTCCTCTGGCAGCTCATTCCATACATTTATCACCCTCTGCATAAAAAAGTTGTCCCCATAGGTCCCTTTTACATTTTTCCCCTCTCACACTAAATCTATGCCCTCTAGTTCTGGACTTTCCCACCTTGGGGAAAAGAACTTGTCTATTTAGCCTATCCATGCCCCTCATGATTTTATAAATCTTTATAAGTTCACCCCTCAGCCTCCGATGCTCCAGGGAAAACAGCTCCAGCCTATTCAGCCTTTCCCTATAGCTCAAATCCTCCAACCCTGGCAACATCCTTGTAAATTTTTTCTGAACTTTTTCAAGTTTCACAACATCCTTCCTATAGGAGGAAGACGAGGACTGCATACAATATTCCAAAAGTGGCTTAACCAATGTCCTGTACAGCTGCAACATGACTTCCCAACTCCTGTACTTAATACTCTGTCTAATAAAGGAAAGCATACCAAACGCATTCCTCACTATCCTATCTCCTTGCGACTCCATGCGATTTCTATCATGAAAACATAGGACGCTGGAGGATAGCTAGTTAGCTGAGTTATTTAGACTGCTCGTGGTCAAATTAACCCTGTCAATGTGGTATCCCATGCCTATTCTGGCTATGACAGAGTTGGAGCCTGACTCCCCATCCCGCTTATTGTAAAACTTAGCCATGTTTCAAAGACTAGCAAACATTTAACGATGTTACCTGGTTAGATTGAAGAAATTCTGACTGTTTTCCTTAGTGAGAGGAAGGTAGAGAAGGGATTTGACAAATGTTTTCAAAATAATGAGTGGGCTGGACCGAGTTAATAGAGAGAGACCATTTCAGCACATAAAGCAAACCAGAACAAGAGAGTTTCCATCAAAGGTGACATCAAGCAAAGTGAACAGTAAGGGTATGGGATCCATTACCTGGAAACAAAGAGCCATAAAGTCATACAGCACAGAAACAACTTGTCTATGCCGACCAGATATCCCAAATTAAACTAGTCCCACTTGCCTACATTTAGCCCTTATCCCTCTAAACCTTTCCTATGCATGTACCTTTCCAAATGTCTTTTAAGTGTACCTGCACCCATCAATTCTTCTGGCAGTTAATTCCACACACAAACCACCCTCTGTGTGAAAAAGTTGCCCCTCAGGTCCCTTATAAATCCTTCTCTTCTAGTTTTGAACTGCCCCACCTTAGTGGAAAGGCCTTTGTTGTACACCTTATCTATGCATCTTATGATTTTACAAACTCCTTTAAGGTCAGCCTCAACCCCCTACACTCCAGGAAAGAAGTCCCAGCCTCTCCCTATAACTCAAACCCTCCCATCCTGCCAACATTCTAGTAAATCTTTATTGACCTCTGTATAATTTATTAATATCCTTCCTCTGGAGGGTGATCAGACTGTAAATAGGACTTCAAAGGTGGCCTCACCAATGTCTTGTATTAACTAACTCAACATTTCTTCTCAAGTCCTATACTTAATGGTCTGAGCAATGAAGGCAAGTGTGCTAAACACCTTCTTCACTACCCTGTCTGTGAAGCAATTTTCAAAGAACTATGTTCCTCAACCTCTAGGTCTCTCTATTTTACAGCAGTACCCAGGGCTCTAATATTAACTATGCAAGTCCCACCCTTGTTTGTTTTACCAAAATACAACACCCCTCATTTAACATGGTGTAGGCAGGTTCAATTGAGGGCATTCCAAAGGTGTATTGGATGATCATTTGGATAGAAATGGAGAGCAGGGATATGGGAAAAAACAGGAGATTGGAACTAGGCAAGAGAACTGATGTAAGTTATGATGGGCCAGATGGTTTTCTTCCACACTGTAATGACTCTGTCACTCTGTGAAGGAGAGACCTTTGGAAAGTCTGTGTTGGTTATTTCTCACACGATGAGAATCATATTTCCAAGGGGAGATTGGAGTGATACGTTGGCTCAGTGGTTAATCCAAAATCTGGTTTCCAGCACCTGCAGTCATTGTTTTTACCTCGTTGATTTTAACCCTACTGCGAATCCTCTTGCAAGGATGCCTGCCTTGAAGAAGTTTTCCTCCTCTCTCTACAAGAATCTCAGGGAGTCCCTCTCCCACTGCAACTCCCAGCTCATTTCCTCTGCCCTGAAGCTCTTCAACCATGTCGTGAAACAAACTCGCTACCACAGCCAACCTGCCTATCTTCTTTTCCACCAATCCACTCCACCCTCCTCCCTGACCTATCGTCTTCATCCCCTCTCCCACTCACCCATTGTACTCTATGCTACTTTCTCCCCACCCCCACCCTCCTCTAGCTTATCTCTCCACGCTTCAGACTCACTGCCTTTATTCCTGATGAAGGGCTTTTGCCCGAAATGTTGATTTCGCTGCTCCTCGGATGCTGCCTGAACTGCTGTGCCATTCCAGCACTATCAGTCCAAAATCAGCGGTTAGCACTGCTGCCTCACAATGTCAGCGACCTGGATTTGATTCCACCCACGGGCAACCTCTTGTGTGGAGTTTGCGCATTCTCCCAGTGTCTGCGCGAGTTTCCTCTGGGCACTCTGGTATCCTCCCACTGTCCAAAAGTGTGCAGGTTATATGGATTGGCCATAGGAAATGCAGGGTTATGGGGATAGAGTAGGGGGGTAGGGCTCTATGGGATTCTCTTTGAGGGTTGGTGTGGGTTTGATGGGCTGAATGGCCTGTTTCCACACTGTAGGGGATTCTATGATAGCAGATTGAAATTCTTCTCCAGGACATGGGTGCAAACAATAAGTTCAATGCACCAGTTCACTGCTGAAAGGGGTGTTCTCCTTTGAGATACTGGTCCAAAAGGTTGGAGACCAGACGAACCCTGGATGATATTTGTTGGGATGACACGAAGATCGGAATGAACTGTCTGTGCAATAATTCACGGGAAGTTGAAATGGACAATTACCCGGCATTTGGAACCATTCAAAAAAATCCCTAACTCTGAGATTGAGTTGGAGACTCCAAATGGACCATCCCCACAGACAGACAACACTCAGCGACCATCACTGCTTGGATGAGACCTCATCCAAAACCCCACCACCACCACTCCCCTACCACGGGTGCTCCGGTTTCCTCCCACAGTCCAAAAATGTGCAGGCTAGGTGAATTGCCCATAGTGTTCGGTGAAGGGGTAAATGTAGGGGAATGGGTCTGGGTAGGTTGCGTTTCGGCGAGTCAGTGTGGACTTTTTGAGCCGAAGGGCCTGTTTCCACACCGTAAGTAATCTAATCTAATCTTTCAGAATGAATGACAGAATGATTACACTAAGGGCGAGCCATCAAAATCAGCATCATCCCCTTCTCCAAAACAAAAATCCAAAGAATCACGGTTAATATCACTTTGCTTAGAGCTGTCTTTTTGTCCTTTATGTTGTGGTTCTGTTCGCCGAGCTGGAAGTTTTTGTTGCAAACGTTTCGTTCCCTGGCTAGGTGACATCATTAGTGCTCTGGAGCCTCCTGCGAAGCGCTTCTTTGATGTTTCTTCCGGTATTTATAGTGGTCTGTCCTTGCCGCTTCCGGGTGTCAGTTTCAGCTGTCCGCTGTAATGGTTGGTATATTGGGTCCAGGTCGATGTGTTTGTTGATGGAGTTTGTGGATGAATGCCATGCCTCTAGGAATTCCCAGGCTGTTCTCTGTCTGGCTTGCCCTATGATAGTAGTGTTTTCCCAGTCGAATTCATGTTGCTTGTTGTCTGAGTGTGTGGCTACTAGGGATAGCTGGTCGTGTCGTTTCGTGGCTAGTTGATGTTCATGTATGCGGATTGTTAGCTGTCTTCCTGTTTGTCCAACCACTACAGAGGACAGCTGAAACTGACACCCAGAAGCGGCAAGGACGGACCACTATAAATACCGGAAGAAACATCAAAGAAGCGTTTCGCAGGAGGCTCCAGAGCACTGATGATGTCTCCTAGCCAGGGGACGAAACGTTTGCAACAAAAACTTCCAGCTCGGCGAACAGAACCACAACAACGAGCACCCGAGCTACAAATCTTCGCACAAACCTTTTGTCCTTTATTTCTGAATATTTCTCTTTTAACATGAAAACAATTACACTAGCAGACAGTGTGTATGAAGCCATAAGGTAGTGGTGAGAAATGGAGTCATAAGTCCCGCAAGTTGTTGAGGCTGGCGCTAACTCAGTTCATGTTGAGAAATTTAGATTACTTTGCATGGGGCAGCACGGTGGTTCAGTGGTTAGCACTGCTGCCTCACAGCACCAGAGACTCAGGCTCAATTCCAGCCTCGGGTGACTGTCTGTGTGGAGTTTGCACATTCTCCCGTGTCTGCATGGGTTTCCTCTGGGTGCTCTGGTTTCCTCCCACAGTCCAAAAGATGTGTAGGTCAGGTGAATTGGCCATGCTAAATTGCATATAGTGTTAGCTGCATTAGTCAGAGGGAAATGGGTCTGGGTAGGTTACTCTTTGGAGAGTCAGTGTGGGCTGGTTAGGCCAAAGAGCCTGTTTCCACACTGTAGAGAATCTAATCTAAAAGTTAATTTTCCAAATTGAAAGCTGCCTGAGCTTTCGTTGCAGATTTGTTGCAGATTTCCAGCATCTGCAATTCTTCGCTGTTTATGTTTTCTCTGAGTGTGTATCTGTGCGTTGTAAACATTTAGGAAAAATCCACAGATAAGTATTTAAAATGAAGTGAACAATTACCCGGAACAAAATTAATTTTGTTAGGGGAAATTGGTAATAATGTTCGTTGTAATGTGGCTTACTCAAAGGAAACCCATCACTTCCAGAGGTCATTTTAAGTTTTTGTTTACTGGAGAATGAACAGCAGCTAACTCAATGATCAGCTGTGATAAGGGCAGTCTGATTCAGTCGACCTGTGGAGTCAACTCAGGCAAAAAACAAATGGGGAGGATTGGTGGGAGGGAGATGAGAATTATGCAGAAGACTCGACTGGAAAGAATATAGCAATGCTTTGTCGAGGACTTTCAAAACGTATCGGTGAAAATCCTGATGGTTTTTACCGGTTTCACTGTGAATATGCTTGTGCAAAGGTGATGCGATTTCCTCCATTTTGTAATTTTATTTAATGAGAAACTTCAATTTGATGCAACATGGAACCAAAGCAGATTGTGAAAAAAAACCCCATTTCACAAGTCACCCTCGGTGAAATCACTTATTCTCGCTGGAGACTGACCTCATTACTTCCTTTTGCTTGCTTTTTGTGTAATGTCAAAAAAACCAACAGAGGCGCCTAGAAGCAGAGCAGTCTACTGAGAGGAATAAATATTTTTTAAAAGACGCACATCTCAGAATCCATGTAATTTTCCATATTGTTTAGTGACTCTTCTAGTCACAGTGATCTTGACCATTGGCCTTATATTGCCCCTTACCCTCTTGAGTCTTCCAACTTATTTCTGGAGGCCTATGAATAGAAAGAAGTTGATTGGATTTTTGTTCCAATAGATATTTGATTACCACATTAAAGCATCTAGATTTCAGTTATACTGTGCACCCTAAAAGTGTTTAGGGGCAAAATTATCAACGGAAATAAAACTCCGCAAGTTTGCGGTATCAGAATGAGATTTAGGATATAAAACAAAACATGTGTGGGGCACTCACAAATCCATTTAGGCCTGGGAACAGTTTATTTTTCAGAATGTAATAGGTCAAATTGGATTACTCATTCAAATCAAAATGAGTAAGGGTCATTTTAGATGACTGTCATTGTGCTTTTTTAGTGTTGTAAATTGTAGCGGGCTTTCAGCCCTGTAGGTTATAAATATTAATAAGAAAATGTAATTATTTAACCAAATTTACTGTTCTAATGGATGGTGGAGAGGGCTTTTTATAAAGAAATTATGAATTTAAAGATGAAATAAGGGCAGGAGGAAGGGAAACTGGCTGACAGCAATGGGACTGGTTGGAGTAATGTTTCACTCATGCTAAACTCACTCTGTATCCAATTCCAGCCTTATCCTATTCCTGCTTCTCAAGATAGAAGTTGCTTTATTTCCTGCCGGGACCTCACTCCTCTGCTGTGAGCTGAATTACTAGTTGGAAAGGGAATTTTCAATTTCAATCAGTGGTAAAACTGACACTGAGGAGTGTGAATCTTGTAAATATCCCAACAGATTTAACTTCCTTTAACAATTTAAGGAAAACCATTAACAGTAGGTCATTGGGGTTTCGAAGTTAGCCCCAGAGGAAGTGCATTGTTTAAGCCATCATTTCCCTCAGTGCACTGTGCAAATGGGACGAGGTAAATTGGCCTCAGACATACTTAGCACAGTCAAGAATAATTAAAATACAGGGTAATTTTGTGATCCAGTGTGCAGAAGCATGTAAAGAAGGCACAGTTGTATGAACTCAAGCTGACTGCTTTAATTCCACTCACTTTACAATGAAAAAGTAACAGGGATTGCCAGCAGGATAATTCACTGTTCTAAGTTTTCTTTTTCTCCATTGTTTCAGTGCTTTGTTACACAAAAGCTCCATTTAGGTTTCAGCTCATGCAATATTTACCGGCTCTGCCTCAGCCAAGTTGGGCTGTGGCACTAACTCAAGGAGTGCTGGCAGATCATTGCCTTTCCAGGTCAGTGGATGACAGTAAATCAGGCCTCAGCAGCCCTCTGGAATTACTATATCAGGGAGCCACTTAGCAACTGTCATCAGTAAACAATTTACGCTCCAGACCGCAATCGCTGAGCTTCTTTTAGATTTCATAAGCAAACGAAAACAAAACACTTCAAAAGTTGCAAGGTAGAAAACAGCATTTTAGTTGTATAAAAATATGTTTCCAGAATCCATCACTTAGGGAATACCTCTAGCATGCCCTGAATAGATAAAACAGTCATCTTTGTCATATAAGAACGTAAGTAATAGATGAAGGTGTAAGCCATCTTGACTGGAACTAAGGGGCATAGCCTCAAAATAAGGGGAAGCAGATTTTGGACTGAGTTGAGGAGGAAGTTCCTCACCCAAAGGGATGTGAATCTGTGGAAGTCCCTGCCCAGTGAAGCAGTTGAGGCTACCTCATTGACTGTTTTTAAGGCAAAGACAGTTAGATTTTTCAAACAGTAAAGGAATTAAGGGTTATGGTGAGCAGGGTAATGTAGTAAGTGGAACTGAGTTCACAACAAGATCAGCTCTGATTTTATTGAATGATGGAGCAGCTATATAACCTCTTTTCGAAGAATGGGACAAGCCATCAAATATGAGATGGGGCAGATTGACTGAATATATTGTTGATGTGACAGTTTAATAGGAGCATCAAATGAGCACTGTGAAGTTATGAGGGAGTGATTTCAGAGGGAGGGGGAAATGTGATGGAACAGATGTGACTTGGTTTCCATCTCCCAGTGGAGTTGGGAATGGGTCAAAGAGGTGAAACAAAAGATAGTGTTCAGGATGTAAATTCCAATTCGCAGCCCAACATTTTTAACAGTCTTTTGTGGGTCAGGAAGGCTGTGATTATGAACCCAACACTCATCAATCTGAGGTCATGGTCTCCATTGTGAGGACCATGAAAAATCAGAATTTGCTTCTTCATATTATCTTGGTCGACTGGTGCAAAGTTTGGAAAATGCATCTCCGTGGAAAGTTTCTGGGTTGAGACAGCCTTCACAGGACCACAGGATATTTTAACAATAAATGTCAAATGTTCTTACAGCTTTAGATTTGGCTGTGATCAGTGACAGCAATGAGTCTAGCCAAATGTCAATACTTAAGAACATTTAAACAATAAAGTATAGATTTTTTTTAAAAGGTGCCTTCCTCTTTCTGATTTCTGGACATGACAAAATAAAACACCATCGACAGCTTAGAAAAGGGTTATCTGGTCTTGAATTGTCAATGAACTCCATCACTTACATTTTCATGGGGTTTATATTAAAAACTAGGATGATTATGAATGCTTGGCTGAGTTTCACAAAACCAAGGAAACTTAATTGCAGGAGTGAACTACTTTCGCATTTTGACTTGCAGTTTTAAGAGATACTGAAGAATTATCTGCCTTTGATGCTTTTTAATAAATAAATATTTTGAATATGAATGTTTTATTAGATTATTAGAAGTTTACTCTTAATGTTAATTTCAAAGGTATTCCAAGGTGCTCTGTTGTAACAATGGGGGATATCCTACCATAGAAAGGCTTATACCTGGGCATTGGGTTTGTAAAGGTGCATAAGACATACAAGGGGACTTAGTGAGGAGTTGGGGTCATGGGAGGAACATGAGGTGACAGTGAAGTAATGATCGGGCATGGTAAAATGGGTGGGTGGGGCATTTAAGTGTGAGAATGAGCGATCATAACAAAATAGCAGGAAAGTTATCCAATATTCAAGCAAACTGAGGCAGGCCTTTTAACTAGTCCACCTCATCTTGTCCACTCCTCTGTACTGCTTCGGGAAGAGAACATCTGCTTGTCCAAATCCCCAGGAGGTGGAAGTACAGCAAGGATGGGCAGGGATGACAAGCCCAGGTTTATAAATTCATGAAATGGCTCATACTTCCTGTTGCCGACATGAAAATCCAACCCATGGTCTCCGATAATGAAGCGAAGAGAGTATCAGCTGAGCATGAATTCTGAATCAAGAGTTTGGGAGGTCTGCCTGGCAGGGACTATTCATAAAGGGGCAAAGGGTTTGAATATGCAGAGGAAGATAGATTCAGCTCAATGCTGGCAGAAAGGAAAAGGGTCATTGATTGTCTTCCTACAGTATTTGCCATTCCTTTAGACACCTGAGCCTGCATGGACCCTCTGAAGGGAGTTGATATGGTTGCATTGTGACCTCCTCAGCTGGTCCTGGGAGAAAAGCAAACAGAAGTCCAACATGTGCACCATTCAGTTAAGCGGGATTCCAAATCCCTATCTACAATGCACCCAGTCTCCCCATCTCTGCCGTGCCTGGGACTGTACCGGACAGGTACAGGTGTACAACAGGCTTTTAAAAAACACACCAGTGATTCCAGTCCATCCCAGGGGCTGCTTGGGCCAAACGAGATCAGGTGATGTCAAGAATGATGTGAAGCATGCAATACAGTGTCATGTCATTGCAGCTAACCAGTGTGGAGCCAAAACACACCGGTGCAGCTCCCAGCTGAACGGTCCGGCGAGATTTCTTTGGGAACTTTACTCTTCTAGAATTGGTGCAAGAAAATCTAGATTTTGGACAATTGGTTTGTCGGTTGATGAATTTAAGGTTGTCTATCTCTGCAGCCCACATTGCTACTGACAACAGGTATTTTCACCACTTGAAACGAATGGAATCAGTGAGGGGTAAGGAAGGGAGAGCAAGGTATTCAAAGAACATTTCATTTTGCATGGTTACTTTTCTTTTTTACTTGTCAATATGGAACATTTCAGATGAAAGTTCATTTTTGGGCGTATTGCTCATTGTTTAGAAATTTATACATCTTTAATACAAATATAGAAGGAAACTCACTTTTAATACAATTTTAATGAAAATTAAAACTATAAAAAACTAAACAATGTCAGTGTTATTAGAATAATCAGTCTAAGCTCCGCAGCTCAGGTCTATACCCTCTTTAGTAGCTTTTATGAAAGATTCATAAGAAGTGGGGCACATTTGTGTTCTGAATTCAGGTTAAGTTACACACCATTTTAAAAAAGGGATTAAACTTCCCATATTTATAGATTTAAAACAAAACACAGATTTAGCACTCCAGATGAAGAGAGGTCACGAATCGCAAAGATTTCTTCTCCAGATCCACATCGAAAGAAAACTTTTGAAAGTGTTTTAGTTGAATTTATCTCCAGGAATCAGCCCCATCAGATACTTTGAGTGCTATTTGGCATTCATTATAAGCAGGAGATGAGAGTACTGTGGCTTGTGAAAATCAATTATGCATCGCTGTGGATTTGCTACATTCTGTCAGCTCTCCATCACTTTTATCAATAGTTTGGCTTTTCATCTTCAATCTCTGAAAAGCATCAGGTCATTTCGAACACATACAGTATGCCTGCCTAACCTGTTTTCCTCTTTTAATGTGTTCCTCTATGCCTGAGTGTGCGACAAGTCTTTTTCTTACTGTATAAATGTTTACAGGTCAGCTGTGCCAAAAATGAGATCAAGCCGACTTTTCTCTTTTCAAACTTTGTTGGCATCAAAAGTGCATTTAGCGGACCCCCTAATGTCTCTGCTTTCCAGGAGTTTACAATCACTTATGATGAAGGATTTGCTTCAGAAGGTCTTGCTGTTGGGTTGGAACTGTGGTCAATTTTATCACCACGTCAGTTCTGAGGCTCTAATTGAACCAGTCATCATCTGTTAGGGGATGATTTTTCTCAGCTACTCAGAAGTACTAATGCAGCCTGCAAAGCCCTTATCTTGATGAGTTTGGCAGATAGGGGTGGTTTGGCTGAGCAGATTATGTTTAATATTACACTATCTATGTGGCGAAATAAGGTTCCTGCTACAGGGTGTCTTTTATTTAATTAGGATTCTTTACAGTCTACAATGTGTAACAACTTTGTGTGGAGGTTATTGGAATTTTGTCAAATTGACCTTTTATTTCAAATTGTCTCAATACATTTCTTAAAGTGGTCTCACTGCACTTGAATTACTTAGGTATTCCCTGACTCAGACGTGCAGAGGAAAAGACCTCCTCAGTCAGAGAATGGAAGAGAGGATGAAAAAGACAGAGAAAGACTAGAGTTGAAGCAAAGATAATAGTATACGCTTTAAGGTATTGGGCAGGATTTTTATCACAAGGTGCACATAGACATGGAGGGGTTACGCCAATGGCTTGCTATAACGGTCTTCTGCATCAGGCTGCTGTAATATTCTCACTTATAACCTATTTTAAACAGGAAGCTAATGGGAGCTTTAAACAATTAGACCAAATGGAATGTCACGTATAGAATCACAGAATTGGTACAATGTAGAAAGAGGCCATTCAGGCCATCATGTCTGCAATGGCTGTCCAACGAGTGTTGTGATTAATTGCCATTCTCCTGCCTTTTCTCCACACTTTTGCACATTATTTCTAATTAATTTATCATCTGCTTCCCTCTTGAACGTCTCACTGGACACTGCCTCCACTACACTTCCAGGCAGTCCATTCCTCAAATCACATTTTGCAAATCACTTTATATCGATGCCCTTTTATGAGTGAGACCAGCTTCTCTCTATCTAATCTATCCAGATGTCTCAGGGCTTTGAAAATGTCTATCAGATCTTCTCTCAGCTTGCTTCCCTCCAAGGTGAACGTCCCAACATCTTCAACCCATCCTCCTAACTGCAGTTTCTAATCCTTGGAACTACCTTTATAAACTTCTTTTCTGCACTGTCTTAAATGTGACCACATTCACCCAAAAGGGTGCCACCCAGCCCCAATGGTCCAGCTGAGCTATAACAATTGTCTTGAATAGGTTCAGAATTAACTCCTACTCTTGTACTCGACACCCCCATTAAGAAAACCCAGGATATGACATGCTTTAGTAACTGCTTTCTCACCTGCCCTGCCAGCCTTCAATGACCTGTGAGCATAAACACCGAGATCCCCTGCTCCTACACCCCTTGAGCATTGTACCCACTACTTTAATGATCTTTTAGTTTTCTTCCAACTGAAATGTAGCATCTTATGCTTCCCTGTATTGAACTTCATCTGCCACCTATCCACCATTTCACCAATTTGTCAAAGCCTGACACTGTCATTCTTACAGTGTGACAATGTTTTCAAGTTTTGTATAAGCTCTAAACGTGGGAAATGCCCCCTACACACCGAGAAGCAAGGTATTAATATGTAACAGAAAGATAAAGAGTCTCAAGACAGACCTCTGGGGAACTCCATGACAAAACTTCACCCAGCTTGAAAAATACCCATTGACCATCACTCTTAGCTTTCTAATCCTTAGTCAGTTTTGCATCTACATTGTCACTGTTTCTTGCCCATAACTTTTCTTGTAAGTCTGTAATGTGACACTATATCGAGTCTCTCTTGAAAATCCATGTACACCATATCAGTAACATTAGCCTCATTGAAGCTTGCTGCTACCACTCAAAAGCCTCCAATAGCTCTTCAAATATGATTTCCCCTTTCGAAATCTATGCTGGTTCTTCCAAATCAATCAACAAATTAATTCACCGGTTATGGATGGCACTAGCCAGGTAAGCATTTATCGCCCATTCCTAATTGCCCAGAGGGCAGTTCAAACTCAACCACATTGCTGTGGGTCTGGAGTCACATGTAGGACAGACCACATTAACATGACAGTTTCCTTTCCAAATGGTCTGAGTGAACCAGGTGGGCTTTTTCTCAACAATCAACAATGGATTCATGGTCATTATTACACTCACGATTCCAGAGTTTTGTTGGGTTTAAACTTCACCATGGCAGGATTCAAACCCAGGCCCCAGAACATTACCTGGGTCGCTGGATTAACACTTCAGAGAAAATGAGCACTGCAGATGCTGGACTCAAAATGAGTGGGGCTGAAGGAAAGGAAACGCGATATTTTGGGCATAAGCCCTTCATCAAGGTGAAAGGTTTATGTCCGAAATCTCAACTCTCCTACTCCTCAGATGCTGGCTGACCTGCTGTGCTTTTCCAGCGGCACACTTTTCATCTCTGGAGTAACAGTCAAGTGCTAATACCATTAGACTACTGTCTCCCTTGTGGGGCTGTGTAAACTAGTGGTGTGCAGCACATTTACTGATAGTGAATTGGAGAAATGTAACTCCCAGTGCAGTCCTCTTAATTATAGCACATTTACTGTTGTATTGTATTGTCCAAGGATACTCATCAACAGGCAACATGGGCTGAAAGGTCTGTTTCCATGTGGGTACATCACTATGACACAATAAATACTTCCTTATTCACTGCCTTCCCCAACACCTCAATTTCTTCAAGTATCACCGCTATTCTGCTGTGTCAAGGTGAATACAAAAACATCAGAATTTGGTTTAAGATGTAATATTTGCTTCCAGATGTCTGAGTGGAGATTGGTATGCCAGGTACTCATGTTTCTGAATTGTCTGTGTTAGATCACTGCGAATGCCACAATGATCACAGTGCTGCAGTTAACGTACGAGCAATGCTTAAACATTGGCACTTCCTTTTGTGAAAAAAGCAGTGATAAAAAGATTTATTTTAGGACAGCGTCCTAATTATTCATCTACGAATTAAAGTTACAGAATTTCTCGAATAATTTTCAGATCTTTTGGAAATACCTTTTCCACTGATTCCCTTTTCTTTAAATCATCCATTCACTTACAGATGGCAGTGTTTGTTAGCTTGGAAGGTTAGCCCCGGCGTTAGCACAGCCCCTGTGCCAAGAATAACAGAAGAATCCGTAGTCAGGACTTTGTAAGTCAGGACTTTTTTTTAATAAAAAGATAAATTTAGGAATGCAGCCCAACATTTATCACCCATCCTGAATTGCTGAGGTAGCAGAATCAATCACACTGGAGTCACGTCGGTCAGACCCAGATATGGACGGCCATCTTTTTTCCTCAAGGACATTAGTGAATCAGATATGTTTTTCTCTCAACCCCAATCAACAATGGTTTCATGGTCATCATTAATTCGTAATTCCAGATATTTTTTATTGAATTCAAATTCTATCATTTCCTGGCAATATTTGGACCCAGAATGTTAACTGGGTGACAATATCACCACACCATTGCCAACAATATGAGAAAGTGAGGACTGCAGATGCTGGAAACCAGAGTCAAAAAGTGCGGTGCTGGAAAAGCACAGCCGGTCAGGCAGCATCCGAGGGGCAGGACAGTCAACACTTCGAGCATAAACTCTTCATCAGGAATGTTGGGGGTGGGGGAGCGGGCAAGGCGGCTGAGAGATAAATGGGAGAGAGGTGGGGCTGTAGGGAAGGTAGTGGGGAATGCGATTGGTAGATGAAGGTGGGAGGGATGATGGTGATAGGTCAGAGAGGAGAAATGGAGTGGACAGGTGGGAAGGAAGATGGGCAGGTAGGACAGTTCAAGAGAGGGGTGCTGAGTTGGAGGTTTGGATCTGGGATAAGGTGGGGGGAGGGGAGATGAGGAAACTGATGCAGTCGACATTGATGCTGTGTGGTTGAAGGGTCCCCAGGCAGAAGATGAGGTGTTCTTCCCCCAGCTGTTGGTGCCAAGGTGGAAGACAAGCCTGCCAAGAATAGCCTGCTGGGTGCAACCTGGATAAGGTGCGGGTTAATTATAAGAACATAAGAGCTAAGAGGAGGGGTCAGCCTCAACTCCACTCGACTACCCACTATCCATAACCCTTCAAGCTGTTAAGAGTTAAAAGTCTGTCTATTTCTTTAATTTATTCAGTGTCCCAGCATCCAACATACTCTGGAGTAATAAGTTGCACAGATTCTTGACCCTTTTAGGGTATAATTTCTCCTAATGTCTGTTTTAAACCTGCTACTCCTTAACCTAAAACTAAGCCCTTGCTTTCCAGATTGTCCCAGTAGCTCTGCACCTACTTTGACAATCCTCTTCAGCATCTTACATAACTCAATCAGTTCTCTCTCATCCTTCTGAACTCTATCTCTGCTCAGTCACTCCCATTGTTTTTTTAAAACTTCATTTTGTGGGATGTGGACATTGCGACCTGCACCCGCATTTATTGCTAGTCCCTCGTTGCCCCTGGAAAGGTTGGTGGTGAGCTGTCTTCTTGAATCACTGCAGTCCTGCTGTGGGTTGACCTCCAATGTCATTAGCGAGGGAATTCCAGGATTCTGTCCCAACGACAGTGAAGAAACAACAATATATTTCCAAGTCAGGATGGCAAGTTGCCCCATGATAAGGGCCTAGAACAAGTGGCGTCCCTTTATGGTTAAGAGGGATTCCCTTGAAAGATCAGATTTCTGTGGGTGTCACAGCACTTCTAATGAAATGTCATTGACCTGCAATGTGAACTCTGTTTTGGTCTCCACAGACATTGTCACATTTCCTGAGCATTACAGGAAATAACTGCTTTTATTGCAGATGCAGAATCTCTTTTACCATGGTGTCAGCTCAGACGTAATTCATCGACTGTAAAACAGTTTACGGCATACTGAGATTGCAAAAGGCTATATGGATATGCAAGCTCCAGTTATGAGGAAGGGTCACCAGATTCGTAATGTTAACTCTGATGTTTCTTCAGAGACACTCCCTGACTTGCTGAGCTTTTCCAGCAACTTCTGTTTTTGTTCACCCTCTTACTTGGTTCACTCAATCTCTTTTTAGGCCTGAAAAGGCTGTTTATCTAAAAGTCGCAGATGTTGGAATCATGAAAGTTAGTGCAGAACCTCAGTAAATTTAGAAGCATCTGTGGAGAGAAAGCAGAGTTAACATTTCGTGTCCCGAATTTCCAAAGAAGGGTCAAGGTACTCAAAACATGGACTCTGTTTTCTCTCCATAGATGCTGCCAGACCCGCTGAGTTTCTCCAGTAATTTCTGCTTTGGTTTCATTTTAATCCACCCATACCACAAGTCTCTCAGTTTGCATCTACAATACTGCCATCATCTCAAAATGGTTCAAGTGTGCAATAAGAATCAAAAATCACATGGACATGTTCAGTGCAAATCCTGTGACCATTTGTATTAAAAAACACCACACATTTGAAATATATTTGGAACATATTCCAAATAACTAACCTTTAAATGGCTGCAAAGCTGATCCATTGGCTTTTTTTGTACAGCAATTGAGGGATCAATGTGTAAAGATTGATGTGACCAGGTTACCAAGGTGACACGGTCAAACAAGGATGTTGAAGAGTGCATCAAATTCAATGAAGCTTCTTTTCATCTCAATGGGTAACTTCAATTAGATTGAAAGTATCAACAGGGAAATTGATCTAATTACCTATTACCACTGACAGAAATCCAGATGAAGCTGTCCTACGTACCAGCAAATACGATGGCTTCACTTATGCAATGACTTATGGGTAATGACCTTTGCCATTTTGCTATGTGTGTGAGTAAACTCAACGGGTGTTGGCTAATTCTATTCAGGTTCAATTCTGCAGAAACTTTGAAAGGCACGAAATTGCAACATTGATGGACAGGGCTGCAGGAGAGGGGAGGGGGGAAGGGGTGAGGAAGGGGAAGCGGTTTGAAATTGGAATGGAGGACAATAAAATAAGTAGAGCAGTAGGTCTCTCACCACTCCAGCACTGAATCCTTTGCTCACATACTGCAACCTAATAAAGGGGAAAAAAAGCACTTTAAAAAGTGGAGATTTATTAATAATATCAGAATTGTGGCACCTCGCAAAGCTAATTACTACTTGTCCTATAAATGCTGGTTCTGTGGCAGTTCCATGGGGTGTCACAGCTGGAGAGAATTGTACCTCAGTTTTTAAGTGTCAAATTATGGAGTAAGAAAATGTAATAATACGATGCAAACAATTTTTTTAACCTTTTTTTTCAGGATAAAGTCTACTTTGACTGCTAAAAAATGTAATTAATAGTGGGAAAAAAAGCCATCTACATCATTCACTGCGGAATTGAAAATTGCCTCTGAAATGCTATTGATGCCAATGGCACAAGTAAACACGTTGAGTCTTTTATTCACTGTCGCTAGGCTTTACTTCGGTCTGAAAGCATCTTTTCTGTTCCCAGGTTACGCACTAAATGAAACTCACATTTCCACTGTCCTGCACCTATGATTAATTCTGAGCTCACAATGCTACAGGCAAAGAGTGGGAACATTAATCCAAGGTCAGATAGTGGCAAAAATTAGAATTGCCAATTGAATTCATTTCATAGTCTTTTTGCCAGCAATGAATGAAGGGTTTTTCTGTACCCTATTCATTACGTTCAAAACAAAATTGAGGACAATGGTGCAACCTCTTAATGGCAAAGGCTGTCTATGGGAACTGTTGCTGAGCTTTACAATACACTGGGAATAAAATTATGAAAAAGGTTTGTTCTGGCCGATTCAGAGAAACTGGTTTGACCTTGAATCATGAGAACATCAAAATTATTATGACCCAAAAGGAGAATTTTTTTTAAAAGATTATTCACAAGTCATAAGTGGCACTGGCCAGGGCAACATTTATTGCCCATCTGTAAATGCCCTTGAGCAGGGCGTGGTGATTTCCCCTTTGACCCACTGCAGTCCATAAGACCATATGATGTAGGAGCAGATGTAGGCCATTCTGCCCATCGAGATCTGTCATTCAACGAGATCCTGGCTGATCTCTTAATCTTCAACTCCACTCTCCTGCCTTTTTCCCACCACCCTTGACTCTCTCACTGATTCAAAAGCTGTCTCTGCCAGCCTTGAATATAACTCACGGCCCAGCCTCCACAACCCTCTGCGGGAACAAATTCCACTGATTCACTCCCGTCTCAGAGAAGAAATCACTCCTCATCTGGCTTAAATGGTGCTGCTTTGGTTTGAAGCTGTGCCCTCTGCTCCTGGAGGGCTGGAGCGGAATGGGCTGGATGCATGGAGAGGAGTTAGCTGGAGTCCTGGGTTGGACTGGGGATTGGTGCAGGCGGTCAGTGGCTTGTGAACCTAGTCAGACCACGTGTGGAAACTTCCATTTTGATCTACTACAGGACAATTCCCTTTGTAGGGAGACTGCCATGTTTATCTTTTCAATTTTAGTTCTTATTTTTCTAACTTATATTATGAATAACTGTAAGGTAACATAATCTTTTTTTCTTCATTCTTCAAACTAAGATTTGTACCTTGGTACTTTGTATCTAAGATGGTGCCACATGGGATGACATTATAAACATTTCATTGTGCTCCTGCACTTGAATCCATGTGACAATAAACTTAATTCTATTTTTTATCTGAGGTAATATGGAATTTAAAATGTTTATTCACATGCTATGATGCAGTGATATTGTCATAAGCATTTCTTGTAAAGCTACATTGACATACTATGTCTCTTATTGTTACACTGACATACTGATCATGAATTATAACAAGACAGGTGGTGGAGGTCATGGGTTTGGAATATGCCGTTTAAAGAATCCTGCTGAGTTGTTGCAGGCTCACGTGTAGGTGGTTTACACTCCTGACACTGTGCGTCAATGGTGAATGGAGTGACTGTTGAAAGTATTTGATGGGATTCATATCCAATGGGCTGAGTTGTGCTGGATGATGCTACGATTCATGAGCATTGTTAATACTCATCCAGGAAAATCAAGATTGATTCATCATCCTCCTGACTTGTGCCTTGTAAGTTGTGGACAGGCTTCGGGGAGTCAGGAGGTGAAATAACTGCGTAGAGGAGGGTGCCCTGTCAACATGACACCCTTTATGGGGCTCTGACCAGGAGCTCAGAGCCAGTCCCCAGACTGAAGAGACCTTCTGAGTCTCCTGTTTATAAACCTGACAGCCAGGACTCCCTCATTGGTGCAGGTTAACATCCCCAATCAAGGGTGTCATTGTCAATGAGATCCACTTGGCCCTGCTTCCAATCACTACAGAAAACAAGTTGCTTATTGCCAAGTTCCCAACCTCTGATGTGATCTTGTATCTATACTACTTAAATGGCTAGTTTCTGGTCAATAGTAACCCCCAGGATATCAGTAGTAGGAATTCAGTGAGGGAAATGCTATTGAATGTCAAGGTGGTTAGAATCTCTTCTGCTGAAAATGTTCATTGTCAGGCACTTGCCAGTTGTCAGCACATGTTGTCCAGGTCTTGCTGAATTTGGACACAAACTGGACACAATCTATTGTGTCAAGGGAAGATACTTAATTGGGGAAAGGAAATTATGATGCTATCAGATAGGAGTTGGGAAGTACAGATTGAGAGCAATTGTTACCAGAAAGGGGACAGCAGACATGTGGAGACTGTTTAAGGAGCAGTTGTTGCGAGTGATTCACAGATTTGTTCCTCTGAGACAGGTAAGAAGGGTAAGATTAAAGAGCCTTGGATGACGAGAACAGAGGAGTTACTCATCAAAAGGAAGAAGGCAGCTTATGTAAGGTGGAGGAAGCAAGGATCTAGCACAGCTTTAGAGGATTACAGGCTTATTAGAAAGGAGCTCAGAAATGGACTGAGGAGAGCCAGGAGGGGGCACGAGAAAGGCTTGGCAAGAAGGATTAGGGATAACTCAAAGGCATTTTACTCATATGTGAAGAATATGAGAATAATCAGGGAGAAGGTAGGGCCTGTCGGGGATAGCATAGGGAGCTTGCGCGTGGAGTGTGAGCAGATAGAGGAAGCCCTAAATGAGTTCTTTTTTTGCTTCAGTTTTCACTAAGGAAAGGGACCTTATTGTAAGTGAGAACTTTGAGGAGTGGGGAAACAGGTTTGAACAGATTGCGATTGAGGAGGTTGATATGCTGGAAATTTTGGCAAACATAAAGATTGACAAGTCCCCAGGGCCAGACCAGATTTATCCCAGGCTGCTCCGGGAAGCAAGAAGGAAGGTTGCTAAGCTGCTGGCAAAGATCGTTGCATCCTCACTCTCCATGGGATTCGTTCTGCAGGATTAGAGGGAGGTGAATGTTATTCCTCTTTTCAAGAAGGGGAAAAGGGAAATCCCTGGCAATTACAGACCAGTCAGTCTTACGTCTGTGGGCAGCAAGGTTTTGGAAAGAATTCTGAGGGATAGGATTTATGACTATTTGGAAAAGAACAGCGTGACTAAAGGCAGTCAGCATGGTTTTGTGAGGGACAGGTCGTGCCTCACAAATCTTATTGAGTTCTTTGAGGAGGTGATGAGATAGGTCGATGAAGGTCAAGCGGTGGATGTGGTGCATGTGGACTTCAGCAAGGCATTCGATAAGGTTCCCCACAGTAGGCTCATTCATAACATCAGGAGGTACAGTATACCGGGAAATTTGGCTATCTGGATTCAGAATTGGTTGGCTGTCAGAAGGCAGAGAATGGTTGTAGATGGAAAGTATTCTGCCTGGAGGTCAGTGTTGAGTGGGATCCCACAGGGCTCTGTACTTGGGCCTCTGATCTTTGTAGTTTTTATAAATGACTTGGATGAGGAGGTTGAGGGGTGGGTTTGTAAATTTGCAGATGACACAAAGGTTGGAGATGCCGTTGAAAGTATTGAGGGCTATTGCAGGATGCAGCCCAACATAGACAAGATGTAGATTTGCGCAGAGAAATGGCAGATGGAGTTCAACCTGGATAAATGCAAAGTGATGCATTTTGGAAAGTCAAACTTGAATGCTAAATATAGGATTAAAGACAAGATTCTTAGCAGTGTAGAGGAACAGAGGGATCTTGGTGTTCAAGTGCATAGATCCCTCAAAGTTGCCACCCAAGTGGATAGGATTGTTAAGAAAGTGTAAAGTGTTTTGGCTTTCATTAACGGGAGATTGAGTTTTAAGGGCTGCAAGGTTTTGCTGTAGCTCTACAAGACCCTGGTGAGACCACACTTGGAAGATTGTGTCCAGTTCTGGTCACCCTATTATAGGAAAGATATGGAGGCTTTGGAGAGGGGGTAAAGAAGGTTTACTAGGATGCTGCCTGGACTGGAGGGCTTGTCTTATGAACAGAGGTTGGGTAAGCTTGGACTTTTCACTCTGGAGAGAAGGAGGAAGAGAGGTGACCTGACTGAGGTATACAAGGTAATGAGAGGTATGGATAGAGTCAATTGCCAGAGATTTTTCCCCAGAGCAGGATTGACTGGTACGAGGGGTCATAGTTTTAAGATATTAGGAGAAAGGTAGGGAAGAGATGTCAGTGGTGGATTCTTTACACAGAGAGTTGTGAACGCATGGAATGCGTTACCAGCAGTGGGGGTGGAAGCAGAGTCACTGGGGGCATCTAAGCAACTGCTGGACACGCACATGGACAGGAGTGAATTGAGGGGAGTGTAGGTTAAGTTATTTTATTTTAGAATGAGAATAATCCATGGCGCAGCATAGTGGGCCAAAGGGCCTTTTCCGTGCTGTACTTTTCTATGTTCTATGTTCTTTGTATCCATGTCTGGCTTGTAGGGCAGTCTAAAACAAGGAATCATCCATTTAAGACAGTCACCAACAGACTCAACATCAAATCCAGAACAACTTCTTTAGTATTGTTGAATAAAGATAACAATATTGTTATGGAGGGTTTTCATCTCATACTCATCAGGACAACTCACAAGAATACCAAAGCAAAGGGAAAACAGCATTACAATTGTGTGAGAGGAGAGTGTTGATTGCTTGGCAAGTGGAACCTGAGACTTCTTTAGCAGAGAGTGATTTATCACTAGGATTTGTGAGAGATTCATTACCATATTCCCAATAACTTAGATGTGTTTAAGGAGAAGCTTGAATACATGCGAGAGGAAGAAATGGAAAGTTTATCTAGGTTGGCATTTATCACTCATCCCTAACGAGAAGGTGACCGTGAGCCTTGAACTCCAGCAGTCTATGTGGACTGGGTGTGCCCACAGTGATGTTTGGAAGGGAGTTCTGGGATTTTACCACAGTGACAGTGAAAGAGCAGAAATATATTTCCAAGCCAGAATGGCGTGCTGCTTGGAGGGGAACTTGAAATTCATGGTGGTCCCATGTATCTGTCACCCTTATCCAAAGTGAGTATTGGCCACATATTTGGAAGATGCTGTTTGAAAAGTGGCTGCAGTTATGTGGCATGGAGCAGAGGCACCAGTGCAGATCTATTGGGGGCTGGCTGACTCATTTCTTTGTTGTCCGTTCTCTGCAATGTGTTGCTTTTTCTAAACTGAACTCCTCCGCAGGCTGGGGACTGACGTTTGATGCAGAGTAAAGGGTGAAGAGTTAATTTAAGAGCATTTTTAACTATCTCCTTGATAAGAATAACAATGGAAGAAAACCTCATTCTCCTGAGCAGGAACTCAGAAGTGACAACAATTGCGCACAGCTCCTGTTTGTGTGAATGGAGAGATAGAACATAAAATACAGGGTAAAAAGATTAACAAGGTATAGCTGTGAAAGCTAAAATAGACCTGGAGCTTCACAAAGATTCCTTTTACCTCTGGGAGTAGTCATGAATGCAACTTGGAGTGATGGAGTGGTTTGTAAATGTTCCCAATCCAGTTAATAGTTGGCAGATTGCATTTAGAGCTGGTTTTCTGATATTGGACTAAAAGTACATTGAAAATAGAGCTTTGCCCTGGAGACAACTTGTAAGTATAGGTGTATCAGATGAAATAACCTTACTGAAGTATTTTTTACAAAAATATATCCACATAATAACACTCAGAAGCATTCATGTGTGGAATATCCAAAGCTAATAAGCAACCTAAGGCATGAAGAGAGAACTCAACACACGGTAATGGCTCGACTTAACACTAAACAGCTTATGTGACAGAAGCGTGTCCCACATAATTAAATGCATAAAAGATGGAACACCGTTGCTCTTGTGGATTTTCAAACAAGTCTTGCTGAGGTTATAGAGCACATAAACAGATCCTTCGGTCCAACCAGACCATTAGAAGGTGTCCTTGGAATGGGATGTTTTTGAGATAGATAGAGTCATCCAGCATTGAAACAGGCCCTTCTGCCCACCATGTCTATGTCGACTAACAACACCAAACCACACTGATCCCACTTACCTCACTTGGTCCATAACCTAGGAGAAAGAGAGGACTTGCGATTGTTTGAGAGTTAGAGTCGAAAAGTGTGGCGCTGGAAAAGCATTTAAGGAGCAGGAGAATTGACGTTTCGGGCATAAGCCACATTCCTGATGAAGGGCTAATGCCCAAATCATTAACTCTCCTACTCCTCGGATGCTGCCTGACCTGTTGTGCTTTTCCAACGCCACACTTTTTGACTCTGGCCATTGTCTGTTGTGCCCTGGCATTTTAAGTGCTCATTGTTACAATTAATTGTTACAATTGACATAGACTGCAAGCAAAAGCATGTTTTTAATCAATCTTTGAATTAATAAAATAACAATAATAACTTGTATTAATCTTTTGCCTCTAACATTGTTAAGTACAATGTGGTGCATTTACAACACAAAATTTGGTGCTGAGCAACAGAAAGTGAAATGTCTAAATGTTTCATCAAAGGGGTACATTATAAAGAACATCCTAGAGGAGAAAAGTGAAGTAGAGAGGTTTAGAATGAGAATTATACAACATGGAGTTTGGGGGAGGAAAATAGGGCCAAAAATCATGAAACAGTCAAGGTGAGGTTAAAGTCATACGACTCCAGGTTCTAGTCCAAAAGGTTTATTTAAAATCACAAGCTTTCACAGCACTGCTCCTTTGTCAGGGTGAAGTTAAAATGAGGATAAATGAGGATAAACAAGAACTGGAAGAGTACAGATCTCAGAAAGTTTTGAGGCTGAAATGTCACAGAGATAATGAGGGTTAACATCATGAGGAATTTGTGTAAAAAAAGGATGAGATTCATAAATTCATTGGCCAATGCTGTACAAGAGTGCAAGGGATATATAAGAATGTAATTTATTAACCCAAAATGATTTGAATTAGTAAATGTTAAGGAACCAGGGCCAAGAGAAACCATTTAGACAACAAACTTTAAATTGTTCTCTAGTTGGTTACCCATCTAAGGAGAAGCCATTAACCTCAACGCGATGATGTGTGATTTACAGAAGCTGGGAGTGAAAAAAAAACATTGCAAAGTTTAATTCTATTTGACTTGTTTTTTACAAAAACATACACACAATCAACTTTATGGATTCATTGCCTTGCCTTTTATTTCACTGCAGCGATTGTAATTTTCCAGACTGCTAATTTTTAAGGATTTCTTATGAAGTCAACAGGGCCATGTGCACAAGGCTGTGGCGCAAAATCCAATCACAAAGAGAGAGAATGCTGGCAACTAGCAAGCATTTCATTGTGCAATGGATCTCTGGGGACCCAACACTTGACAAGATAATGTATAAGTCCGCATAACAGCGAGAAAGAAATGAATGGATTTTTTTTTCATATGAAATGCATTTACTACACAGCAATTCACAGTCATCCTCCTCGTCTATTCCACAAAGTAATATTCTTCAGGACTTTGTATTGAATATAGTATCAATTATCGATACAACAAATAGACTTAATATGTTCTGTAATGATTACAGACATAAGAGATGTAGTACCTTATCAAACCACAGGAAATTAAGTTATATAAATATCTCATGGTTATGACCCATAAGAAAGAAAAGGAGAGGAAAAGAAAGATAAATTGCAGGTTTTCAGTCTTTGTAGAATGTTTGCAATCATTAATGTTCGGCCAGTAACCGACTGACAGAGCATCAGTGATAACATCAAATATCTTTTCTTGCCCCTCAGCTATTGATTGGGTACTCAAAGCTGTCAGTTGTAGAAGAGTGACAAAGTACTGATGATTTTATTAGGCTGGAAGTGCATATATGATTTTTTTTTCTCCCCCTCAAGGAAAACAGCATATTTTTGAGAAATAAATGCAAATAAAATCAGTAGTGGGTGGGATTGCAAGGCTGATGGTGACCAGTTTGTAACTTGAAGTAAAGAACTAATTGTCATCCTGCCTCACACAGCAGAACAAAAATGCAAATTCTATTATGTACCAATTGATTGGGTGACAGATAGGTTCAATGGCTGACATTAAATTGGACCAATGATATTTCTTTGAAGCTTAATTGTGACATTTTATAGGTTAAAGAAAAAAGTAACCTATTAAGATATTAATAATGTTACATCTGTGATTACCACTCATTTGAATAATTCTGACTTTTCCGTGGTTTGAGGGAGAAATATCATTTCTGTTTTCATTTGCTGGCGGCTTTAATAAACAGAATGAGCACAATAATGCAATTGCATTTCATCACCCTGACTCTTCATTTTCACTGAGCCAGGCTGGTGGTAATTTGTAGGACATTTTATTGATTTTAACCAACATATTATTTATATTCATGGGAGTTCAGAAAAGTACCTAACTGCATGCTAATAGTTGACCTTCATCATCAGAATATTAGATTGGCTCTCAATTCAAAAGCCGGCAATTCATTTGTCAACAAGTCACGCCAAGATATTTTATCATATAACATACTCAAACTTAGGCCACCTAGCTCAAAGGTAAAGACACTATCGCTCCATCACAACAGCCTCCCATAAGTTATTTCGAGTTTCGATTCAACCTATTTTTCATTCAACATGTTATTATGCATCTCTGGATTCAAACCCTACTGGTCCAGGAGATAGGGACAATGCCACTGTGCATCAAATACCTTAGCCAGTAAGTCATATTCAAATTTAAATTTTTGTTTAACCTATTTTTATTCAACATGTTCAGGGAAGTTACTACACACCTCTGGAGCAGTTGGGACTCAAACCCAGGTCTCCCAGTCCCGAGAGAGGGACAGTACCACCGTAGCACAAACACCTGAGCCAGTAAGTCATTTTTAAAAAAATTAACTTATTTCTCGAATCAACTTGTTCAGAAACATTATTACATATTTTTGGAGCAGCTGGGGGTATAAACTTAGGCTTCCCGGTCCAGGAGTAGGGATATTATTAAAGTGCCACAATAGACAATAGACAATAGGTGCAGGAGTAGGCCATTCTGCCCTTTGAGCCTGCACCACCATTCAATATAATCATGGCTGATCATCCTCAATCAGTATCCTGTTCCTGCCTTATGTCCATAACCCTTGATACCACTGTCCTTAAGAGCTCTATCCAACTCTTTCTTGAAAGTATCCAGAGACTTGGCCTCCACAGCCTTCTGGGGCAGAGCTATCCATACACCCACACTCTCTGGGTGAAGAAGTTTCTCCTCAACTCTGTTCTAAATGGCCTACCCCTTATTTTTAAACTGTGCCCTCTGGTTCAGGACTCACCCATCAGCGGAAACATGCTTCCTGCCTCCAGAGTGTCCAATCCTTTAATAATCTTATACGTCTCAGTCAGATCCCCTCTCAGCCTTCTAAACTCAAGGGTATAAGAACCTTAGCAAAGTAAGTCCTTTCAATTTCTAGTCTTTTTGGAAAACTTATCCTATTTTTCTAATCAACATGTCCAGAGATTTTATTACACACCCCTGGAGTAGGTGGAACTTGAATCTGTCCTCCCAGCTTAGGGGGAGGGGTACTACCGCTGTACCACAACAGTCCCCAGTTTCAGTGACACAGTTTCTAAAATAAAATGCCCCCTTGTCTAAAAGCCAAACCAAATAAACCAGGGTGTAGTGTCCTGTTGATGCGAAGTAGTCTCAATCATGATAGTGGATGCCCATTATAATTGTCCTCAGTGACCACTGAGATAAAGAAAACACTCAACATCTGATTGCTAATCAATGATCTCAAGTGCAAAGCAGTGGTTGGGTAGAGAGTAGAGCTTGATTGTGGTGCTTTATGTTGTGGAATAGCACAATGATACCCATTGTCTGTTCTTATTCATGATGAGTGTCCACTTGGATGAATTATCACAGAGGCTGCCTGTAGCCCAGCCCATCTCCCACTGCAGCATATCCACTGCTTTCGCCTCAAAACCTATGTCCTTGGCAGTAAACACACTTGGGACATCCTGACATTGTGAAAATCACAACACAAAGGCAAAAGCTTTCTTTTTCTGTGCCTGAATGAAAGACAAAGAGAGCCATTAATTGATAATGGATACATTGCTGGTACTTGAGCAAAATAGCGTTCAAACTGATTGACATCAGGGTGCTTATGACGTAGTGGTAGTGTCCTTACCCGCCTCGGAACACGTCAACCCCTGGGCATCAATGTGGACTTCAACAGTTTCCTCATTTCCCCTTCGAGGAGAAAGTGAGGTCTGCAGATGCTGGAGATCAGAGCTGAAAATGTGTTGTTGGAAAAGTGCAGCAGGTCAGGCAGCATCCAAGGAGCAGGAGATTTGATGTTTCGGGCATAAGTCCTGAAGAAGGGCGTATGCCCAAAACATCGAATCTCCTGTTCCTTGGATGCTGCCTGACCTGCTGCGCTTTTCCAGCAACACATTTTCAGCCCTCATTTCCCCTTCCCCCACCTCACCCTAGTTCCAAACTTCCAGCTCAGCACTGTCCCTATGACTTGTCCGGACTTGTCCGGACTTGTCCTACCTGCCTAGTTCCTTTTCCACTTATCCACTCCACCCTCTCCTCCCTGACCTATCACCTTCATCCCCTCCCCCACTCACCTATTGTACTCTATGCTACTTTCTCCCCACCCCCACCCTCCTCTAGCTTATCTCTCCACGCTTCAGGCTCTCCGCCTTTATTCCTGATGAAGGGCTTTTGCTGGGAGTGGGGGCAGAACCTGTAACTGGAGTGGGTGTGGTGGTGGGGGGAATGGGGGTGGAGTCATGAGCAGGGGTAGTGTTACACTCAGGGTTCTGGGAGGTGGGGATAGTGACAGTGGGGTCTGTGGGGGGGACGATTTTACTGCTCCTCGGATGCTGCCTGAACTGCTGTGCTCTTCCAGCACCACTGATCCAGAATCTGGTTTCCAGCATCTGCAGTCATTGTTTTTACCTCATTGATTTTTACCCTACTGCGAATCCTCTTGCAAGGATGCCTGCCTTGAAGAAGGTTTCCTCCTCTCTCTACAAGAATCCCAGGGAGTCCCTCTCCCACAAACTCCCAGGTCATTTCCTCTGCCCTGAAGCTCTTCAACCATGTCATGAAACAAACTCGCTACCACAGCCACATTTGCTTCCTCAGTGCCTGCCTCTGTAACCAACTCATCCCACCCGGACTCCGGACCATCTTTAAACAGCAGAGTTCGGAACCGAACAGGACAAACAGTACAGATTTTAAATTCAAAAACACCAGCAACAGTTCTCCTTCAGGATCCTCCGCTCCACGCTTGCAACAATGCGCCGGCACCTAACCTCTCTACAGTCAGCCCTGCCTCACCTGAGGGGCACACTCTCTCAGAATTGCAAAGGACCCATTCTGTACTACATCCTCAGGAGAATTCATTCTCTCAATGAACAGCATTTCAATTCCATCTCAAACATCAAAAACTGGAAGAACAACAAACTTTTATCTACCCACCTCCATAACCAGCGCGCCTCAAACATTCCTGAAGATTCCCCTGGCCTCGGAAACTACTTGGACACCATTAGCCATGCAACTGATGCAGCTACCACCCCCACGCTGATTGATAATGTCACTTCCGCCCCCACCATGGCTACTCCCATAGCCACTTCCGCCCCTCACAATTCCTCATGCATCACACGTGACATCACGTCCACCCCTCACATCATCGCTGATGCCACACGCTCAATGACTTCCACCACCCCTATTGCTGTGGTCACCACCACTTCCACTCCCACCAGCGCCACTCACCTGCATTCTGCTGACACGCCCCCCCACAGACCCCACTGTCACTATCCCCACCTCCCAGAACCCTGAGTGTAACACTACCCCTGCTCATGACTCCACCCCCATTCCCCCCACCACCACACCCACTCCAGTTACAGGTTCTGCCCCCACTCCCAGCTCCACACCCACACCAGATCCCAGCTCCCAGCCCTGCCGAGTTTTCACCAACCCTCCAGACCTCTCCCTCACTGAGGATGAACGATCAGTCCTCAGCAAAGGACTCACCTTCATCCCCCTCTGTCCTCGCATCAATCAGTTTAATACACGCCGTGACGTCGAACAATTCTTACGCCACCTCCGCCTCCGAGCTTACTTTCACAATCAGGATTCCTGCCCACCACCTTCCGAGGACCCCTTCGCCCACCTCCAACACACTGCATCCACCTGGACACCCCACACTGGCCTATTACCTGCCCTCGACCTCTTCATTTCCAACTGCCGCCGGGACATTAACCGCCTCAACCTGTCTACCCGCCTCCCCCACTCCAACCTCTCACCCTCACAATGCACAGCCCTCCAATCCCTCTGCTCCAATCCCAACCTCACCATCAAGCCAGCGGATAAAGGGGGCGCAGTGGTAGTCTGGAGCACTGACCTCTACACCGCTGAAGCCAAATGCCAACTCGAGGACACCTCTTCCTACTGCCCCCTTGACCATGACCCCACCCCCTATCACCAAACCATCATCTCCCACACCATACAGAACCTCATCACCTCAGGAGATCTCCCACCCACAGCTTCCAACCTCATAGTCCGGGAACCCCGCACTGCCCGATTCTACCTCCTTCCCATAATCCAGAAGCCTGACGATCCTGGCCGACCCATTGTCTCAGCATGCTCCTGCCCCACTGAACTCATCTCTACCTACCTCGACACTGTCCTATCCCCCCTTGTCCAGGAACTCCCCACATACGTTCGAGACACCACCCACGCCCTCCACCTCCTCCAAGACTTCCATTTTCCCGGCCCCCAATGCCTCATCTTCACCATGGGTATCCAATCCCTCTACACCTCCATCCGCCATGACTAGGGCCTCCAAGCACTCCGTTTTTTCCTCTCCAGACATCCCCAACAGTACCCTTCCACCGACACTCTCATTCGTTTGGCCGAACTGGTCCTCACCCTTAACAATTTCTCCTTTGAATCCTCCCACTTCCTCCAGACCAAAGGGGTAGCCATGGGCACATGTATGGGCCCCAGCTATGCCTGTCTCTTTGTTGGCTACGTAGAACAGTTGATCTTCCGTAATTACACCGGCACCACTCCCCACCTCTTCCTCTGCTACATTGATGACTGCATTGGTGCCACCTCGTGCTCCCACGAGGAGGTTGAGCAATTCATCAACTTCACCAACACATTCCACCCTGACCTTGAATTTACCTGGACCATCTCTGACACCTCCCTCCCCTATCTGGACCTCTCCATCTCCATTAATGACGACGGACTTGACACGGACATTTTTTACAAACCCACCAACTTCCATAGCTACCTGGATTACACCTCTTCCCACCCTACCTCTTGCAAAAATCTCATTCCGTATTCCCAATTCCTCCGCCTCCGCCGTATCTGCTCCCAGGAGGACCAGTTCCACCATAGAACACACCAGATGGCCTCCTTCTTTAGAGACCGCAATTTCCCTTCCCATGTGGTTAAAGATGCCCTCCAATGCATCTCGTCCACATCCCGCACCTCCGCCCTCAGACCCCATCCCTCCAACCGTAACAAGGACAGAACGCCCCTGGTGCTCACCTTCCACCCTACCAACTTTCGCATAAACCAAATCATCCGCCGACATTTCCACCACCTTCAAAAATACCCCACCACCAGGGATATATTTCCCTCCCCACCCCTTTCAGCCTTCCGCAAAGACCATTCCCTCCGTGACTACCTGGTCAGATCCACGCCCCCCTACAACCCACCCTCCCATCCTGGCACTTTCTCCTGCCACCGCAGGAACTGTAAAATCTGTGCCCACACCTCCTCCCTCACCTTCATCCAAGGCCCTAAAGGAGCCTTCCACATCCATCAAAGTTTTACCTGCACATCCACTAATATCATTTATTGTATCCGTTGCTCCCGATGCGGTCTCCTCTACATTGGGGAGACTGGACGCCTCCTAGCAGAGCGCCTTAGGGAACATCTCTGGGACACCTGCACCAATCAACCACACCGCCCCGTGGCCCAACATTTCAACTCTCCCTCCCACTCTGCAGAGGACATGGAGGTCCTGGGCTTCCTTCACCTCTGCCCCCTCACCACCAGACTCCTGGAGGAAGAATGCCTCATCTTCCGCCTCGGAACACTTCAACCCCAGGGCATCAATGTGGACTTCAATAGTTTCCTCATTTCCCCTTCCCCCACCTCACCCTAGTTCCAAACTTCCAGCTCAGCACTGTCCCCATGACTTGTCCGGACTTGTCCTACCTTCCGAGCTCCTTTTCCAACTATCCACTCCACCCTCTCCTCCCTGACCTACCACCTTCATCCCCTCCCCCACTCACCTATTGTACTCTATGCCACTTTCTCCCCATCCCCACCCTCCTCTAGCTTATCTCTCCACGCTTCAGGCTCTCTGCCTTTATTCCTGATGAAGGGCTTTTGCCCGAAACGTCGATTTCGCTGCTCGTTGGATGCTGCCTGAACTGCTGTGCTCTTCCAGCACCACTGATCCAGAATCTAGTTTCCAGCATCTGCAGTTATTGTTTTTACCTCCTTTCCTGTGAACCGGGGGGCCTATGTTCAAGTCCCATCTGCTCCAGAGATGTTTGATGTTATGGACTGGAATAAACCCCCTCCAAATATATTAAGAAGATAGCCTAGATGCTATTTTTTTCTTATTTTAAAGGTAAGTGTAAGGTATTGTGTTCCAGATACAAGTCATTTAGTCAAGTTAAGTAGTTAAATAACCTATAACTCTGTTAGGTTTTCCAATAGACTTAATTACTCTAATTTCTTCTTTCTTTTGTTGTATTTTAACTATAGTGTGAAAGTAAAGTGTGTTTTGCTTAACATCCAGTAGTTTATAGAATGATAAAGTCATAGAAATGCACAACACAGAAACAGACCCTTTAGTCCCTGTTTTCCCTGGAGCATCGGAGGCTGAGGGGTGACCTTATAGAGGTTTATAAAATCATGAGTGTCATGGATAGGGTAAATAGACAAAGTCTTTTCCCTGGGGTCGGGGATTCCAGAACTGGAGGGCATAGGTTGAGGGTGAGAAGGAAAATATATAAAAGGGACCTAAGGGACAAATCTTTCATGCAGAGGACGATGCAGGTAGGGAATGAGCTGCCAGAGGAAGTGGTGGAGGCTGGTACAATTACAACATTTAAAAGGTACCTGGATGGGTATATGAATAGAAAGGGTATAGAGGGATATGAACCAAGCGCTGGCAAATGGGACTGGATTGGGTTGGTATATCTGGTTGGCATGGATGAGTTGGACTGAAGGGTCTGTTTCTGTGTTGTTCATTTCTACGACTTTATCGTTCTATAAACTACTGGATGTTAAGCAAAACACACTTTATTTTCACACTCTAGTTAAAATACAACAAAAGAAAGAAGAAATTAGAGTAATTAAGTCTATTGGAAAACCCAACAGAGTTATAGGTGATTTAACTACTTAACTGTTTCAGTATTGCAGCATTCTATAAATTATCCCTTGTCAAATGCAAATTCAGTAGAATACATCGTCTTACAGGCAATTCTCCAGCCACAAGTTAAAATCAAGAGAAAACTGGGAGAGAGAGTAGCACGGAGAAATGGACTGCAGCTTCCAAACCAGGAACCGCTGTTACTGAAAAACTAAAGGTAAAAATCCTGGATCTGTGGGAGCCTGACCCCACCCAGCCAGGCTGTATCTATTGTTCTAACCTTAGAGGAAAAAACAAGGCCTCACAATAAACAAGGCCTCACAAACTGATTATTTTATGGGCTTTGAAGCAGACCAATCACTACCTCTGATCTCAATCTTTCTTTACAAAAACAATTAGGATAAAATGCATCTCTTCCATCCATTGTATCATCACAGTAGTATCATCTCTGAACAGGCTGATTTGAATAAGTCCACTGCTTGATCATTAACAATGTTAAGAACAATAGTAAGGCATGAGAAAAAAGCCAAACATTTTTGTTGGAAATTATTTAGTGTTAATTTTTGTGGGAATGGGACCTAAAAGGAATTTGCCGCAAGCAGAAACACCAACTGTTTTGGTCATGGAGAGTGTGCCTCATAATTTTTGCACTCTCCTCCTTACCTGCTCTTCTCTTCTGTTAATCCAATCCCAACCTCCATTGTAATAACCACAAAGAATGAGGATGCTGGAAATCTGAAACCAAGTTGGAGATGGTGAGGACTACAGATGCTGGAAGCTCAGAGTTGATACAGTGTGGAGCTGGAAAAAGCACAGCAGGTCAAGCAGCATCTAAGAAGCAGGGGAATCGATGTTTCAGGTTCTCAGCCCCCTTCCCCCTCCCCAGTTGTGATTAAATCTTCTGACCTGAAATGTTGACTCCCTTGATCCTCAGGTGCTGTTTGAGCTGCTAAGTGTTTTCCAGCTCCACACTTTATCAAAATACAGTCATAGAGTCATAGAGATGTACAGCATGAAACATCCCCCCCCCCACCTTACTCGTTTAAATCCTCCTGAGTAGCGCTAGCAAATCTCCCTGCCAGTATGTTAGTCCCCTTACAATTCAGGTGCAATCTGTCCTTGTACAGATCACTTCCACCCCAAAAGAGATTCCAATGATCAAAAAATGTGAATCCTTCTCCCATACACCAGTTCCTCAGCCATGTATTCATCTGCTCTATCCTCCTATTCCTACCCTCATGAGCTCGCAGCACCGGGAGTAATCCAGATATTACTACTCTCAAGAATCTCCTTTTTAAGTTCCTGTTGAACTCTCTATATTCTCCCTTCAGAATCTCATCCTTTTCCCTTCCTATGTCATTGCTTCCAATGTGTACAATGACCTCCTGCTGGCCCGTCTCCCCCTTGAGAACATCCTGCACCCTTTCTGAAACATCCTTGATCCTGAACCGTTCTGATTTTTCGCTGCTGGCCACAGAAATGTCTGTCTGTGCCTCTGACTAGATAGTCTCCTAACATAATTGGTCTCTCAGAACCTAACGTACCCCTCGTTGCATTAGAGCCAGTCTCGATACCAGAAACTTGGCTATATTCCTCTGAGAATCCATCACCCCCTACATTTTCCAAAACAACATACTTGTTTGTAATGGGGATAGCCACAGAAGATTCCTGCACTTCCTGCCTACCTCTCACCCTTCCTGGAGTTAACCCATTTCTGTGACTGTATCTGGAACTTTTCTCCCTTCTTGTAACTGCCATCTATTGCACCCCCTTCCTCATTGTCTCTAACTGTCTCTCCAACTGATCCATTCGATCTGATAGGATTCACAACCAACGGCATTTATTGCGGATATAATCCTCAGTAACCCGTAAACTCTCCCCAGACTCCCACATCTGACAAGAAGAGCATATCACTCTACTAAAGGCCATTTTTGCTTCTTTCAATCTGCAGACCCAGAAAATAGCACTGTCTTATTCCTCTACAAAACACTGCTCCAGGTTAACTTAATGCTTTTGGCTTCAATTTTTAAGTTTAATCAAGAGATATATCTCAATAAAACATATAATCAAGAAAGAACCCACTCTACTCACTTCTGCAGACTTACTGTCAGGCCACACTTAAAAATATTCACTTATCTGTTTCTGTGCTGTGACCTCTCTCAAACAGGTTGCTCCAAGATTAGTTGTGAATTTCACTGTTTGTTAATGTTCCCAGACAAACTCCGATGTCCAGTGATACATGAATTCAAACAGCAAAGGCAGTAACTGTGCAGGTTCAGCGCTGTGTCAGTGAGCAGTGTGGGTTTCTCTCTCTCTCTCTCTCTTTCCCTCTCTCCTGCTCTGATCTCACCATGTGCTGCCTTTGTCTGTTCCTCTCCCTTTTAAAAGTGCTTGTTGTTTGACGTTTCTTTTCTCCAAAGTTCCAAAACAATGCAACAGCATATAAACAGCAATTACTGCTCTTGGAATTTGAGGAACTCACCTCCAACACCTAAAATACCTTAAAAAAGGAGCAGCCTGATACAACCAGAACTTTTTCTCCTCCTCCATCAGAGAGATTGCTGAAGAACACAGCACGTCCATCACTATCTATGGACAGAGAACCACCTTACATTTTTGAGCCCAGTAACCCTTTGTCAGAACTGAAGATAATTGGAAAAAGGTGGTATTTACGGGGTTGGGGGTAGGGTATAGAAATCATGGAGTCAGTGCCCAAAGAGACAGAGAGGAAAAGGGATTGGCAAACAAAGAGATTGCTGATGATAAGCTGAGGGAGAGATAGTATCTGGATATGGTATGAATGAGAAATGTAAATGTTTCATAATGAGTCATGCAGCCCATGTAGGACAGGACATACGGATGTGGGGAAAGAGAATGAGCAAGGAGGAGGGTGTTCATGTTCTGAAATTGTTAAGCTCAATGTAGAGCCCTGAAATCTGTAAGATGGAAGATGAGGTCCTGTTCCTCCAGCCTGCATTGAGGTTGTCTGGAACATCGCAGCAAGCCTTAGACAAAAATGTTGGCCAGGGAACATGATGTGTAGAAGGGAACTGGAAGCTCGAGGTCATTTTTACAGACAGAACATGGGTGTTCGGCAAAGCAGTCACTCAGTCTGCATTTCCCTTCGCCAGTGTAGAGGAGGCCACATCCATTGTCCTCTGAGCATGACCACCTGCTCACAGAGGCCCAATCAGCTTCAGGTACAACACACGGAAGTCTGGCTGTCCAGCAACCTCAATTTTCCAAAACTGGATATTTTCAAAATGTTACACAGGTCTCTTTCCAGGCCTGCTTTCAGTTCAATTGTCTTAGTTTCTAAGTCATTATTAGCACTGGCATCTGCATTACTGTCAGGTTGGGTATTAATATCAGGATCTGTTTCCAATTCAGGAGCTTTATTATAAGGAGTCTAAAACTTTCAGAATGTTTCAGTGAAAACTGGATAAGAAGTGAAAGGAAGATAATAGAATTGTTGGGAGAAAGCTGGACAGTGATGTTAATTTGTGAATTCTTCAGCAAAACACAGTATAGTCATAGGGGGCTGAATGGTCTCATTCAGTGTTGATGACCTCTGTGAATCTGTGAATGAATTCTGGAATGAGTTTAAGCCCATAACTTCCTGATGCATGGTTAAAGTGTCACCAATTGAGCTGACTAAAGGGGATTATATGCTGCTTAAAAGTAGTACCGTTATTCCATAGGCTGGCAGTGTCAGAGTACAGAAACGTAAGAGCACTACTACATGTTGTTGGCATTTGACCATGGCTGTGTTTTTTGGAGTGGGTAATTTTATTGTGGGCTCATGGTGAATTCCTGGATACTCTCAAGCTGTGTAAGATCGGTGTTAATTTTCTGATCTTTGAACCATTACTGCTTTCTCTGTGTATGGTGACAGTTTACTGAGTGGCACCGGACTCCTGAGTGCACAGAAATCAGTGATTGATTTCTCACTTCTGAAATAGATTTGAAACTGATAAGGAGCTCATTAGAATTTGATATGGCTGGGTTAACCTCTTCCTACTTAAGTGAGATTCCAGAGATTTAAGGAAAAACCCACATAGACATAAATAGAGAAGCAAGGGTCAATCTACCACTGAGGACAGCATCGAGAAAAATAGGATGGTAACCTTTAAGCTGAATTCATGGTTAGTATTTAATCATTTACTATTTCATTGCACACTCATTTTAACAGTTCTAACTATCAAATTAGGGTGAAGTGCCATACTCTTACCAGACCATAAGACTGCTATTTTCAATAAAGAGAGACAGCTGTTGGCGGTTTTAACCTGAGGGTCACCGCACCCCAGGCAAGGGGAGAGGTTGAGAAGGGAAGTCCTGCAAGGTAACCTCAGATGGTGTGAGAATTGAACCGGTGCTATTGGCATTACTCTACGTTGCATACTAATTCGTAGCAAATGTATGAAAAATATGATAGTTGCATGCACTTACCATCAATTACATTTTCATTATAGATTCCCGTAACCCATCTTTACAATGGGAATTGCCAATGTTAATTGTTCATACTGTAATTGCATTGTCCTCTCTGTAATAGCAACATCAAAGAGAGACTCACAGATCCACAAATGCACTCAGTTATTTGTCCCTATTGCAGACATAGGAACTGTGCAATGTAAATAAGTATAAAGCAAGGACATAATGCATACTAAATTACATCTGCCTGACTTGATCCAAGTCTTCCTGGAGATTGGTGTAAATGGTGTAGATTTGATCTGTGAGAAAATGTGAGTGGTGGTGAGTAAATGAGCCCATTTTACTTTCAATTATGTTGCTATTGATGCCCTGTTGACACAGCATACCTGGAATTTCTCTTCTTCCTAAATCTAAAAACTCAGGAGAGAAACTCTATATTTGCTGAGAAACTTTGAGTCCTTGTTAATCAACAGCCTATCAACCTTGACCATAAAAATATCGAATTACACCCCACCACTGCTGCTTGTGGAAGAATCCGCACAGACCCATGACACTCTGAAGGAATAAAACTCCCCTTGACCTCTGTCTGTAATCGAGGTCCTCTCATTTTAAACTGTCCTCTGATTCTAGATTCTCTGACGAGGGATTTGTGAATGTAAACTCCTCTTAGCCTTCTCCTCTTCAATTAAAACAATCTCACCTTCCCTGCTCAACTTCAAAACTGAAATCTCTCGTCCCTCGAATCATTCTTGTAAAAACATCTTCTGCAGTTTCTCCAGTGTGTTAATATTCGTCCCTCAATGTTGTGTCCAGAGCTCTACACAATGCTCCAACTGTTATCTAAAATGGGTGTCTTACACAGATTTGGTATTACCTCTCCACTCTACTACTGTGTGCCTCCGATACTGTGTTCTCCACCTCTTCTCCCTTTTTGCTCTTCTTCTGCACACTCTTTAGAGTGATATGCTTTCTGTTATATAGTTTCTTTACACCTCACACTTCCCTAGAATGAACTTCATCTACTGCCACTCCACCAACTTGTCAATATCCATTGGACGTTGCATGCTGCACTCCTTATGGTTTATAATGCTTCCTATCTTTGTAGCATCCCCATACTTGGAAATTGACCCCTACACTCCAATGTCCTGATCATTAATTAAATCAGGAAAAGCAAGGGTCCCAATGCTGACCCCTAGGGAACTCCAACACAAACCAGTCTTCCCTGCCATTATTAGACTGATGGACTTTCTAACTTGATCTTGCTTCACACATACCTGTGCTGAAAATGTGCTGCTGGAAAAGCGCAGCAGGTCAGGCAGCATCCATGGAGCAGGGGAATCAACATTTCAGGCATGGTTTCTGAAGAAGGGCTCATGCCTGAAACGTCGACTCTTCTGTTCCTTGGATGCTGCCCTGACCTGCTGCGCTTTTCCAGCAACACATTTTCAGCTCTGATCTCCAGCATCTGCCGTCCTCACTTTCTCCTCACACTTACCTGTGCAGCGTAACTTATATTCCTCACTCTGTCTAAGCACCCTATGATATATATGTCCTTGCTTACTATGAACTGCCTGTACTGCTCACAAACAAAGCTTTTCACTGTATTTAGGTACATGTGACTCAAATCAAGCCTTCCTCTAGCCCAAAAGATATCCACTATCTATCACGCTCTGTTTCTTATTATTCAGACAGTTTTATATCCACTCACTACTGTCCTCATCATTCCTTCAACATGAACTTTTCTCAGATACCATATTAAGCCTGATTTGGAAATGTACTTCTTACCTGAGATAGTAAGCTTCATTTGCTCAGATATGACAAGTATAACTGTCTGTCAATGTGCTTTCCGGTTAAGGCAGTACCAGTCAGAACAAAACATTCCCAGTAGCTTGACTGATGCAAACACATTCCAAGCAAGAACTAAGCAGGATGCAAGGTGTGTTTGTGCATTAAAATTAATTTCATGTGGACAGCTTTCTGCTCCCAGCCCTCGCTAAGATGAACATTCCCCTGAATGGACATTCATCTTGGAAGATGCTCTGGTATAGTTTCTTTTGCATGTACAGTTTTCAAGGACGGATAGGAGACACCTATCAGCAGGAAGTGAAAAACAGCAGGCTGAAGACTGACTGCTACCAAAAGCCAGGCTTAAATGCTGGGGGTGGGGGGGTGGGGAGGGGGGAGGTGGGAGGTGGGTAGATGGTGGACTCTCTCAGCTCTACAGCACACTCCTGTGAAATAAATGAAATATGTTTCACTGTCATTTTCAGAGTGAAGGAATAGCCATTTCTTCAGCTTGGACACCCTCTCCTTCGCAGTTTTGTTTCACTTGTGCATTGTGTAACATTGGAATAACATTGTCTGGTTAAAAGAATATCCATTTCAATGGTGAATCAGCTGCTCAGTCTCTTCCTGCCCTTGTGTCTTGGCCTTTTGTGGGTTTATATCTGCATTGATCTCAAAAGGCCCACAATATTTCTATGCATCACCAATAAAAGCAGTCAGGAGATGAGCATCTATTGTGAGTTTAGTCTCTTTTACACTTTATCAATGATTGAATTGTCATATGCAGTCAATTCTACTATAGTACGATTTTGTGTGATCTTATGTTATAAGAAATCATGCAACAGTCAAGTTATTTAAACTAATGGGGCTGGATTTGTGTTATAACCAATACAGGTAAGGAAAGTTTACGTTCTGCAAATAACAGTCTAAATTCTTCGATCACATTAAAACCAATTTGTGTTGAAGAAACACACATTATAGCGAGTCATTTACTCAGCAAGTCGTGAGTTCATGGAATGCCCTGCCAGTAACAGTGGTGGACTGTCCCTCTTTATGGGCATTTAAACGGGCATTGGATAGGCATATGGAAGAAAGTGGGCTAGTGTAGGTTAGGTGGGCTTGGATCAGTGCAACATCGAGGGCTGAAGGGCCTGTACTGCGCTGTATTTTTCTATGTTCTATGTTCTATAGAAACTAGGAGAAAGTGAGGACTGCAGAATGCTGGAGACTCCGTGGAAAAATGTGGCTCTGGAAAAGCACAGCAGGTCGGGCAGCATCCAGGGAGCAGGAGAATCGATGTTTAGAGCATAAGCCACATTCCTGATGAAGGACTCCTGCCCGAAACATTGATTCTCCTGCTCCTTGGATACTGCCTGAGATGTTGTGCTTTTCCAGCAACACACTCTTTGACACGCTATAGCAAGCCCACTGTACTAATAACCATGAATCTATGATAGAAATTAATGTTATTTTATTAGCTTTAGGTCACATCCCCATTTTTCTCATACCTGAAATCTTTCATTAGTTTGCTTCTTTTTCTGTTTTGCATAGCTGAGCTGCATTTTGAGGAGATTTATCAGGATGTGGCCTGATCAAGAGCAAAGGTCTTATGAGGAAAGGCTGAGGGACTTGGGTGTGTTCTCATTTGAGAGAAGAAGGCTCAGAGGTGATTAAATAGAGACATACAAGATGATCAGAGGATTAGATAGAGTAGACAGTGAGAGTCTTTTTCCTAGGATGATGACATTGGCTTGTATGAGGGTGCATTGTTGCAAACTGAGGAGAGATAGATTTAAGATAGATGTCAGAGGCAAGTTCTTTAGGGGAGATTTGATAGAGGTGTATAAGATGATTAGGGGTTTAGATAGGGTCGACACTGAGAACCTTTTACCGCTAATGGAGTCAGGTGTTACTAGGGGACACAGCTTTAAATTAAGGGGTGGTAGGTATAGGACAGATGTTAGGGGTAGATTCTTTACACAGCGGGTTGTGAGTTCATGGAATGCCCTGCCAGTAGCAGTGGTGAACTCCCTTTCTTTATGGTCATTTAAGCGGGCATTGGATAGGCATTTGGAAGTTATTGGGTTAGTGTAGATTAGGTAGGATTCGGTCGGCGCAACATCGAGGGCCGAAGGGCCTGTACTGCGCTGTATCTTTCTATGTTCTATGTTCTACTCAGAGAGTGGTAATGGCGCGGAATGCCCTGCCTGCCAATGTAGTTAACTCAGCCACATTAGGGGCATTCAAACAGTCCTTTGATATGCACATGGATGATGGTGGGATAGTGTAGGGGGATGGGCTTAGATTAGTTCACAGGTCGGTGCAACATCAAGGGCCGAAGGGCCTGTTCTACAATGTATTGTTCTATGTTCTATGTTCTATTCTTTCAACTTCCTAGTCTTTAACTAGACATTTGTTGGACTCAAGTTGAGGCAATGAGAGATATAGGCATAGGATTCAAGCATACAGAGAAAGCTGGAGTAACTCAGCAGGTCTGGCAGCATCTGTGGTGAGAGAAACAGAGTTAATGCTTTGAGTCAATAAGAAATAGGAACAGTTTAATCAGTTCAGATCTATGCAAACAGATCATTCATTTCCTTGAACCTGCTCCATCATTCAACAGGATCATAGTTTACTTTTTCAGAAATGTTCTGAAGAGTCACACTGAACTTAAAACATTATCACAATTTTTCTCTTCACAGATGCTGCCAGATCTGTTGAGTTCCTCCAGCGTTCCCTGTGTTTAGATTAGACTTACAGTGTGGAAACAGGCCCTTCGGCCCAACAAGTCCACACCGACCCGCCGAAGCGAAACCCACCCATACCCCTACATTACCCCTTACCTAACACTACAGGCAATTTAGCATGGCCAATTCACCTGACCCGCACATCTTTGGACTGTGGGAGGAAACCGGAGCACCCGGAGGAAACCCACGCAGACACGGGGAGAACGTGCAAACTCCACACAGTCAGTCGCCTGAGTTGGGAATTGAACCCGGGTCTTCAGGCGCTGTGAGGCAGCAGTGCTAACCACTGTGCCACCGTGCCGCCCGTGACTTTGGTTTCAGATTTCCGGTATCTGTGGTATTTTGCATTTATTTGAGTAGACATTGGAATACCTCGATTGATCTCAATTTGTACCAGTGAGATATCTTGCCTCTGTTCACTCCTGTGTCCAGTGATGAAGCCAAGATTGATGGTGCCATGTCTACCAAACTGCAGGTGTCCGATAAAACTAAAATTCAAACAATGAAGCTGCAACTTGCGGTTTAATGTAAAATGAGCAAACGTGTTGGCTGCTCAAGCTGTTTGGGCCATTCCTTCATTTCCTGATCACACCATGGACTTATCCCCCTATCATTTCAGATTTATTTAATTTGGTCACACCAGCCAGCTGCAAATTCACACAGATTTGTCCAAATGTATTTGCCAATATCGAACTGCTATTTCAGTCAGTGTAAAAGTCATTAACATTGTTTTCTGGGACAGTCATTACATGACATCTCTGAGACAAACATCCCATTGGGGGGTAAGCCTTGTTATGCCACTTCTGTCAGTCTTCTGTTTGACACATTGAAATTGCCAATAGCAAATATATTTCCCAACAGTGATGAGATTTCAGAATTGTACCTGTCACAGAGTAAAATGCAAGATGATCATGCAGCTGCTCGGATCGAGATTACTGTCATATTTGTTATTTCCACTGTCATAAATACACAGTGCTCTTTGTCTCTTTTAGTGATCATTTCCATGGATACTCTCAACTTAGGTGGCTCCTGTCAGCATTTCCTTTTGGTCTCAGGTTTGCAGCATCTGCTGTATTTTTCATTTTACGTGGACGGTTTCTGTTGTTGACTGCGCCTCAAATCGTTTGATTCCTCCTTAAAGCTAAAGAGGTTAGAGAATATGGGGGCAAGGTGGGAACAAGTTTGGATGATCAATCTGATCATATTGAATGCCGGAACAGCTTTGAAGGACTGAATGGCCCATTTCTGTTCTTATTTTCTATGTTTACATATTATTGCAAATTTGGTGTTCAATGACATTTTCTCCAGGACATCACATACCAATGTTCTTCATAACAGCCCGACACATGAGGGGCATGGATAGGATATATAGACAAAGTGGGGTGGGAGAGTCCAGAACTAGAGGGCATAGGTTTGGGGTGAGAGGGGAAAGATATAAAAGAGACCTAAGGCACAACTTTTTCATGCAGAGGATGATACGTGTATGGAATGAGCTGCCAGAGGAAGCGGAGGAGGCTGGTACAATTGCAACATTTAAGAGGTATATGATACGGGCCGGGTGCTGGCAGGTGAGACTAGATTGGGTTGGGATATCTGGTCGGCATGGACTGCTTGGACTAAGGGGTCTGTTTCCGTGCTGTACATCTCTATGACTCAATGACTAGGGAATGAAAATAATGATAACTTCACATCAGAAAACACAGCAAGAAACCTCACAAAAATGTTACAAATCAAAATATGAAATCGAGCTATTCAAGACAGACAATGAAAGCTCGGTCAACGAATCATAGAGCCCCCTACAGTGAGGAAGTAGCTCTTTTGGCCCATCGAGTTCTCACCAGCTCTCATAAAAGCATCCCATCCAGACCTACCTCTATACCTGTAATCCTGCATTTTCGATGGCAAATCCACTTAGCCTGCACAATTGAGCATGGCCAATCCATCTAAACTACATATCTTTGGACAGTGGAAAGAAACCAGAGCTCCCAGAGGAAACGCACCCAGACACAGGCAGAATGTACAAACGTCACACAGACAATCGCTCAAGGGTGGATTTGAACCCACTCAGTGGGGCAGCAGTCTTAACCACTGAGACCCTGTGCTATGGCAGATTATTGGGAGGAAAGTCAAAACCCAGAGTCTCAAGCCATTGGCTAGACTGGGGTTGTTTCCTTGAAGCAGATTGAGTTGTATGAAACTATAGGACGGGGTGATATAAATTTAGAGCTAGAGGCAGAAAGTTCTTGAGGAGATGGGACGAAAAGCCTTTTCACCCAGAGGATGGTGGGATCTGGAGCTCACTGCCTGCAAGGGTGGTAGAGACACACACCCTCATCACGTTAAAGCAGTATTTAGATGTGTACTTGAAGGCACACAGAATGGGCCAATGGAAATGGAGTTAGAATTGTTCCGTTGATGTTTTTAACTGATGTGAGTACAATGGGCCAAAGTGCTATGGATCTATCTCTCCGGGGAGAAAGTGAGGACTGAAGATGCTGGAGAGTCAGAATTGAAAAGTATGACACTAAAAAAGCACAACAGGTTAGGCAGTATCCGAGGAGCAGGAGGTGAAGGGCTAATACCCGAGATGTTGATTCTCCTGCTCCTCGGATACTGCCTGCCCTGCTGTGCTTTTCCAGCACCACATCTTTCGATTAGATTCACAATCTTATGACCCTTTGACAGTTGAAGGCGTTGCTGCCAGTGAGTTCACAAGAAGGTCTATTTTATACTGAGTCCCTTTTGCACTGGCTTTGTCACAGTCCTAACCTGGAGTCAATGTTTTGGAATGTCTTTATTACATTATGGGATGGACACCTGCTCTTTCCTGGAATTAAAAGCACATTCCCTCAGAAACCAAGCCCTGTGTGTGTATCTGTGCTGGTACAACTTGTAGCCATCTCCCAGTGTAAGTTGAGATGGATGTGCAGTTTGCCACATCGCCCTGTCCTGCCAGCAGTATGACAGTTTATTTCACAGGGTCCAGAGAGAGGGAGCAGCAGTTTCCCTTCACTTTTGCTCTATTTAGTATATTCCTGACCCAGTAACAATGTTCAGACAGCATCACTTTATCATTACCGTGGTCATAACTACCTTGGAAACAAAAATAATTATCTTTCAATTTGTAGAACATTATGACCAACTTTCAGCAGTTCCTTTAATCACTTTTAACTCTCTTTCTGTGAAATGAATGTGAAATAATGTTCAATATTGGAGTGTACGTTGATTTGTAATAACTACTTTGGGAAATATCATGAAAAATGTATTTATAAAGCCAGTACAATTGGATTTCATTCACTGCTTACAGTGTTATGGAACATTAATTGTAAGTCACTAAGGTAAGACTGCCAGCATCTTAAACAGGCAGTTACAGGAGTGAACAATCTTTTCGGTTGATTGGTCATGGTAGCTGAAAGCTTGTGAGAAATGGAGCCATCCTCTTGAACAACTAATCTGCACACAAACACTCAAAAACTGCAAACCCGATGCATCTTTACCTTCTACTGACAATCTCATCTCAATATAAAACCTCTGCTTCTCTTTCTGCTATCACTTTTTTTAAATCTCTGCTTTGTATGAATTGTATTGCAATATGGAATCATAGAGTATTATAGTCCAGAAGGAGGCCATTCTACCCATCGTGTGTATACCAGCTCCTGAAAGAGGGACCCAGCTATTCCCACTCTCCAGCCCTATCTCCATAGCCCTCTAACTTCATCACTTTCAACTGTATATCCAGCTCTCTTTTGAAATCTTTGATGGAATCTGCCTCCGCCACTCTCCTAGGCAGCACATTCTCACAACTTTCTGAGTAAAGAGGTTTTTCCTTATCTCACTCCAGCTCTCTTGCTGATCGTATTGACATTGTGACCCCCTAGTTATTGACAGACCAACTAACGGAAACAGGATATCCTCCCTTATCCAATCAAAATTGTTCATAGCTCTGAACAGCTCAATAAGGTCACCATTTAATCATCTCTGTTCCAATAAGAATAAGCCCAATCTCTTGCCTTGCATCTAAAACCCCTCATTCATATATCCTTGTTCGGGAGCCAGGAAGCTGGATGGTTGGTTTGTAATGCAGAAGGATACCAATAGCATAGGCTCAATGTGACTCTGTTCTGAACAAGGGTCACTGGACCTGAAACACTAACTTTGCTTTCTCTCCACAGATGCTGCCTGCTCTGCCGCGTTTCACCAGCAATATCTGTTTTTGTTTCTTATTTCCAGAAGCCACAGTTCTTTGCTTTTTTGGGGTTAGCATGGGTTAATAGTTTAGGAATCTGCACAGGTGTGGTTACCATAGAGGACACTCCTTCTCAATCTCTCCCGCACATACGGTATGGTAACCCCCATGTTAATCCATTGCTAGTCATCTCTCTCTCTCTCTAATGAAAGAGAGCAGCCCTGGTTAGACTATGGTGACTTTATCTCATTTTACTTCTTATTATCTCAGAGTAAGGCAGAGGTAGTTCAAAATTCTAACCATGGTTTGGAGATGCCGTTGTTGGACTGGGATGTACAAAGTTAAAAATCACACAACACCAGGTTATAGTCCAACAGGTTTAGTTGAAAGTACTAGCCTTCGGAGTGCTCTGAAAGCTAGTGTGCTTCCAATTAAACCTGTTGGACTATAACCTGGTGTTGTGTGATTTTTAACAAACTTCTAACAGCTTAAGTGGTTTAAAATATCTTAGAATTTAACAGCATTTTCAATTTACATTACTCATAGCTAGGAGTGCTATGTTTAGGTCTCTCAAAACTTTCTCTCCAAAAGTCAGACATTGGTCATTTCACTTACTTGTTCTGCTGACAGGACTCAAGCAATTGAGCACTGTACAAAGATCTGAGATCAGACAAACTTAATCAAACATTAAAACAAAAGTAAATTACTACCGATGCTGGAAATCTGAAATGGACACAAAAATGTTGGAGAAACTCAGCAAATCTGGCAGCATCTGTGGAGAGAGAAACAGAGTTCATGTTTTGACTTTGGTATGATTTTTACTCAGACGAGTTTCCAGTTCTGAAATGCCGTACCAACCTCAAAACATCAATTTCGCTTCTATCTTCAGAGACGCTGCCAGACTTATTGAGTTTCTCCAGTATTCTCTGTGTTTTTTTTAATCAAAGATTTATCTGGGATTTGCACCTAGATACTTTGTACTTCAGATGGCATCACAAGAGGTGACATTATCAACGTTTCACTGTACTCCTGTATTTTTAAACTTGTGTACACACGACCAGAAAGGATATTCTATTCTACTCTATTCTAAGCTACCTTAAAATCCCATCACCAAAGTATTATTGTTTTGAGTGATTTTTGAGTTATCATCTTGGAAATGACAAAACTCAATTCACTTATGGACAAGGAATTTAAAAAAAAACACTTTCGCTGAGAGAAAATTACTTAATGACAGATAAATTTTCCAATTTGGAGAATTATCTTATGGTGCCTTCAAATCCTCCTGGTTGGTTTCTCCAGCCAGATTTCAATTCACTTCTCACAGAGACTGCATACTTTCACAGAGTTTGCATTTTGCCCCTTGTTAACGTCACCCTCCAGTTTCAGGAACTTGTACACTTTTTGTCATTTTGCCAGCTGATAATTCATTCAATTAAAGCAAATGTCTGTTGGCTGGAGAATTAGGAGATAATGACAAAAAATATATTTTGACACATGACCTCCTTCCAGCCACTGACATTTAATACTTTAGCCCAAGGATGTAATAATATGCAATAAGATTCAAGGTTGCATTTTATTGTCAGTTAGTCTGCAAGCTATTTACAGAAATAGATGTATTTACAAAAATAGTTTGTCTCGAATACATTGCTTCGCTGTTCCTTTTCACCTATGATTTTATTATTAGACTTTCACAGGGTTTAGTTTTGGTGGTCTCTAACAGTTCCAATTAGGGTGACTTTTAATTAATTTTGTACCATTAGAAGTTTAAATGACAACCATTAGACTTCAGATGAAGTGTCCTTGAAATCGTTCGCATTGATTTTGGTAAGTGCAAAATGGAAAGTGATTAAGACTTATTCAGAAGGAATTGCCAGGGCTGGTTTAGAGATACCTCCATGTCTTATGAGTTTCAGGAGCACGTGTGGCACAGTAGTAGTGTCCCTACCTCAGAGCCAGGAGGTCCGAGTTGAAGTCATACTGCTTCAGTATTTCTGAACAGACTGATTAGAAAATACCTATTTTCTGGGGCATTTTGTGGGTTCACCTGGTTTAGATGATTACATCACTTTAATTACATGTTTGTCTGTAGGCTAAAGCAGAACATACCTCATGAAATGCTAACACTTCCAACCTCTCAAGAATCCAAATAACATCACAAGAAAAAGTCTCATGTTTCCTGAAAAATAGATGACAAATTTGTTCTCACCTTTCTAGTGTCTCAAGGAGTTTGTCCCAGAAACATCTTGTCAATTTTTGGCAGTTTCACATCAGAAACCACTTCATTACAATCTAACAGCTGCCATTTAGAAACAGCTTGAGGGGGCAGTGAGATAATGTATTCAGAATCGCTGGGATTTTTCATTCAACCCCTGGACGGTGTCACTAGATTCACAGGCAGAAAACTTTAAGGAAAAACAACGATACTGCGTTTGATGTTGAGGTTTGGATTCTTGTTGTTGCCGACACTGTATTCCACTGCGATCACAAGTCAAACATCCCTGTCTGCACTTCTACAGAGAAATTGATCTGTGACGCTGGGAGGAATTGGCTTAGTGCCAGGTATCTGCAGATGCCAACAAGTCTTGAGAGATGAGTTAATTTAAATTGACTGCTTGTTTAAGACTGGAGAAACGAGCCACATTCTCAATCCTTCTGAAGGGACAGGCGCAGAGACACAACAAATGCATTGCAGCCTGACTGGGGGAGGTAAAAAGAGTTGACATCTTGCCTCCTATTGAGATTCTTGTGGACAACTCTGTGCAGCCCTTAGCAGTGGCAAAGTTGAGGGTGGTCATTCTCTCAAGTGATGTTCTAAGATCTATTTTACGTTGATTTTCAGCATCGAAGCAGACCATTCAGCCCAAGTTCCCAGAGTGGATAGAATATGGGCTTAAGGAGCAGTTGGAGTGAACAGCACAGAAGCTTTTATGAGTAACCGCGATCTAAAGGGATCAAGGGATATGGAGAGAAGGCGGGAATGGGATACAGTCCTTTCTGCTCTGATGCGATAGTTGTGTTCTTGTGAGACCTTGCACTATATAAAAATTGCAGAATAAAAATAACGCTTAAACTGCTGGAATCGCATAAAAGCCAACACACATATTACATGTTCACATTTCCCAAACAGCATCAACCATGTTATAGCCAATCAGTGTTGATGGAACCCACTTAATAGCAGAAATGACTGCACTGAAATTGCACGATCAGACATGATCATACTGAATGGTGGAGCAGGCTTGCAGGGCTGAATGGCCCACTCCTGCTCCTACTTTCTATGTTTCTATGTTTAAACACGTGAGTCAGAAATGTATACAAACTACAGTGATTGGCTAAACTGCATTGAGGAGGGAGGCGGAGACTCATGTTTTTGCATGTTAGATCATATTGATTACATCTTTCTGTGCTGTGGGCCTCCATATCAATGAATCACAGAGTGGTTACAACGTGGAAGGAGGCCATTTGGCCCATCATGTATTCACTGTTTTATAGCTTAGTGCCAATCTTCTGCCTTTATCCCCATTTTCCTGCACACCATTTCTATTCAAATAAGTATCCAATGCTCAGTAATGCCATGTCATTCCATGTGACTGGTTTGAGTCTGTGTTTATGCTCCACACAACCTCTTCTCACCATACCTCATGTAATCCCATCAGCCCATCCTTCTGCCTCATGTGTTTATTTGGCTTCACCTTAAGTACAAGTATGCTGTTCCCCTCCAATAACCCACATGACATATTGTCGACTCAATCATTTCATCCCTTTAAGGGACTCAATCACTTTCAGACTTGCAAATCAGACCCAGTAAATGTCAAGCAATGTTACCATTATAGTGCAGCATTTGAAGATGTTGTATGCATTCGATCGAGAGTAAAACGCGCAATTAACCAAAATGGAACAGAGTGATAGAATGTGCACGTTTACCAGCTGGCTGATAGTAAAAGAAAACATAAATTGAAGAGAGCATTTCAGGCTCATGAGGAAGGTATGGGGGAATAGGACAATATGGATGATTGTGCCATAAGCTATAACATTAGGTCAAGTGGAAAACTGCCTAATGAAAAGAGTTTTCCCATGTTTACATTCTGTTATGAAAATTGTATAGTAGCAGATGTGATAGGTGAGTTAGGGACTTTTAGATAAGCACATGAAGATGCAAAGATTGGAGGGATATGGACCAAGGGCAGGCAGAAGGGATTAGTTTAATTTGGCATCACGTTCGGCACAACACCAGGGGCTACAGGTCCATTCCTGTATTGTACAGTTCTATATTCGATGTTCTATGTTTGATGTTCGATGGTCAATGTTCTATGTTCGATGTTCTATGACATTTCCATTGAGACTCCTTTTTGCATTAATTTTTCCACTTTGACCACTAAGTTCAAGTCAGCCTTTTCGAGAGTGGGATTTGGTTTATGATGGCAACTACTTCCTACCACCACCATCATCGATATGCCTGGGCTGCATGAGAAAGATATGATTTCAAGTTATTTTTCAGCTAATATGTTCTTCATTCTCCTGGTCCTCACAGAAACATAGAACCTGGAGCCAGAAAAGGCCAATCAGCCCTTCCAGCCTGTTCCACCATTCAATATGGTCATGGTCGATCATCCAACTCACTGCCCTGTTCCCAGTTTCTCCCCATACTCTTTGACCCTTTTAGCTCTGAGAACCACATTTAAATTCTTCTTGAAATCATTCAATGTTTTGGCTTCTATCGTTTCTATGGCAGAGAATTGCATAGGCTCACCACTCTCTGGGTGAATACACTTCTTCCTATCTCAGTCCTAAATGCCCTACCCTATACTGTGATCCCTGCCTCTGGATTCCCTGGCTATCTGGAACATCCTTCTTGTATTTACCCTGGTTAGTCCTGTTAGAATTATACAGGTCTTTTTGAGATCCCTCCCTCATCCTTTTGATTTCCAATGAATATAGTCGTAATCGATCCAATCTCTCTTCATTTGTCAGTCCTACCATCCCATGGTGGCTCAGTGGTTAGCACTGCTGCCTCACAGTGCCAAGGACTCAGGTTCAATTCCAGCCTCAGGTGACTGTCTGTGTGGAGTTTGCACATTCTCTCCGTGTCTGCGTGGGTTTGCTCTGGGTGCTCTGGTTTCCTCCCACAGTCAGAAAATGTGCAGGTTAGGTGGATTGGCCATTCGAATCACAAGATTACAGTGATAGGGTGTGCCTGGGTAGGATGTCCTTTAGAGGCTCTGTGTGAACTTGATGGGCCGAATGGTTTGCCTTCACACTGTAGGGATTCTGGGAATCGACCTGAAACAACCTTGTTGCACTCCCACCACAGGTGGAACATTCCTCATTCGATAAGGAGACCAGATAGGCATACAGTTCTCTAGATTTGTCCCTGTACAATTGCAGATAATAAAGCTTAACACTGGAAAACGCACAGCATCTGAGAAACAAGAGATTCAACATTTTGGATTGTTGACTTGCTTCCTTCTCAGATGTTGCCTGACCTACTGTGCCTTTTCCAACGCCACACTTTATCAACGCTGACCTGTCCAGCATTAGTGGTCCTCACTTTCTTCCTGTAAGATTGCAGCAAGGCATGTTTGCTCCTGTACTGATCCACAGTGCTTGGTGGGCCATGTTGTTAAAGTTAGCCTTAGAATTGCAGCAAACTGCCTCCATACCATGAGTATTAGCTGCCTGTGATATTATTGAGAAGTAAATTGCATGCGCGGTACATCTTACATTTCATACAGCGATGATGCGGTGCTAAGTACTGTTTTAGCTGAATAAGCTGGTTTGAGTCATTACAAACGGCACATTACCTCTCCACACTTGATATAAGATAATATACCCACTTTAACAACAAAACTGTAAGTGTAAGAACCAATCCGAGTAATCTGTCTTGCCAGTCAGTAATAATGAAATTATAACAAATTACTCTCAATTTCTATTTGAAACCACACAATTGGTGACCAAAGAAGAACTTTTCCAAATGTACATCGATAAGTAATTAAAGACTTTTCCTACAACTTTTGTGAATTGCCATCACTTAAAAAAAATTAGAGTATAACTTTTGACCTCAAGTGGGAAATTCATCATGTTTTAAGTTGTACATATTCAAAAAGACTGATAAAGCAGAGAAACAGGAGTGTGCTACTCAATTCCTCCGGTCTGGTTGAGCATTCACATAGATCAGAGCTGAGCTGGATCTTAACTCTACCTGCCTTCCTTGGTTCAGATGCAGGTAATGTCATTCCATGTCATACTTAATTGAGTGAACTTCAGAACGGCACTTTTTATTCACCCATGGGAATGTTAACATTACATGTGAATGTTAAAGCATTAACTAGCTAAAGACAGTCACTAAAGGTATAGAAAAGGAAGGTCCTGCATTATCAGAAAACACAAGTGGAATATTGTGTTTTGATTAAAAGCAAGAAAAACTTGCATTATATCACATTTCTCAGACCTGCTGAGTTGTTCTAGTCATTTCTGTTTTCATTTCAGATCTCTAGCGTTCACAGTTCTTTGTTTTTTTTTGTTTAGTGTTAAACTCACCGCCGCATCTCTTCCATTATTCCCACCTTGAAGAGGTTCTGTTCCTCTCTCTGACAGGTTTTCTGTTCTAATCCTTTTCTTTATACATTGTCACTACTTTCATTGTTGCTCCTGGTGGTTTGATCAGGTATTTGCCAACGTTTGCATCCACAGCCACATCTCATTCCTCAATGACTCAGACTTGGGGTTGAGATTCACAATGTGGTTGGGCAACTGCTCTGCCCAAGAAATTACAGAGAGTAGTGAACACAGCCCAGTCCATGGACTCTGTCCATATTTATTGTTGCCTCAGGAAAACGGCCAACATCATCAAAGACACATCCCACCTAGTTATACTCTCTCCCACCCTCTTCCATCGGGCAGAAGATACAAAGGTTTGAAACCATCTACCAACAGATTCAAGAACAGCTTCTTCCCCGCTGTTATCAGACTTATGAATGGACCTCTCATATATCAAAGTAAAAAATGAGGTCTGCAGATGCTGGAGATCACAGCTGCAAATGTGTTGCTGGTCAAAGCACAGCAGGCCAGGCAGCATCTCAGGAATAGAGAATTCGACGTTTCGAGCATAAGCCCTTCATCAGGAATAAGAGAGAGAGAGCCAAGCAGGCTAAGATAAAAGGTAGGGAGGAGGGACTAGGGGGAGGGGCGATGGAGGTGGGATAGTTGGAAGGAGGTCAAGGTGAGGGTGATAGGCCGGAGTGGGGTGGGGGCGGAGAGGTCAGGAAGAGGATTGCAGGTTAGGAGGGCGGTGCTGAGTTGAGGGAACCGACTGAGACAAGGTGGGGGGAGGGGAAATGAGGAAACTGGAGAAATCTGAATTCATACCTTGTGGTTGGAGGGTTCCCAGGCGGAAGATGAGGCGCTCCTCCTCCAGCCGTCGTGTAGTTGTGTTCTGCCGGTGGAGGAGTCCAAGGACCTGCATGTCCTCGGTGGAGTGGGAGGGGGAGTTAAAGTGTTGAGCCACGGGGTGATTGGGTTGGTTGGTTCAGGCGGCCCGGAGGTGTTCTCTGAAGCGTTCCGCAAGTAAGCGGCCTGTCTCACCAATATAGAGGAGGCCACATCGGGTGCAGCGGATGCAATAGATGATGTGTGTGGAGGTACAGGTGAACTTGTGGCGGATATGGAAGGATCCCTTGGGGCCTTGGAGGGAAGTGAGTGTGGAGGTGTGGGCGCAAGTTTTACATTTCCTGCGGTTGCAGGATCTTTCTCTGTAGCTGTAACACCATATTTTACTTCCTGTTCTATTACCCTGATGTACTTATGTAAAGTATGATTTGTCTGGATAGCACCCAGAACAATACTTATCAATGTATCTCAGTGCGTGTGGCAATAATAAATCAAATCAAAGATGTCGCATGCTGGGGACTGAAACGAGGTGGAATCTCATAGGGTTGAGTGATGTGGTCTACACTGAGAGATGTAGCAGATTCCAATAATGAAGTCCTCCATCTCAATATCAGGAGTAAGTCATGCCTTATTTTTAGATTTTTTTTAAACATTATGATGGCAACTTCTGGAGCAGATGGAACTTGAACCAAGCCTCCTGACCCAGAGTTAGAGGGACGCTACCACTGCTCCACAAAGCTTTTTCACCCAGTGTTTAATGTTAGACATAATGGGAGTTGAGAGATTCTCGTTAGGCAGAGGTTTGTTGCTAACTGATGATCATTGTTGATTGTGAAACACTCCATTAACTCGCCTCAGTAATATTCAACCTCCTATTTCATCAAACCTGTCAAACAATCAAGATGTTGGAAACAAAAAAACAAAGGAACTAAAGTGGGCAGCTGGTGATTCGATTCCGTTTATTCAGAACAATCTCCAGGTTGGAAAGTGATACCAGCACATCAGGACATGACCCTAGTCAAATCTGAAACTAGGGTCCTGAATTTTAATCAAGGGAATTATGATTGTATAAAGTGTGAATTGACCAGGATGCATTAGGAACTTTATGAAAAGGATTATCGGTGATTAGGCAGTGCTTCATATTGAAATGGAATGTGCATGAATTACAATGAGCCAGTCCATGGGCATTGGTCACAGATACCCCTTGTCCATTGGCATTGCCATCCATCATGTGCCAGCCACTAAGATGGCACATCTCTGATCCACTGATAGGATACAGCTGCACTCCAATGCAGCTTCTGGGGGTGAACCAGCAGCCCTCATTGTAACGCTGCAGCAAGGACACTGTGTGTCCTGGGACACAAACCCATCTCACGGAATCCAACCGGCTCAATATCTCTGGGCTCTTCACTCACTGTCATAGCACCCACCCACTCTGAGCATGTGCTCACAGCATGCCGGATTAATGTTGCCTCTTTCTGCTTTTCCCTTTCAGCCAGAGGTCCAGATTCACATTACTGCTGACTTGCCTCGTTGTTTAGTGCAGGCACAGAGGTGGAAGCTGCTCATTGTTGTTGATAGACTTCAGCGAAGTCAACAGGGATAGGCTTCATTCAGGAACTCCTGTGACCTCTGGAACCAATCCAAGACCTGCTCAGGGTACTCAGAGTAGGATCTCCGAAGAGTGAGGATCTGAATGGTGGACAGCACACCACCTAATAATCATTTCTCTCCTGTTGTGAGCTGTTTTCCTTATAGTAAAAACGCAGTAAGAATTTTGAATTAGTTTCCAAAAGGTAGTAGAACTGTAAGGGAAGGCGTTAAACAAGAAATCAGAGATCCATGCAATGAGGGTACATATGTAGTCATGGGTGACTTTAATTTACATATAGATTGGACAAACCATAACTAGCAATGATATTGTGCCAAAGAATTCCCTGAACTATGTATGTAATGGCTTTATTTAGACCAATACGTTGAGGGAGCAATCAGACAATTCTGGATTGGGTACTGTGCAATGAGAAAGAATCAATTAACAATCTTGTTGTGGGGGGGGGGGGGGGTCCCTTGGGAAAGTGTATAATAAGGTAAAATCTTTCATTAAAGTGGCGAATGAAGTAGTCAAATCTGAAACTAGGGTCCTGAATTTTAATCAAGGGAATTATGATTGTATAAAGTGTGAATTGACTAGGATGCATTAGGAACTTTATGAAACAGATTATCGGTGATTAGGCAATGCTTCATATTGAAATGGAATGTGCATGAATTACAATGAGCCAGTCTGGGGCAAAAAATAAAAGAGGAAATGTGGCACAACGATGGTTTCCAAAACAAATTAGTGATGGTATGACATCCAAAAAGGAGACATATCCAGTTGGTTGAAAAAGGAGCAAGTTTGACTGTTATTGATGATTTATATAAATGATTTGGATGAGAATATAGGAGGTGAGGTTAGTAATGCCCAGATTGGTGATACAGTGGACAGTGATAAAGGTAGTCTTAGAGTACAATGGGATCTTGATCAACTGGGCCAATAGGCCGAGGAATGGCAGATGGAGTTAAATTTAGATAACTGCAAGATGGTAGAGCAAATCAGGGTAGGACTTACATAGTTAATGGTCAGGCCCTGAGGAGTGTTGTTGATTAGAGGTATGGGGTGCAGCTACATAGTTCATTAAAAGGCACAGCACTGATAGACAGAGTGTTGAAGAAGGCATTTGGAATGCTTGCTTTCATAGGTCAGAGCATTGAGTACGGGAGTTAGGATGTCACATTGCAGTTGTACAAGATTGGTAAAGGCACATTTGGCGTAATTCTGATCGTCCTGCTACAGGAAGGATATTATTAAATTGGAAAGGGTTCAAAAAATATTTGCAAGAATGTTACTTCAACTGGAGAGTTTCGGAGATAAGGAGAGGCTGGATACACTGGGAACTTTTTTAACCCTGGACGTAGGAGGTTGAGAGGTGATCATATAGGGGCTTATAAGACTATAAGGGGCATATTTATGGTGAATAACCAAGGTCTTTTCCCCGCGAGTGGGGAGTCCAAAACTTGAGGGCATAGGTTTAAGGTGAGATTGGAAAGATTTTAAGGGCACCTGAAGGGCAACATTTTCACACTGAGGGTGGTGTTTATGTGGAATGAGCTACCAGTGGAAGTGGTGGAGGTGAGTACAATTCCAACATTTAGCAATCATTTAGACAGGTACATGAATAGAAAATGTTTAAGGGGAGATGGAACAAATGCAGATAAATGGGTTTAGTTCAGTTTAGGAAAACTGGTTAGCATGGACGAGCTGGGTTGAAGGGTGTGTTTCCACGCTTTATACCCTGATTGGGAGCATATTAAAATTCAGCAAAAGAGAACAAAAAATTTGATGAAGTGGGGAACAATAGAGTGTGAGAATAAAATTACAGGGAACATAGAAGTGGACTGTAAAAGCTTCTATAAATATCTGAAAAGAAAAAGATCAGTCAAAATAATTGTAAGTTCCTTGCAGTCAGGAATTTATAATGGGGAACAAAGATCAATTGAACACATACTTTGTTTCTGTCCTTTTAGAAGAATCGATATATATCCACCTAGAAATTTCAAGGAACCAAGGATTTAGTGAGAAGACAGAATTAAAAGAAATCGCCAATAGTACAAACATGCTGCTGGGGATGTTATTGGAATTATAGACTAACAAATGCCCAGGGATTAATAATTGATATCCCACTGTACTAGAGGAAGTGCCCCTGGAAATATTGGATGCATTGGTTTTCATCTTCCAAAATTCTACAGACATTACAGTAGTTCTCACATATTAGAGGGTAACTCCGTTATTTAAATAAAGGGAAAGAGAGAAAAAAGAGATGGAGAGAATTACAGTCACAGTGATACAGCATGGAAACAAACCTTCAGTTCAACCAGTCCACGCCAAATGTAATCCCAAACTAAGCTAGTCCCACCTGCTTATGCTTGACCTATATCCCTCCAAACATTTCTTACTCACGTACTTATCAAAATGTCTTTTAAACATTGTAACTGTATCCACATCCACCACTTCCTCTGAAAGTTCATTCCACACATGAACCACTCTCTGTGTGAATAAGTTGTCCCTCATGTCTTTTTAAAATCTTTCTCCTCTCATCTTAAACATCTGCCTCCTGGTCTTGAAATCCCCCACCCTAAGGAAAAGACACCTGCCATTCGCCTTACCTATACCCCTCAGGATTTTATGAGACTCTTTAAGGTTACCTCTTGACCTCCTATGCTCCAGTTCAAAACACCCCTGCCTATCCAGCCCCTCCTTATAACTCAAAGGCTTCATTTTGGCAACATCCTGGTAAACGTCTCTGAACACTAGTAGTGGCAAAAATGCTCAAGTCTGTTATTAAAGTCATGATTACAGACATTTGAAAAAGATTAATGGGATTTAACAAAACCAGCACAAAATGCAAAATCATGGTTCACAAATTGAATGGAGTTTTTTGGGGCTGCAATTCATCAACTTGATAAGGGAGAGCCAGTGCAGGTGGTGTATTTGGAATTTCAGAAAGCTTTTAGTAAGGTCCTTCGTAAGAGGTTAGTGGGTAACTTTAAAGCACATGGGATAGGGAGTGATGTATTGACACAGATTGAGAATTGGTTGACAGAAAGAAAACAAAGAGTGTGGAAAAAAACGGGTCTTTTTTGAGTGACAGGCAGTGACTAGTGGGGTACTGCAAAGATCAGTGCCTGAGCCCCAGCTATTTATGATACATATAAATAACTTTGATGAGGAAACCAAATTCAACACATCCAAGCTTGCTGACAAATTGTTGCCATAATGCATGGGTATATCTGACTTTTCAGGAGCTTGTGGAAGGTAGGCTGGTGATACTTGAATAACAGCACCAGTTCTACCATTAACCACGCATGTGGGAAATGGCCTGTCCTTTCTTGCTTGCTGACAACAGTCAATGATCTTCAGCTGTAATCCACTGGCTCAGAGGTACTTTAAGGAGATTAAAAGCACTTTACAAATGCAATTTATTTTACTTTTTCCCTTTAACAGCTGGGTCAGATTATTGTCACTTCCTAAACAAAAGTGAGGACTGCAGATGCTCACTTTCAGACGCTCGGATGCAGATTCCTGATGAAGGGCTTTTGCCCGAAATGTCAATTTTCCTGCTCCTCGGATGCTGCTTGACCTGCTGTGCCTTTCCAGCACCACTCCAATCTAAACTCTTTTGTCACTTCCACATCCAGCAGAACTGTGGGTATGTATCACAACACAGACAACAGCAGCTCATGAAGAAGGGCATTAACCTTCTCAAGGATGCATTAAAATGCACAAGAAATGCTGGACTTTCTAACAATACTAGATCTGCAGAAGCAATAAAAGAAAGCTAAAAAAAATTCTATTCTTTAAAGAGAAAAGCTTAAAGGGTTATGGAGTCATACAGCAGACTCTTCAGTCCAACTCGTCCCAAGTGTCCCGAACTAAACTAATCCCTTGTGCCTGCGTTTGGCTCATATTTACAAGGGTTTATTTGTACTTTGAAAGCTTGCTCTTCCTGTGAACTTCATGTGTTGCTGTGCTAAAAGTTTTCTTTTTTTTTGAAAGGAAGGATCTGTCATCTTCAGGCAGTGACCTCTTGGCGCCTGTTTTATTTTCAGCTTGACTTGGGGGAGATGCAATTCCCCAAATAGTAAAAACACCAGTCGCCAGTAACTCCAGGACTGAAGCCTGAGGATAGCTTGAGTTAAATATAAAAGGGACACGAGACTGGCAAGGACTGGCCCCTAATCAGTGGAACCCCTTAGAGTACAGAATTGCCTTGGCATCAGCCACAACTGCTGCATTCTGCGAGCGTGTTTATGCAAATTAACAATAGAATTCTGCTGCCAAAAACAACCTGGCAAAGTAAAGTCTTTATGTAGCCTTTTATTTTTCAATTTTGACAAAGTTTTCGTCATTACTTTTGCCTTTCTGTTCCTCGTAATGCCAAGAGAAACGATGCGCACACTTGACTCATTCTCGTTTACATTATTCCATCGCCATATTGACTAATAAACCATTGTTTGATCAATAAACTGTCATTTAAAATAATTTTGTTTTGCTCAGTACAATTCTGAAGCTGTCTTCGATGCATTGTCTGACTGATGTGGAGTCCAAGGGCAGAGGATTCTCTGGCAGACTGCACATGAACGCGTTGGGTGTTGGCAAAAATATTGGGAAAATCAGGTGAGGTGGTCAGTGAAGAGACATTGGACATCAAGAGTAAAACGTCCTGTATTCCAAACAAATGTTGATCAGCAAGACAAGGCCCTGCCAGCTGAGGAGCCGAGGGTGAATTCACATAACACCTGCCCTCCTTTAGAGGTGAACCATTTTTCTTTATCTGTGTTTTCACTCTGTCCCACACCCTATCCTGAAACGATAATGTCACATTCTTGATTGCCCGACACAAGGAAACATCTTCAAAACTTCTCCTTTGTCAACACCTCCCATAAGTGACTGATATCCTTCAACTATTTCCTCTCATTCTTCTAGGCACCTAAGAATAGAGACCTAAACTCCTCAATCTCTCCTCATAAGACAAACCCTTCATCTCATCTCTGGAAGCGATTGAATGAATCTCCTTTGAACTGCTTCCAATGCAACTACATTCCTCCTTAAGTAACAGAAGCAAAACTCAAGCTGTTCATTATTCTGACAACCAGAGTCACAGAGTCAGAGAGATGTACAGCATGGAAACAGACCCTTCGGTCCAACCCATCCACGCCGACCAGATATCCCAACCCAATCTAGTCCCACCTGCCAGCACCAGGCCCATATCGCTCTAAACCCATCCTATTCATATACCCATCCAAATTCCTCTTAAATGTTGCAATTGTACCAGCCTCCACCACATCATCTGGCAGCTCATTCCATACACCTACCACCCTCTGTGTGAAAAAGTTGCCCCTTAGGTCTCTTTTATATCTTTCCACTCTTACCCTAAAACTATGCCCTCTAGTTCTGGACTCCCACACCCCAGGGAAAAGACTTTGTCTATTTACCGTATCCATGCCCCTCATAATTTTGTAAACCTCTATAAGATCACCCCTCAGTGTCCGATGCTCCGGGGAAAACAGCCTCAGCCTATTCAGCCTCTCCCTATAGCTCAAATCCTCCAACCCTGGCAACATCCTTGTAAATCTTCTCTGAACCTTTCAAGTTTCACAACATCCTTCTGATAGGCAGGAGACCAGAATTGTACACAATATTCCAACAGTGGCCTAACCAATGTCATGTAAAGCTGCAACATGACCTCCCAACTCCTGTACTCAATACTCTGACCAAGAAAGGAAAGCATACCAAATGCCTTCTTCACTATCCTATCTACCTGCAACTCCACTTTCAAGGAGCTATGAACCTGCACTCCAAGGTCTCTTTGCTCAGCAACACTCCCTAGGACCATTCCATTCAGTGTATAAGTCCGACTTAAGATTTGCTTTCCCAAAATATAGCACCTCACATTTATCTGAATTAAACTCCATCTGCCACTTCTCAGCCCATTGGCCCATCTGGTCAAGATCCTGCTGTAATCTGACGTAACCCTCTTAGCTGTCCACTACACCTCCAATTTCGGTGTCATCTGCAAACTTACTAACTGTACCTGTTCTGCTCACATCCAAATCATTTATGTAAATGACAAAAAGTAGAGGACCTAGCACCGATCCTTGTGGCGCTCCACTGGTCACAGGCCTCCAGTCTGAAAAACAACAGTCCACCACCACCCTCTGTCTTCTACCTTTGAGCCAGTTCTGTATCCAAATGGCTAGTTCTCCATGTATTCCATGAGATCTAACCAGTCTCCCCTGGGGAACCTTGTCAAACGCTTTACTGAAGTCCATATAGATCATATCTACTGCGCTGCCCTCATCAATCCTCTTTGTTACATCCTCAAAAAACTCAATCAAGTTTATGAGACATGATTTCCCACACACAAAGCCATGTTGACTATCCCTAACCAGTCCTTGCCGTTCCAAATACATTCCTGTCCCTCAGGAATCCTTCCAAATATTTGCCCACCACTGAGATCTATAGATCCCTTGACTGTTCTTACCACCTTTCTTAAACAGTGGCACCATGTTAGCCAACCTCCAGTCTTGCAGCACCTCACCTGTGACTATCGATGGTACAAATATCTCAGCAAGAGACCCAGCAATCATTTCTCTAGCTTCCCACAGAGTTCTAGGGTACACTTGATCAGGTCCTGGGGATTTATCCACCTTTTTCCCATTTCAAGACATCCAGCACTTCCTCCTCTGTAATCTGGACATTTTGCAAGGTATCACCATCTATTTCCCTACGGTTGATATCTTCCATATTCTTTTCCACAGTAAATACTGATGCAAAATATTCATTTAGTATCTCCCCCATTTTCTACGGCTCCACACAAAGGCCGTCTTGCTGATCTTTGAGGGGCCTATTCTCTCCCTAGTTACCCTTTTGTCCTTAATGTATTTGTAAAATCTCTTTGGATTCTCCTTAATTCTATTTGCCAAAGCTATCTCATGTCCCCATTTTGCCCTCCTGATTTCCCTCTTAAGTATACTCCTACTGCCTTTATACTCTTCTAAGGATTCACTCGATCTATCCTGTCGATAGCTGACATATGCTTCTTTCTTTTTCTTAATCAAACCCTCAATTTCTTTAGTCATCCAGCATTCCCTGTAGTTACCAGCCTTTCCTTTCACCCTGACAGGAATATACTTTCTCTGAATTCTCGTTATCTCATTTCTGAAGGCTTCCCATTTTCCAGCCGTCCCTTTACCTGCGAATATCTGCCTCCAATCAGCTTTCGAAAGTTCTTGCCAAATACCAACAAATTGGCCTTTTTCCAATTTAGAACTTCAACTTTTAGATCTGATTTATCCTTTTCCATCACTATTTTGAAACTAATAGAATTATGGTCGCTGGCCCCAAAATGCTCCCCCACTGACATCTCAGTCACCTGACCTGCCTTATTTCCCAAGAGTAGGTCAAGTTTTGCACCTTCTCTAGTAGGTACATCCACATACTGAATCAGAAAATTGTCTTGTACACACTTAACAAATTCCTCTCCATCTAAACCCTTAACACTATGGCAGTCCCAGTTGATGTTTGGAAAGTTAAAATCCCCTACCTTAACCACCTTAGTATTCTTGCAGATAGATGAGATCTCCTTACAAGTTTGTTTCTCAATTTCCCTCTGACTATTGGGGGGTCTATAATACAATCCCAATAAGGTGATCATCCCTTTCTTATTTCTCAGTTCCACTCAAATAACTTCCCTGAATGTATTTCAGGAAATATTCTCCCTCAGCACAGCTGTAATGCTATCCCTTATCAAAAATGCCACTCCCCCTCCTCTCTTGCCTCCCTTTCTATCCTTCCTGTAGCATTTGTATCCTGGAACATTAAGCTGCCAGTCCTGCCCATCCCTGAGCCATGTTTCTGTAATTGCTGTGATATCCCAGTCCCATGTACTTAACCATGCCCTGAGTTTATCTGCCTTCCCTGTTAGGCCCCTTACATTGAAACTAATGCAGTTTAAGTTATTAGTCCTACCTTGTATATGCCTGCCCTGACTGTTTGACTCACTTCTGTTCTCAAGTGTACAAGTCTCAGATTGATCTCTATCCTCACTATCTCCCTGGGTCCCACCCCCTCCCCCAACCCCTCCACCCTCCCACCTACTAGTTTAAATCCTCCTGAGCAGCTCTAGCAAATTTCCCTGCCAGTCTATTAGCCCCCTTCCAATTTAGGTGCAACCCGTCCTTCTTGTACAGGTCACTTCTATCCCAAAAGAGGTTCCAATGATCCAGGAATGTGAATCCTTCTCCCATACACCAGCTCCTCAGCCATGCATTCATCTGCTCTATCCTCCTTTTCCTGCCCTCACTAGCTAGTAGCACTGGGAGTAATCCAGATATTACTACTCTCAAGTACGTCCCTTTTAAATTTCTGCCTATCTGTAATCTCCCTTCAGAATCTCAACCTTTGCCCTTCCAACGTCATTGGTTCCAATGTGGACAATGACCGCTTGCTGGCCCCTCTTCCTGGTGAGAACATTCTACACCCTCCCTGAGACATCCTTGATCCTGACACCAGGGAAACAACACACCATTCTGCTTTTTCGCTGCTGGCCACAGAAACATCTGTCTGTACCTCGGACTGGAGAACCCCCTAACGTAATTGATCTCTTGGAACCCGATGTACCCCCTCATTGCATTAGAGCCAGTCTCAATGCCAGAAACTTGGTTGTTCGTGCTATGTTCCCCTGAGAATCCATCACCCCCTACGTTTTCCAAAACAGCATACCTGTTTGAAATGGGCATATCCACAAAAGACTCCTGCACTAGCTGCCTATCTCTCTTATCTTTCCTGGAGTTAACCCATCTCTGTGGCTGTATCTGAGACTTTCCCCACTTCCTGCAACTGCCATCCATCACATACTGTTGCTGTTGCAAATTTCTCGTTGCTTCTAACTGTCTCTCCAACCGATCCATTCGATCTGATAAGATTTGCAGCCAACAGCATTTATAGCACCTCATCTCACTGAAGAGCAGTTACTTTATTCTCCAACCTGTGGAATAGGAACCAGGTCATGACACATCCCAACTTGAGCATCAGAGTGAGTACCTGGCAACTCCAGCTTTTCCCTTAGACCTCCATCTTGGATGCCAAGCACCAACAGCTCAGACCATGCTCTATGGACAGAGACTACATACAAACCCATGCAGGATACCAAATCCTCTCTGCTTACCCTATCTGGGACTAATATATCAAACCCATATGGTCCATTCTTGAGCAGGCGTTGGTGTCAGGAATCCCAGAGGGTACTGGAATTGGCTCGTTCTTTGCCGAGTAGGATGGTACAATGAGTAGGGATAAGGGAATGAGGTGAATCTGGGAAAATGGTCTGAGGAAACCATCTCAATCTCATGCAGAGGAACCCTTTATGAAATACAGCAAATTTGACGTTTAGTCGATTTCCGCTGAAGTTCAGCCCATGGAGTCATTTATGGGATAGACAGAGGTCCTTCATTCCCTTGAGTCTTTGCTGGCTCTTTGAGGAGTGCTTCAATCATCCCCATTCTCCTTCTCTGTCCCTGAAGCTCTTGAATTTCCTTCAGGTATCCATTCAACTTCCTCTACATAGCGCTGATGGCCTCTGCCTCCACTCCCCTAATGGGTAGTGAGTTCTCGTTATGGAAATATAATCCTACCAGTTTCTCTCTCTTTCGCTCATAAAGAGCTTGTATTGTCGGTAATACAGAATCACAGAGTGGTTTCAATATAGAGAAAGCCATTCAGCCGCATTTGGTCTCTCCAAAAGTAACTCAACGCATCACATTTCCCCACAATCTCTCAGAAACCCTGCAGATTTATTCTGTTTAGATAATTATCCAATTCTTTCCAGAATGCCTTGACTGAATATGTCTCCACCAATCTCTCAAACAGTGCATTCTAGATCCTACACAACCCATTGCGTGGAATGAAAAACTTTTCTCTAATTCTACAATTGTTTCTTTTACCAATCACCTTAAGTTGGAATCCTCTGGCTCTGGACCTTCCACCAATAGGAACAGTTCCTCTTTCCAGCTTCTCTGACCTGACCTCTTCTCATTTTGAAACTTCTATCAAACCTCTTCTTAATCTTCTCTTCTCTATGGACAACAGTCCCAGCTTCTCCAAATTACCTCTAAAACAGGTTTCTCATTCCTGGAACCCTGCTCTTGAATCTTTTCTGCACCTTCTCCAATGTTCGGACATTCTTCCAAAATGCGTGGCTCCCAGAAATGGGCAAAATATTCCAGCGGGGTCCCAATGGGGCATCATACAAATTTATTGAATTGAATTGAATTGAATTAGCTTGGTTATCGCATGTACTCAATGAGTACAGTGAAATGTTTTTACATCACCACTTCCAGCACCAACTCAGGTAATATGATCCCTAGATACAGCATCTTTACTTTCAAGGTCTTAGAAAATAAAGAAATAAGGTGTCTAGCATTGCAGAAATGCAAGTCCAGAGCAGCAGAATCCTTTGGTTTATATACCCTGAGCCCTAAGATGTAAGATATGCAATTTAACTTGCTGTTCCACTTTCATACATTGCTGTCATTGTGGATGTGTTTGATAGGAGCTTTGTTTATTTTTTATCTGTGTTGTTGAACATGGATAGAATATGTTACAGATACATTATTTCAGCACAGCTAAGTCCAAGTACACTTCCAGCATTAAGGGAAGTACTCATTTACAACAACTGGAAGAAAGCTGTGAGAAATGTTTTCTCTCACTGTGGTGTAAGACAAATTGCAGAAGTGTTTATTTAGTGTCTGTTGCCTCTCTGCTAGTGTTTTAACAATATCTTCCTTGGATGAGGCAGTGTAAGGATCTCATGGGGTGGGGAAATCCTTCTTTGTGCTTTCATGGGATGTGTGGATTCCTGGCAAGGTCTGCTTTTGTTAGCCAACCCTAATTTCCCTGGAACTGAGGGGCCTGTAAGTCCATTTCGGAATCAACTGCATAGCCGTGGCTCTGGAGTCACATATAGGAAAGACCAACTAAGGCTCGTAGACATCCTTCCCTCAATAACATGAGTGAAACCAGTGGAGTATTATGACAACTGTTAATCGTTGCATTGGTTAGCACTGCTGAGTCCAGCTTTCATTTCCGCTTTATTAATCGAATGTAAGTTGCACCAGCTGCTGTGGTAAGATTTGAACTCACAACTCCAGGCAACAGACTTGGCCTCCAAGATTAATAACCAGCCATACGACCATTACGTCACAATGCGCACACACCCACAGTCTCCCACCCAGTCCCCGTGCAGCTCCTGCAAGCTGTTTTTGATTATCTGTGTTGATGAAGAAACAATGCAGGTAGTTCTCCCATAACGCTGGAGTTGCGTTCCATCGAAACCTCGCTCAATAGAAAACCGCTTAATAGAAATAATGGGGCTGATGGGAAAAGTGAGGTTAGGGGCAGATCAGCAAAAGATCACTCAAAAATCACACAAATGTCTAACACAAAGTGTAACAGAGCCTGAATGAAAGTTGAAATCCTATTTATTAATGAAACAAAAGCAAATTTAACATTGAAAACATGTAAGAAAGCTGCTCTCTGCACTCACAGAAAGCTGATCTGACGAGAAATGACATTGGGCATGTACAGAACGGTACGGACATCGGTGCAGGTGCAGAACGGCGCGGACATCGGTGCATGTACAGAACGGTACGGACATCAGTGCAGGTGCAGAACGGTACGGATATCGGTGCATGTACAGAACGGTACGGACATCGGTGCAGGTGCAGGACGGTACGGACATCGGTGCATGTACAGAACGGTACGGACATCGGTGCATGTACAGAACGGTACAGACATCGGTGCAGGTGCAGAACGGTACGGACGTCGGTGCAGGTGCAGAACGGTACGGACATCGGTGCATGTACAGAACGGTATGGACATCGGTGCATGTACAGAACGGTACAGACATCGGTGCAGGTGCAGAACGGTACAGACATCGGTGCATGTACAGAACGGTACGGACATCGGTGCAGGTGCAGAACGGTACGGACATCGGTGCATGTACAGAATGGTACGGATATCAGTGCATGTACAGAACGGTACGGATATCAGTGCATGTACAGAACGGTACGGACATCGGTGCATGTACAGAACGGTACGGATATCAGTGCATGTACAGAACGGTACGGACATCGGTGCATGTACAGAACGGTACGGACATCGGTGCAGGTGCAGAACGGTACGGACATCGGTGCATGTACAGAACGGTACGGACATCGGTGCATGTACAGAACGGTACGGATATCGGTGCATGTACAGAACGGTACGGATATCAGTGCATGTACAGAACGGTACGGACATCGGTGCATGTACAGAACGGTACGGATATCAGTACATGTACAGAACGGTACGGATATCAGTGCATGTACAGAACGGTACGGACATCGGTGCATGTACAGAACGGTATGGATATCAGTGCATGTACAGAACGGTACGGACATCGGTGCATGTACAGAACGGTACGGACATCAGTGCATGTGCAGAACGGTATGGACATCGGTGCAGGTGCAGGACGGTACGTACGTTGGTGCATGTACATAACGGTACGGACATCGGTGCAGGTGCAGAACGGTACGGACATCGGTGCATGTACAGAACGGTACGGACATCGGTGCAGGTGCAGAACGGTACGGACATCGGGTGCATGGACAGAACGGTACGGATGTCGGTGCAGGTGCAGAATGGTACGGACATCGGTGCATGTACAGAATGGTACGGATATCAGTGCATGTACAGAACGGTACGGACATCGGGTGCATGGACAGAACGGTACGGACATCGGTGCATGTACAGAACGGTACGGACATCGATGCATATGCAGAATGGTACGGACATCGGTGCATGTGCAGAACGGTACGGATATCGGTGCAGGTGCAGAACGGTACGGACATCGGTGCATATACAGAACGGTACGGATATCGGTGCAGGTGCAGAACGATACGGACATCGGTGCAGGTGCAGAACGGTACGGATATCGGTGCAGGTGCAGAACGATACGGACATCGGTGCAGGTGCAGAACGGTACGGATATCGGTGCATGTACAGAACGGTACGGACATCGGTGCATGTACAGAACGGTACGGACATCGGTGCAGGTGCAGAACGGTACGGATATTGGTGCATGTGCAGAACGGAACGGACGTCGGTGCAGGTGCAGAACGGTATGGACATTAGTGCATGTACAGAACGGTACGGACATCGGTGCATGTACAGAACGGTACGGACATCGGTGCAGGTGCAGAACGGTACGGATATCGGTGCAGGTGCAGAATGCTACGGACATTGGTGCAGGTGCAGAACGGTACGGACATCAGTGCATGTACAGAACGGTACGGATATCGGTGCATGTACAGACCGGTACGGACATTGGTGCATGTGCAGAACGGTACGGACATCGGTGCATGTGCAGAACGGTACGGACATCGGTGCATGTACAGAACGGTACGGACATCGGTGCACGTGCAGAACGTTACGGACATCGGTGCATGTGCAGAACGGTACGGACATCTATTATCCTTAGCGCATGTGGAACACTGATCCTACAGCGCCGGAGACCGGGGTTCAATTGCCGCCTCAGGTAACTTAAAGTGTGGAGTCAGCACATTCTCCCCGTGTCTGTACCGATTTCCTCCAGGTGCTCCGGTTTCCTACCACAGTGCAAAGATGTGCAGGTCAGGTGAATTGGCCATGCTAAATTGCCTGTCGTGTTTGGTGAAGGGGTAAAAGTAGTGGTATGGGTCTGGGTGGGTTGTGCTTCGGTGTGTCGGTGTGGACTTGTTGGGCTGAAGGGCCTGTTTCCACACTGTAAGTAATCTAATCTAATCTAAGTAATCTCATGAAATGATAAAGAAACGAAAAACATATCTCGCTAAGATTTTCCAATGGCCTTTTTACTTCACAAACTGATTCTCCTGAATTACACTGGTCCGATGTCTACATTTCTTTATGGATATTGTTGAATGAAGGAGATAAGTGATGTCACATGCAACTGTCCTGAAAGCAATACCAGGGTAAAATTGTGATGTTTTTGAAGGTTAGAATTTATTACCTAATGACATGGTTTTGTTATAAATTGTGGCTGTTTCAAATTCCCCATGAACCCTTTGCCACACACTCTGTTCAGCACAACTTACCTTTTTAAAAGACAAATGGCCAGGAAAGTTTGGTTTTCTGAAAGAGTTAGGAACTCCGTATCTAATGATCAAAATCTAACATGCAGGTCCATCAAGCAATTGGAAAGGAATGTGGCAGATTAGCCTTCTTTGAAAGAGGGTTGCTGTACAAGAATAAGGAGGTTGGCCACATTGATGATTTATTGGTTGTGACAGAGGCCAGAATCGAACCTGGGTCCCTGGTGCTGTGAGGTAGCATTGATAACCACTGAGCCACCGTGCCACTAGCTGGGTCAGCATTTATTGCCCGTCCATAATTACCCAGAGGGCAGTTAAGAGTCAACACATTGCTGTGGGTCTGGAGTCACATGTAGGCCAGACCAGGTAAGGTTGGCAGTTTCCCTGCTGAAAGGGCATTAGTGAACTGGATGGGTTTTTACAACAATCAATTCATGGTCATCATTAGACTCCTAATTCCAGATCTTACTGAGTTCAAATTACACCAGCTGGGATGGGATTTGAACCTGGGTCCTCAGAACATCACCTGGGTCCCTGGATTAACAGTCTATCAGTAATAGCACTCGGCCATTGTTTCCATTGCTTACTGCTTTGATCTCCTTTCCTGTGAGGAAGGATTTATTTCTTTTTGACCAGATGCAACAAAGGTTCACAGATTGGTTCTTGGGAAGATAGGATTGAATAGAATAGGCCTAAGCTCTCTCTCAACTTTTGTATTTGGGAAAGGGATTTCAATGAAATCTACAAAAGTCATAGAGGGCTCAACAGATAGACATTGAGATGCTGTCTCTTGATCTTTGTTATTCAAAAACATTAAGAATACTGTTTTACTCATTCTTGAGATGAGGAAATCAGTGGCTGGGTTAGCCATCCCCACTTACTCAGAGGGCAGTTTAACGCCACGTTGCTGTGGGTCTGGAGTCATGTGTGGGCTAGACCAGGTAAAGATGGCAGATTTCCTTCCCTAAAGGACATTAATGAGCCAGATGGGTTTTTCTGAGAATCAACAATGGATTTGTTGTCATCAGTGGACTCTTAATTCCATTTTTTTTATTACTAAATTCAAATTCTATCTGCCATGACAGGATTTGAACCCAGGTCCCCAGGACATTAGTTGGTTCTTTCGATTAACAGTGCACTGATAGTACACCTGGGCCAGCGCATCCTCCTAATCTGGGACAAAGATAGAGAAGATTAGGTCACTGAACAGCCATAACCTTTTCAAATGGCAAAAACAGCTTGAGGGTCCAAATGAGCTACTCACGTAATTATCCTCTGCTGTCTGAAGCATTGAGGGTTCATTTCCTTACAAGAAAAGGTCAGGGACAGAGATGAGAAGAGATGTCCACACTCTGACTGTTATGAATCTTTGGACTTCTCTATGTCAGAGGACTGGAGATGTATAATCTTTGAGTAGAGCTGGAGAATCATACAGCGTGGAAACAGACCCTGGGTCCAACCTGCCCATGCTGACTAGGTTTTCTAAACTGAACTAATCCCATTTGCCTGCATTTGTCCCATATCACTCTAAACATTTCCTACCCATGTGTCTGTCCAAACGGCTTTGAAATGTTGTAATTGTACTCACCTCCACCACTTCTTCTGGCAGCTCGTTCCAAACACGAACCACCCTCTGTGTGAAAAAGCTGCCCCTCAGGATCCTCTTAAAATTTTCCCCTCTACCTTTAACTTATGACTTTTAGTTTTTGACTCCCCTTCCCTTGGTAAAAAGGCCCCTCATGATTTTATAAACCTCTATCAGGTAACCCCTTAGCCTCTGACATTCCAGGGAAAACAGCCCCAGCCTCTCCTTCTAGCTCAAACCCTCCAGTTCCAGACTGAGACGGAGAGATATTTGGACACTATCGGGTTCAAGTGAATGTGAGGATTGCTTATGAACTTGGAATACGTTGACTCTCAAGTGTAGTAGTTGGAGAATGCTGTGATGTCTTGTTATGGACCAGGCCAATCCCCTCAAAACATTTCAAGAACTTAGCCCAGACCCTAACTTTTCTCATTGTTTTAAGCAGGTGTACAGTGGATATTCCAGGGGAGATGCAGCTAGTCAAACCACTTAGTTTTAAGCAAAACAGAATTTTTTAATAATAATGAAACACAAACCAAAGAGAACAGAATACACAATAACTTGACCTATCCAAAAACCCAACAAGTTTTCCTAACTTAATGATGCTGTTTCAAATACTTACAATGATTCCCATAAATACCCTTTGGCACAAAAGGAACAATCAAACACAGGGTCTTACAGGAGAGATGTCAGAGAGAGGGAGACCACCATGGACCTGCTTCTATGGGCCTAACTCTGACTGCTTCCAGTCAGCTAAAACCAAACCAAACCAGAGAACAGCTGAGCTGGGAGCACTGGCTTTGTACAAGAGTTTTTTTTTAGAACTTGAAAGCCTTTTGTCTGAGGCAGTATCTGTTAGCTATAATCAAATTGATCTTAAATCCCTTCAAACCTAGACCTCCTAGAGTCTGTGTCTTTATGACCTCTTGAAACAAAAAAAAACAAGTACAACATAACCTTGTTAAAGTCGTGACATTGTCACAGGTGGCACAGTGGTTAACACTGCTGCCTCACAGCGCCAGAGACCTGGGTTCAATTCCTGCCTCAGGCGACTCTCTGTGTGGAGTTTGCACATTCTCCCCGTGTCTGCGTGGATTTCCTCCGGGTGCTCCGGTTTCCTCCCACAATCCAAAATTGTGCGGATTAGGTGAATTGGCCATGCTAAATTACCCGTAGTGTTAGGTGAAGGGGTAAATGTAGGGGAATGGGTTTGGGTGGGTTACACTTCTGCGGTTCGGTGTGGACTTGTTGGGCCAAAGGGCCTGTTTCCACACTGTAAGTAATCTAATCTCCACAGTACGTGGAGTAAGATTTCAAACCCAGGGCCTGTCATATCTCACGTATATGCGAAAAATCCCAGAACCTATATGAAAGAAGAATAGCGGAGGATTCCCCAGTGATCTCCACAATATTTATCCATGAATTAAAATCATTAAACAGCCCAATGATTCCGCCTTAATGGGGTTTTGCTGTGGACCGATTTCCTATCACATCTCTTCTTTTGTAACAGTGATTCCAATTCGAAACTTACCTCATTGCTTTTGAAAATATTTGGAATGAACCAAGGCCACAAAACGCTATTGAGAAATGAAATATACTTTATTGTGACCTGCCTAACTGTGAATGTAAAGGATTTGAAACCACAGCATTCGGGCGGCAATCAGGGTCACCAAAGCAACCGTGGAGGTTATGAAGATGTGAGTTGAATCTGCAGACAGGTCCAACGAAGGCTAGATCTCATGATAAGAAGGCCTTAGCTGTGGGTCATAGCTGGAAAGAGGAAGAGAGGAAACAAACGAAGGAGATGGATGGACGTGATTCTAGACGGTTTTCAGAGAGAGGACATTGGAGACTCTGAAACTGGAGAAGGTCCATTGCAAACCATCACCTCCACCTACTGAGAAAAGCAAAAGGGAACGTAGGATAACCCTTCTTATAGAAACTGTTTTTATCACTGCTTCCATTAACAACCAGCAAATTATTATTGACCACTAAAGATTTTCTTCCTCATTGTTTAAAATGAGAAACAAGGTACGATGTCACTGATCTATATCAATGCTTAACATATTGCTGCTATGAGCTAATTATTCTATGAATGGAAGCATTATAGGCGTTTGCATGGCATGGGCTATGATGGGATTTGTGGAAGAATTGGAATGGGAATTCAGTCAAGGCGCATCTCAATGTTAAAATCCTCTCACTCCACCTTTACTGTTCTTCATTAGCACCGTGACGAGATTCCTGTCAGGCAGCTGCAATTTGATTTCAGTTTTAATTTATTTATTGTAGTCACATGTACTGAGATACAGTGAAAAGTGTGTTGCCTGTTACACAAGCAGACTGTACCATACAAAATACGCAACATTGACTGGGATACACTTAGTGTCAGGGGTCTGGATGGGGCAGACTTTGTAAGAAGCGTCCAGGAGAGTTTTCTGGAGCAATATGTCAATAATCCGATGAGGGAAGGGGCCATATTGGACCTGGTAGTGGGGAACGAGCCAGGATAGGTGGTAGAAGTTGCGGTGGGCGATTTCTTTGAGAACAGTGACTACAATTCTTTAAGTTTTAGAATACTCGTAGACAAAGATGACAGTGGTCCGAAGGGAAGAGTACTAAACTGGACCAAGGCCAATTATATCACAATTGGGCAGGAGCTCGGAAATGTGGATTGGACACAGCTATTTAAAGGGAAATCCACATTTGAGATGTGGGAGACTTTCAAAGGTAGGTTAAAGATAGTGCAGGTAGGCATGTCCCATTGAAAGCTGAAAATGTGTTGCTGGAAAAGCGCAGCAGATCAGGCAGAATCTGATTCCTGAAGAAGGGCTTATGCCCGAAACATCAAATTTCCTGTTCCTTGGATGCTGTCTGACGTGCTGCGCTTTTCCAGCAACACATTTTCAGCTCTGATCTCCAGCATCTACAGACCTCACTTTCTCCATGTCCCATTGAAAGCAAAGGATAGGAAAGGCAAGGTTCGTGAACCGTGGATGACAGGAGAAATCGTACAACTAGCCAAGAGGAAAAGGAAAGCATACATAAGGTCCAGGCAGCTAAGAACAGAACAGACCCTGGAGGAATATCAGGAGAGTAGGACCTGTCTTTAACGAGGAATCTAGCAGGCTAAAAGGGATCATGAAATAACTTTAGCGAGCAGAATTAAGAAGAATCCCAAAGCCTTTCATTCTTATATAAGAAGCAAGCAAGTAACTAGAGAAAGGATTGGTCCACTAAAGGATCAGGAAAGAAGGCTGCGTGTCAAACCTAAGAAAACAGTGAGATTCTGAATGATTACTTTGCATCAGTGTTTACTGAGGAGAGGGACATGATGAATGTTGAGGTAAGAGATAGAAGTTTGCTTACTCTGGATCACGTTGACATAAGTAGGGAAGATGTGTTGGGTAGGCTAGAGGTTATTAATGTGGACAAATCCCCAGGACGAGATGGGATCTATCCCACGTTGCTAAGGGAGGAGAGAGAGGAAATAGCTGGGGTCCTGACAGATATCTTTGTGGCATCCTTAAACAAAGGTGAGGTGCAGGAGGACTGGGAGGTTGCTAATGTTGCCTCCCTGAACAAGAAGGGTAGTAGGGATATTCCGGGTAACTACAGACCAGTGAGCCTGATGTCAGTGGTGGGAAAGTTGCTGGAGAAGGTACTGAGGGATAAAATCTATTTATATTGGGAAAAGAATTGGCTTATCAGTAATAGGCAACATGGTTTTGTATGGGGGAAATCGTGCCTTACCAACGTAGTAGAGTTCTTTGAGGAAGTGACCAAGTTGATAGATGAAGGAAGGGCTTTAGATGTCATATACATGGACTTTGATAAGGTTCCCCATGGGAAACTAATGGAGAAATTGAAGTCACGTGTGTGTGCAGTGTATTCTAGCTAGGTGGATAAAGAACTGGTTGACCAACAGGCGACAGAGAGTAGTAGTTAAAGGGAATTTCTCGAAACGGAGAAAGGTGACCAGTGGTGTTCCACAGGGATCAGTGTTGGGGCCACTGTTGTTTGTGATATACATAAATAATCTGGAAGAGGGTATTTTGTGGCCTGATCAGTAAGTTTGCAGATGACACGAAGATTGGTGGAGTAGCAAAAAGCTTAGGGGACTGTCAAAGAATACAGGAAAATATAGATAGACTGGAGAGTTGGGCGGAAAAGTGGCAGACGGAGTTTAATCCGGGCAAATGTGAGGTGATGCATTTTGGGAAGTCTAATTCCAGAGCAAATTATACAATGAACAGAAGAGCCTTGGGAAACGCTGATGGGCAGAGAGTTCAGGTCCATTGTACCCTGAAGATGGCTGCACAGGTGGATAGAGTGGTCAAGAAGGCATATGGTATGCTTGCCTTCATCAGAAGGGGTATTGAGTATAAGAGCTGGCAGGTCATGTTAAAATTGTACAAGACATTGGTTCGGCTGCCTTTAGACTACTGTGTACAGTTCTGGTCACCACATGACCAAAAGGATGTGGACGTTTTGGAGAGGGTGCAGAGAAGGTTTACGAGGATGTTGCCTGGTATAGAAGGTGCTAGCTATGAAGAGAGGTTGAGTAGGTCAGGATTGTTTTCATTCGAAGAAAGGAAATTGAGGGGGCACCTGACTGAGGTTTACAAAATTATGAAGGGTATAGACAGGGTGGATAGAGACAAGCTTTTTCCCCACGGTAAAGGATTCAATAACGAGAGGTCATGCTTTCAAGGTGAGACGTGGCAAGTTTAAGGGGGGATACACACAGCAAGTACTTAACACAGAGGGTGGTAGGTGCCTGGAACATGTTGCCAGCAGAGTTAGCAGAGGCAGGCACGGTAGATTCATTTAAGGTGTGTCGGACAGATGCATGAGTAGGTGGGGAGCAGAGGGATACAGATGCTTAGGAACTGGGCGACAGGTTTAGACAGTGGATTTGGATTGGCACAGGCCTGGTGGGCCGAAGGGCCTGTTCCTGGGCTGTAAATTTTCTTTGTTCATTGTTCTGAAATGGATCAAGGAAGAATTCAGGGCAGAAAAAGCGCAGAGGGAGAGAAGGATCAGTTGGTGATTAAGGGGAACTGATGCATTTAAGTGCTGTGTTGAGTGTCTAGTTTGTTTCATCAATGTTCATCCAATCGTACCAAACTCGCTCAACAAACATCAGGAAATCTCACCATGGATAGCAGAGTGGATATCAACTTGCAGCCTGGTCCAAACAACCAGAATGTTGAAAATCAGACACCAGTATTACTGGGCACCACTCCCCACCTCTTCCTCCACTACATTGATGACTGCATTGGCGCCACCTTGTACTCCCGCGAGGAGGTTGAGCAATTCATCAACTTCACCAACACATTCCACCCTGACCTTAAATTTACCTGGACCATCTCTGACACCTCCCTCCCCTTTCTGAACCTCTCCATCTCCATTAATGACGACCGACTTAACACCGACATTTTTTACAAACCCACCGAGTCCCACAGCTACCTGGATTACACCTCTTCCCACCCTATCTCTTGCAAAAATGCCATCCCTTATTCCCAATTCCTCACCTCTGCCGTATCTGCTCCCAGGAGGACCAGTTCCACCACAGAACACACCAGATGGCTTCCTTCTTTAGAGACCGCAATTTCCCTTCCCACATGATTAAAGATGCCCTCCAACGCATCTCATCCACATCCTGCATCTCCTCCCTCAGATCCCACCCCTCCTTTCCACCTTCCGCAAAGACCGTTCCCTCCGTGACTACCTGGTCGGGTCCACACCCCCCAACAACTCAACCTCTCCTCCTGGCACCCTTCCCTGCCGCTGTAGGAATTGCAAAACCTGTGCCCAAAACTCCTCCCTCACCTCCATCCAAGGCCCTAAAGGAACCTTCCATATCCATCAAAGTTTTACCTGCACATCCACCAATATCATTTATTGTATCCGTTGCTCCTGATGCAGTCTCCTCTACATTGGGGAGACTGGACGCCTCCGAGCAGAGCGCTTTAGGGAACATCTCTGGGACACCCGCACCAATCAACCACACCGCCCCGTGGCCCAACATTTCAACTCCCCCTCCCACTCTGCCGAGGACATGGATGTCCTGGGCCTCCTTCACCGCCGCTCCCTCACCACCAGACGCCAAACACACACACACACAAACACACACACACATACAAATACACACACTCACACACACACACACTCACACAAACACACACACTCACACAAACACACACACACGCACACACATACGCACACACAAACACACGCACTCACACAAACACATGCACGCACACATACAAGCACACACAAACACATACACTCACACACACAAATACACGCACGCACACTTACACGCACACATGCAAACATATACACTCTCACAAACACACACACTCACACAAACACACACACATGCACACAATGCACACACACACACGGATACACACAAACACACACTCACACAAACACACACGCATGCACACATGCACGCACACACACACCCCATGTCTGTCCTCATTGGTATCCGTCCTGTGTCAGCCTCTCAGAATGCAGTACATCTCTGATCCACTTACTGTTGCTGCACCTTGAGCTGCACTGGCAGCTCATTGTAATGGTGCAGTCAGGGCACTGTACAGTTGGGGTGAACACAGGGGTTGCAATTCAGGGCTCATTGCTGGCTATTGGAGCATTCACTCACCCTGTGGACTGGGCTTCTGAGATTCAGAAGAGTTATATGGAACTCAAAATGTTAACTCTGATTTTCTTTCACCACAGATGCTGCTAGACCTGTTGAATTCTCCAGCAATTTCTGTGTTTGTCACAGAACAGCACATTATGTCTGTTGCTCAGCTGAATTAGCAATGCCTTAGCTGAAAAATTAGATTAGATTAGACTTACAGTGTGGAAACAGGCCCTTCGGCCCAACAAGTCCACACCGACCCGCCGAAGCGCAACCCACCCATACATTTACCCCTTACCTAACACTATGGGCAATTTAGCTTGGCCAATTCACCTGACCCGCACATCTTTGTGACTGTGGGAGGAAACCGGAGCACCCGGAGGAAACCCACGCAGACACGGGGAGAACGTGCAAACTCCACACAGTCAGTCGCCTGAGTCGGGAATTGAACCCGGGTCTACAGGCGCTGTGAGGCAGCAGTGCTAACCACTGTGCCACCGTGCCGCCCAAATGATAAAGAAAAATCCACAATTTGTCACTTCTTTCTATAAGAGTAATTTATTTTAAGCAGGACATTCCTTTTGTTTCTTCAAGTATCTTCTCATCTCTTTGGATCTCTTTGTCCTAAGGTAGAGAAAATGGCCAAGCAATTTTGTCCATGAACATCAATTTTTCTTATTAAATGTGTTAGCGATTTGAGTGCTGTTGGCAAGGCAGCTTAATGAAGAGCTGTGGTCTATGTGGGGAAGGTACACCTGCAGTGTGTGAAAAGAGGGTGATCCAAGACTTGGATCCAGTGAGAGTGGCAACACTTTTCAACATCCAGACAGTATGTAGCTTGGAGAGGAACTGGCAAATAATGTTTTTTCCACAAGTTTGCTGCTGTTGTGAGTTTGGAATGTGCCTTTGTAGAAACCTTGGTGAGTCACTGCACTGTATCTAGTAGATGGTACATGTGGTTATCATTGTATGTCAAAAGTGGAGGCAATGAATGTTGAAGGTAATTGAGGATTTGGAGATACCAGTGTTGGACTCGGGTGTACAAAGTTAAAAATCACACAACACCAGGTTATAGTCCAACAGGTTTATTTGGAAGCACTAGCTTTCAGAGCACTGCTCCTTCATCAAGTGGTTGACACATCAATGTTGTGGATATAACCAAGCTTCTTGAGTGTTGTCCATCCCAGTGAATGGAGAATGTTCCAACTTCTGCCTTTGAGATGGTGGACAGACTTTGGTGAGTCAAGAGGTGAATTACTTGTCATAGAATTCCCAACCTTTGACCTCCGCTTATAACCACAGAATTAATGTGGCTGGTCCAGTTAAATTTCTGGTCAATGGGCAGCTCCAGGGTGGATTACTCAGTGATGGTAATGCTGGTAGGCATCAAAATTCTCTCTTTTTGAAAATGTCTGGCTCTTTTTTGATGTGGGAATGTTGCTTGTCAGCCCCGGCATCAATGTGTCCAGATGTTGCCGCATTTTGACATGGATTGCTTCTGTCTTTCATGAGCTGCGAATGATATTGCGGACAATTTAATCATCAATGATCATAGGGGCACGTGACAATAAATTTAATTCAACATTATAAGGCCGAGGATCTAACTCCAACCAATGGAAAGATTTCTCCTGAATTCCATTGACTTGACATAAATGTTGCTGGCCCTCCCAGAATTTGGTCAAATCCTGTCTTGATATTGAAGGTAATCACTCACCTCAGACCTTGGTCTCAGCTCTCCCTGATGAAGGCTGCAACAAGATCCAGAGCCAAGTGGCGAACTGAGCATCAATGAGCAGATTGTTGCTCTGTAAATGCTGCTTGATGGCACTGTCAAAGCCACCTTCCATCACTTGGCTGGTGATTGAGATTAAACTGATGGGATGGTAATTGCCTGTGTTGGATTTGTCATGTGTAACCACAGATCGCTGCAATGCTCCAGTGAAGCTCAGCATAAACTGGAAGAACAGTGTTTCATTTCCCACTTGGGGACCCTGCAGCCTTCAGGACTCAACATGAAGTTCAATCATTTTGCAGCCTGAGCAATTTCTCCCATGTCCTTTTACCCACCTCTACACCCCAGACCCTGGCATGACATGGATTACTTTCAGCACAGCCAACCCATTTTTATCTATGTGTAGTCCCCATTGTTAGCTTCTCCTTCTCCCTGGCAGACTATCATCCATCCTTTTGTCTCCTTAGTTTTCTTTCTCTGTCTCTGTCTCTGCATAACTGTTCACTCCCTTATCTCCCACTGCCTGTCACCTACATAAGTACCACCTTTTCCAAGCTAAACGCCCATCTGTTGAATCCATCTAGGCAGTCAACAGAATCAAATACCCCTCTCACCCTGGTTATACCCTCTTCCATTGGCAGAAGATACAAAAGCTTAAACACATGTACCAACAGATTCAAGAGCAACTTCCTCCCTGCTGATGTTAGACTTCTGAATGAACCTCTTAAATTTTCAATGCAGTGCTGATCTCACTCTTTCTGCACCATCTTTTCAGCTGTAACATTGTATTCCTCAGTCTGTCCTATTAACCAAATGCACTCTGTATGGCAAAACCTACCTGTACAGCATGCCTAAACACTGTAGGTAATAATAAATAAATCAAATCCAGCCAGTTTCTGAAGAAGGGTCGCAGGATTTGTAACATTGACTCTGCTTTCTCTCCACAGATTCAGCCAGACCTGCTGAGTTGTTCCAGCAACTTCTGTTTTTGTTTCATAAGCATGCTGTCGGAAGGTTGTGGATTCAAACTGCACTGCAGAGTTCCCTTCTGTCCCTTTGGTCAAGTGAGGTAAGGTAACGCCGAAATATGAAGCTTGGTGAAGTAACCCTAGAACCCTAGAAACAAAATACTGCAGATGCTGAAAACCTGGAATGAAAACAAGAGGTGCTGGAGGAACTCAGCAGGTCTCCCAGAATTCTGGGAGAAAGAAAGCAAGTGAATGCTTCTGTCCAAAATGACCTTTCTCTAGAATTGAGAATCAGAAGTCAAGGCCATTCTTCATAGAATCAGAGAGCTTCTACAGTGTGGAAGCAGGCCATTCGGCCCATACCAACACTCTGACAAGCATCCTACCCAGATCCACCCTTTTGCCTTATCCTTGTAACCCTACATTCCTTGGAGCTAATCTGCCAAACCTGCACATCCCTTGACACTGTGGGCAATTTAGCATGGTCAATCCATCTAACCTGCACATCATCGGACTGGGGGAGGAAACCTACACAGACGTGGTGAGAATATGCAAACTCCACACAGACAATCACCTGAGGTTGGAATCGAACCCGGGTCCCTGCTGCTGAGAGGTTGAAGTGCTAACCACTGAGCCACTAGATGCTAAATAGCTGGGGGAAGCTTCTGTGATGACAGGGCATGCGTTCTCCATCAACACCTCAATGCCTGCAGTGGGAGATCCGATCAAACAGCAGTTCCTCTGTTTGTTAATCATAAACAACACCATTTAAAAATCTGCCTTTTCCCTTTGCCATCTCCTTCACCACCACCCACCATTTAAGTGGAAAGAAAGTTCAGATGGCAATACTGGCTTTGATAACTGAGTCTCTGACGATAAACCCGAGGAGACTCACCTCTACAATGCGATGTGAAGAACTTATAGAGAAAAGCAACTGGCATCACTTAAAAACGAAGGAAAAATAACTGTCCTAATAAAATTTCACTGAAACCACATCACCACCTCTTTCTGCAGCCCTGTGTGGCTTCATCATTTCTTGGTAACTTCCAACTGAACTGTTTGAACTGGCCTCTGTAATGAAATTTCTGTTGTTGATTGAATTATTTCAGCTGAAACTCTACCTCAGCAATCACTATTGTACAAGGCAAATGTGTGGCTTGAGTTTGTAATCACCTCTGAGTTGTTGGATTGAATTCAATAATAGCCAGGGCCTTGGAGGGCAGCAGAGAATGACTCAGTGGAAACCTGGCTAATGTGGTATCAGTTTACAGGAAAATACTGTTACTTCTTCGGTGTCGGAAGAATTTGATTCTTCAGCAGAAAAAAAATCGCTGTCTTCAAAGTGACACTGGCTCCATTAGGAAGAGCAGCATAGGAGCAGGCAGCTGAGTGAGAGAGAGAGAGAGAGAGAGAGAGAGAGAGAGAGCCTTGGAATACAACAGGCAGGAAACAATTTGAAAATTAAAGGATTATTCTGGGTTATGGGACAAGAATATAAATCAAGTCATACCGCAGTAAATCTCTTGATCCTTGTTGCTTTTTGCTGTGGAAGTTCTCAATGTCACAACGGAGCCTACATTCCTGAAAGAAACAAACTGGGATTGATGCAGTATTTTTTCACAAATGAACAGATAAACTTTGATCTTATTTTCATTGCTTTTTTTCAAAAGCATCGCTCATTTCCTTAAAGATCAAAACAAAGGAAAGGTTTGCATTTGTGGAGTGCCGTGTGTAGCCATAGCTTGTCTAAAAATGCTTAATTACCAACAAATACTTTGTAAGTATAGCAGCATTGTTGTAATGCAGCAAATGTGGAAGCCCATTTGCTCACAGCAATCTCCCATAGACAGCCGCATGAAAATGAGCAGGTGATTTTATGGGGCAGAAACATAGACCCAGGCCACCAGGATTAATTCCCCCTTGTTCATCTTTGGAATACGGCCATGTGATCCTTGTCATGAAGTTGACAGGGTACTGTGTAAAAGCAATGACTGCAGATGCTGGAAACCAGATTCTGGATTAGTGGTGCTGGAAGAGCACAGCAGTTCAGGCAGCATCTGAGGAGCAACAAAATCGACGTTTCTGGCAAAAGCCCTTCATCAGGGTACTGTGGGACATTGGTTACATCGCCTTCCTGAGAGGCAGCACCTCCAACAGCAGAGCATTCTCTCTCTACTGGATTGTCAGCTTCAATTTCATGCTCAATAAAATAGAACAAAATAGAAATTTACAGTCATGTGTACTTTTATATGAAAAGTACAGTGAAATATTTTGTAAGTCACCCCAATACGGCCATAATATCAATGTCAGAAGTCATATATAATAATATGGATGATGATAAATGTTAAAGTTGAAGCCTCCACCCGAAACAAGGCACTCACCCTGGAGCAAACTTCACACTGGAACAAGGCCTCACCCCGAAACAAGGCCTCAACCCGAAACAAGGCCCCACCCCGAAACAAGACCTTCACCCCGAAACAAGGCACTCACCCCGAAACAAGGCCTCCACCCCAGAACAAGGCCTCCACCCCAGAACAAGGCCTCCACCCTGGAACAAGGCCTCTATCCCAGAACAAGTCCTCTACCCTGGAACAAGGCCTCTATCCCAGAACAAGGCCTCCACCCTGAAACAAGGCCTCCACCCCGAAACAAGGCCTCTATCCCAGAACAAGGCCTCCACCCTGAAACAAGGCCTCTACCCTGAAACAAGGCCTCTACCCTGGAACAAGGCCTCTATCCCAGAACAAGGCCTCCACCCTGAAACAAGGCATCTACCCTGGAACAAGGCCTCTATCCCAGAACAAGGCCTCCACCCTGAAACAAGGCCTCCACCCTGAAACAAAGCCTCCACCCTGAAACAAGGCCTTCACCCCGAAACAAGGCCTCCACCCCGAAACAAGGCCTTCACCCCGAAACAAGGCCTCCACCCCGAAACAAGGCCTCCACTCCTGAACAAGGCCTCCACCCCAGAACAAGGTCTCCACCCTGAAACAAGGCCTCTACCCTGGAACAAGGCCTCTATCCCAGAACAAGGCCTCCACCCTGAAACAAGACCTCTACCCTGGAACAAGGCCTCTATCCCAGAACAAGGCCTCCACCCTGAAACAAGTCCTCCACCCTGAAACAAGGCCTCTACCCTGGAACAAGGCCTCTATCCCAGAACAAGGCCTCCACCCTGAAACAAGGCCTCTACCCTGGAACAAGGCCTCCACTCCTGAACAAGACCTTCAGCCCAGAACAAGACCTCCATCCTGGAATAAAACCTCTACCTTGGAATAAGACCATCACCCTGGAACAAGGCACCTACCCTGGAGTAAGGCCTCCACCCTGGAATAAGGCCTCCACCCCAAAACAAGACCTCCACCCCAAAACAAGGCCTCCACCCTGTACCAAGACCTCCACCCGGGAACATGACCTTCATGCCGTGCTGAGATAATCACCTGTCTTCCTTCAGGCGCCAGGGCCTAGCTGTGGACCTGGAGCCTCCGCTTGGCCTGCAAGTCCAGGCCAGAGGATTCAGCTGGGACGTGCTCCTGACTCACTGGGAGACCGTAGGCTGGGGTGGAGGTGCGTCTGGCTGACCCTGGTGTTCTTGCTGCTGCTGTTGGAAACCTTGTCCTTCGCCCACCACTCTCTAGGCATCCGTGAATGTGAGACAAACACTACTTTCCAGCCATGAACTGCAAGAGATGCTCTGCAGTAGGCCTTAAACCCATAATCTGCTGCTAATTGGCCCACAACAGTGAATATCTAATTATCTTCATGGCATAATGCATTTACTGAATAATTGCTGCATATATCACTCGGCTTGGATGTAACCTTGCTGAAGAGGTGTGGGTGAGTGGGTGATTGTGATTTACCCGTTGGATTTAAGGTTGGTTCTCTATGCTCTTTAACAGGGAGTAAGGGAATATGAGAAGGGCCCACAAACAACAGGAAATGAAGTAAGGAAGTTTCAAAATATCAATGGATTTTTTTAGAAATGTCTGCCCAAAATAATAAGAGTTGCAGCAGGGTCAGGAAGATGACTACAACAATTGCAAATGTACAGCACATTCAATTCCAGGAACTGTGAGATGGCACAAGACTTAGCTCAGGACAAAACTACTGTTTGTATCAATTACTGCATAGCAGCTGCAGAGGAAATATAGAGCATTAAACTGACATTTCACATCATGGGCAAGTAATTGAGGAGTGAATGAAGGGGAATAAGAAATGGAAGGTGTCTTTTTCTGAAGTATTTGGTAAGGGAGAGAAACCACACAGCATTTCTTAAAGCAGGAGGGTTCCGTTCTAAAATATCGCTGTGTGCGTAACTTTGAGGGCAGAGTCAGACATTCAGCTCTGTGGAAGAGAGACAAGGACAGAATACAATAGTTACATCAGCATGGCCTATTTTCTTTGTGTCATCTGGATCCGTGCCATACTTACTCAGTGCCAAAAGAAACTGTATTGTTCTAACCTGACTCTGAGATGGGTCAACTGTGAGGCTAAAAAGCTGATGAGGTGGATTCTTTCACATTTATGTGGTGATGGTTATACTGGGCTTCCTTTGCCATTGGTTAATGTTCTCAGTGAGGGGTTATCCAAATTCGATAGAAAAATCCAACCACAGGAACCGAGCATCAAGCTATCAGTAGACGGGCTTCAGTCAGCCAGACTTTGAAGGATAATCAGAAGGGTCCAGAGCATTCATGTCTCTCCAGAGCTGTTCCCATCTTTACATTTGTGCCTCAGATCGAAACCAGCGAAAAAAAAAACCCAGAACACTTATTAAAGTGAAAAATGGCACCTGATTTAGGTTAACATAGATATGGAGGTTCCTGTGTTGGACTGGGGGGAGGGGCATAGTCAGAAGTCACATGACACCAGGTTATAGTCCAACAGGTTTATTAGAAATCACAAGCTTTTGGAGCACTGCCCCTTCATCAAGTGATGATTATGGGGCGCTGCTCCTTTGTTGGGTGAACTGCCACTGAGGAAGGGGCAGCATTCAGAAAGCTCATGATTTTGAATAAACCTGTTGGTGTCATGTGAATTCTGACTAGGTTAACATTGTCAAAGGCTGCTCCATGTTTATGCTGACAGTTGTGATTATAATGAGGTCAGCCAGGTGTCTTTCATAGAATCGGGGCTATTAATCTGGTCCAATCAGGGAGCCCTGGCTGACAGATATAAACAGGAGTGTCCAAGGTTCTGTTCACAATGAGAGCTGGCTCTGAGGGAGCTGGATCAGTGTCAATGACTCTCCATGTGTAAGTATAGAGTGAGCTGGTGACGGGATACTAACATCTGTGTATTATTTCACTAACAGTATTGTGAATTTATATCGAACATTGATGGATATGAATAGCGTTATCGTTGGGAAGAAAGGTGAAGTTCTTTACTGCTTTTGGTGGACAAATCCAGCAGAAATAATGTGTGAGGTATTTTCTAATGTCTATGTCTATATCAAATCAAAAATACACCTTCAAGCCACTTTTCCAAACTTCTTGCATTATAAACGTCTCACTGGTGTCCTCATTTCATTTAAGTATTTCTGCCATCAGTCTATGAAGTCAGCATTGTCCTAATGTGTTTCTGATCCACTGCTGAATTTGCTGCATTTGTGCTGGGAATTAGGAATGCAGGACTCCATAGGAGAGCGACATTTTAAACTGTCTCTGTCAGTTTAAGATAAAACTTTACATGCTGAAGTCAGAGATGGTGAAGTCAAATGCAATTTGCTGGTGATAGATTTAGTGGGTTGATACCCAGAGAAGCTCACCCACGGTGGGCAACGCTTGATGTGGAAAAGGGGCACGTGGTCTTTCAGGACACAGCCCAGACTCTCTGCAGTGGATTATTATTGAGTCAGGTCCACTCTGCAGAGAATCCTGGAGAAACTCGGCAGGTCTGGCAGCATCTATGGAGAGAAACAAAGTTAATATTTTGAGTCCAGTACAGGTCATTTTTCAGCAGAGTCACCGTGTGCAAGTTGACCTGCTCAACCCAGTTCTTGGTCGATGACCTTGTCTGGAGGAAGTTTAATCTCCAAAATTTCCATTGCAAAGGAACTCTTCTCCGCTTCCTCAGATAATTGTCTCATTCAATCATCGAGGGGGTGGGGGTGATGCACGCCCAACATGGAAGACAGCTGCTCTACTGGAGCACATACTCTCTTCCTTGTAAGAACTCAGACTTTTACACCAAGCAATCTCTTCTTCAGGAGTGGGCATCTTTGAGCACTGGCCTGACACCTTGACTCAATTTGTTCAAACAAATTTTTATTCTCAGTCCATTGACACAATTGTATTGAAATATGCAAGCTACTTACATTAATATAATTCCTAAAACAAAATGGAACCGGGCACTATAGAAAGGAAGGTACCATGGAAAGTGAAAGTGCAAGATTCCTAAAATTCTTCATTCGATCTCCCTGGTTCGTGAGCTAGCCATGTTCAAATTCTCAGCTGTGTTACGGCAGGAGTGCAGTCCACTGAGTATTAAACATGACTGACTATTCTTTGCTGAAAAACTAAGAATTGGAATGTTGATCTTGAGTCTGTGTCACCTTATCCTCAGCCATTATAATCAAAGCTGTGTCCTCACAACTTCAGTTTGCCTTTCATCAGCCGGCTTAAATGTGCTGCACGTCAAAAAGACAGCAGCAACATGGATTCGATCATTAGCTGAGGAACAGTAAACTGTGTTTTACAGATGTTGTTTTGGACTGGAGGAAGATTTACTTTGAAGTTCCACAGGGGTGGGGGAATCCATGCTTTCCCTGATGAGTATAAATGATCTTGATAGTGATACATGCAAGCTGAAAGGTGGGAAGTGAACAATGTGAATATTTGCAGTTCTCTTGGTGTCACTCATGGTGTCCATGAGTGCTACTGACTGCTTCTCTGGGTTAACACTTTCAGCTGCTGACTGTCTGTCTGGATCTTCTTAAAATGGCAAGAATCTTAAAGTGTTTTTTTTAAAAATTGCTTTATGGGGTGAGACCATCACTAGCTTAGGCCAGCATGTATTTCCCAGAGAACAGTTAAAGTCAGTCACATTGCTATGGGTCTGGAGTCATGTGCAGGCCAGACCAGGTAAGGAAGGCAGTTTCCTTCCCTAAAGGACATAAGTGAACCAGATTGGTTTTTTCCCCCCAATAATCGACAATGGATACATGGTCATCATTAGATTCTTAATTTCAGATTTTTATTTAATTCAAATTTCATCACCTGCAATGGCAGGATTCAAACCCATGTCCCAGACATTAGCCGAGTTTCTGGATTAGTAATCTGGTGATACCATCACTTGGTCATCACCTCCAACTTTCCAAAATGTTTTTTCAAGGATTGACCATTATTATGCTATAATCCCACTGCTGATCACCATTTTGTATGTGACAGGATGGCCTGTTGGCAATGGGTGTTATTCTATGCTCAGTTGTGCCCCTGACAGGACAGTCCCCTATACCAATTACTGTTTTGAATTTTGACAAACCCCACTTAACATAAGATTCATTCTTGGTGCCCAATATCTGGCTGCCATTTTTACTTTCCTCTGAGAGACTATTCCCCGCATGCCTCCCCCACCTCCCCCCTCCCCAAACACCTCTGGTGTGACCACCTCTCTAAATCTACAAATTATCACACTCTGTGTCTCCTGTTTGCTCCTCAGTGACTCTTCGGCTGATCCAAACAGTCTGATATGAGATAGATCCAAACATACCTGCAGCAGACATAGTCTTCAGGGAAGATAAACTGTTCCCTGATCTCCCACATCCAACCAGAGGAGCATTCTGTTCCGTTGACTGCCATAATTGCCCCTTATAACCTTTGCTCATGTGGATTTGCCTAAAAAGACCCCCACTTTTCTCAAGTTCAGTTTGTGCCCTGATTATTACTGACCCACTATGCTGGGAGAACTAAAAAACTATATTCTATATTACAAAGTCTAAAAGAAGAAGTTCTAAAAACGTTTTTAAAAAAGAACAAACTACTCTTCTCTTACCCACAGTTTTTAATTTTATGTACGCAAAGAGAAAAAAAATTAAAATCTTAAAAATGCAGTACTTAGCTGAAACTCCCATCCATTGAAAATAGCCTCCTCCTCAAAATCTCTTTCAGTCAGCTCTCAAATCTCTGGATCTAAGGAATGTCAGTCCCTGTTCCCTGACATTATTTAAACTAGTAATATCGAACGCTCGACAAACAAGTTGAAAAGGTGAATCTTCCATGCAGACATCAAAACGCCTCTATCCTGAACCATCGACACCTCAACAAACACATGGATAGGCCTCGCTCAAAAACTCGGTGTAATCCAATCTCCACTTCTTCACGAATTTTTATTAAAAAATTCTTCAGAGTATAAAAGTAACAAAAATTGTTTTAAATGAAAATTTTCTGCTCATGTTCTAGAAAAAAAAACCAGAAGAAAGTCACAAGAGGAACCTCCAACTCAAGAGCAACTGCAAGGTCCACGCTACTCTCCTTCCACCATTTTTTTTAACAGAGTCAAGGACATCTCAAACCAATTGCAGCGAATTGTCAAAGGGGAGAGTCAGAAGACAGAGGTAGTTGTACACATTGATAAAAACAACATAGTAAGGTAAAAGGTTTAGTCTTTGCAGAGTGAATTATAGGAAGTTAGGTAGGAGGTTAAAAAGCAGAACCTCAAAGGTAGCAATCTCTGCATTACTCCCGGTGCCACGCGTTAGTGAGAATGTGAATAAGAAGACAGGGAGATAAATCAACGGCTGAGGAGATGGTTCAGTTCTTTTGATATTTTGATCTTCAGGATTTCTTCTGGGGCAGAAAAGATCTGTTCAAAAGGGATGGGTTTCAAAAGGGACCAATATCCGAGTGGAGAGATTTGCTAGCGCTATTCAGATGCAATTAAACTAGTGGAGGGGCAGGAGGTGGGCAGGATGGGTGCATGGGTGACAAGGTAAGGCAGATGAACTCAGGGTGTGGGTGGGAGTATGGGACTGGGACATTATAGCTATTACAGAAACATAACTGAGAGAGGGACAGGGCTGACTAGATCAATATTCCAGAGTTTAGATGCTATAGGAAGGACAGAAAGGGAGGCAAAAGAGGAAGGGAAGTGGTGTTTTTGATTAGAGAAAATATTACTCTTCAACTTAGAGACGATGTTCCTGAGAGATCATCCAGTGAAGGTCAATGGGTGGAACTCAGAAATAATAAGGGTGTGATCACCTAAATGGGATTGTACTAAGGGCCCTCTAATAGTCAGAGGGAAATTGAAGACTAAATATGTAGAGATCTTAGCTATATGGAAGAATAATAGGGTTGAATTAGTAGGGAATTTTAACTGTCCAAACATTGATTGAGATTGTTGAAGAAATTCCAGAAAATTTTCTTAATCACTATGTAGATGTAGCTACTGGAGAAGAAGCAAAACGTGACCTTCTCTTGGGTAATAAGACAGGCCAAGTAATTGAATTGTTAATGGCGGAGCACCTTGGGACCAGTGATCATAATTCTATTAATTTTAGAATAGTTATGGACAAGTTAAAATTCTTAATTGGAATAGGCAAATTTTGATGGTATGAGACAGGAACTTACAAAAGTTGATTGGAGTGGACTACTCACAGGTAAAGGGATGCCAAACAAGTGAGAGGCTTTCAAAAGTGAGATAACGAGAGTTCAGAGGCAGTATGTTCCTGTTAGAGTGAAGGATATGGTTAGTAAGAGTAAGGAACAATGGATGAATCAAGGTAGTCAGACTCTGAAAGATGCACACTCTCACAGACTTAGACACTTTACACTCACATACACATACATATAACCTCTCTCTCACTCACAATCCCCCACCCAGACAGACACACACACACAAACCCACATGCACGCATATACATATATATTTGTGGGGTGAATTTGTACTTGCAGAGTTACATTTTACTTTGCTCAAAAACAGCATGAATCCATGTAAGACTCTGTTAACTCACTTTTTAGACTAGAATCAGTCTAAATGTTATGGCATAGACCGGGAACACAGGGGGCTAACACCTTCAACATCGCCTTGAGGATCATGAGGGCAGGGGATTACTCCAGACTGCCAAGCTGGATCGAAGGCTGAGATGATGCCACATCAGGGGCCTGCCCTTGGAACCCAATATGCCAGGCCGGGAGGTTGCCATGCCAGGCCGGGAGGTTGCCATGCCAGGTTGATGAGGTCAGGGTAGTGGGCATTGTCTACATAGACTTCAGTAAAGCCTTTGACAAAGTTCTGCACGGCAGACTAGTTAGTAATTACGTCACATGGGATTCAGGGAGCGTTCATATAATCATAGAATGCCTACAGTGCAGAAACAGGCCATTTGGCCCAACAAGTCCATACTGACCCTCTGAAGAATATCCCACCCCGACACATTTCCTCTACCCTTATTACTCTATATTTCCCCTGACTAATGCATTGATCTGCACATCCCTGAACACTATGGACAATTTAACATGACAAATTCACTTGACCTGCACATCTTTGGACTGTGGGAGGAAACTGGAGCACCCGGAGGAAGCCCACACAGAACAGGGACAGAAAACTCCATATAGACAGTTGCCCGAGGCTGGAATCGAATCTGGAGGCCTGACTTTGTGAAGTAGCAGTGCTAACCGCTGAGCCACCATGCCATATTTTGTTTTTATTTCCAGCATCAGCAACATTAGCACTAAAATAAAATCAGCATCAGCAGCATCAAAACAAAACAAAACAACTCGATCAACTATTCCTCACACCGGAGCAGTATTTGTAAGTGACCCAGTGAAAACCGCTCACCTCATAGACTCCCCAAGACCAGTAAAGTACCGGCATATGACAGGGTTTGCCGAGGTTTTGTCTTGGTGTTCGTGAAGACAGTTGACATGTTGCCCTGTGTTTGTAAAAGAGCAGCTCTCCTTTGCTGTTAACACTCTCCCTGTCCCCCCGCTTCATCACCAGGAATGATGAAGGGCTCTGGCCCAAAACGTCAATTTTCCTGCTCCTCAGATGCTGCCTGACCTGCTGTGCCTTTCCAGCAACACACTCTCAACTCTGATCTCCAGCATCTGCAGACCCCCATGTCTCCTGAAAGTTGGGATGTCATGTGAAGGCTGTCCAGGATATTGGAGAGGCCACTTTTGGAATACTCTGTATAGATCTGCTTGTTCTGCTATAGGAAGGATATTATTAAATTGGAGAGGGTTCAGAAAAAATGAATCAGGATGGAGGATTTGAGTACTAAGGATAGAGTGGGTAGGTTGACCATTTAGACAGGTACATGAATAGGAAAGGTTTAGAGGGATATGAGCCATAGGCAGGCAGCTGTGACTAGTTTATGAAACTTAGTCATCATGGAAAAGATGTACCAAAGAACCTGTCTGTTTTATAATGCTATACAACTCTATGAATCAATTGTGAACTCTGCTTTGTCATGTGGCTATGGGTTCCTGCAACTTACAGATCATCAGGAGCTCAGAAGTTGTTTACATGTGAAGTTGGTTGGTTCTCAGCTAAGTGAACAGGTTGGTACTGGACACAAGTTACAAGCGCAAAGGGAGACACAAACTGGTATATTGTGTTCTTCCCTGCAGAAGCTGCTTGTTCTCTGCAGTTAAAAAAAAGACTTACTTTAAACTTGAAAAACAGTTATCTTTCCTGCAGGTGTTGCTTTGAGTCTCTGACTTTCAGATTGATAAATCAGAGATATTTTCCAAGTGAATCTGTCGATCTGTACTGCTTATTGATCAGTGGAAGCTCCAGTGAAACATAACTGAACAACCAAGGGAATGGTTAGCCAAAGGTAGATCATCTCAATATCAGAACTAGGAAACAAAACTGAATTGATTTTCCAGCTTTTTCTGTGCCCACCAATAATCTATTTTCTCCACTTGCCTGAGTGTACATGTATATTTATATGTGAATGTGTATATGCATGAATATGTGTATATGCGTTTGTATATTTGTTTGTGTGTGTGTGTAGGTGTGTGTGAGTGTGTATGTGTGTAAATAAGTGTTCATTAAGGGATTAGTGTGTAAGTGAGTAGTATTATATGATAATGGTTTATATCTGTTTACATGTAGCTAATGTCTAATCACTTATAATAAATAATAATCCTTGTTGAAATCAGAAACCTGATCGTGCTTTCTATCCTCCTTGGTCTGCAAGTCAGGGAAATTGGATGCTGTGTATACCATTAAAAACCATTAGCATTTAGCACGACTCCAGGAATAGTAAGAGTTGAGTTATGATGCAGTACCCCTGGGGCTCATCACAAAAAGATAGTAGAAGTCAAAAATGATAAGTAGCTGTCATATTGATCTTAAAAAGACAAAGAAATTGGGGTGGAAAGTGATGACTATACAATGTTCTTGGCCAGGGTAACTGTTTCTGTGGTCAGAGAACATTAATATAACAGTTATCTCACCACATTCACCATCCAGGAGCAAGTATCTCCCTTCATAATCCATGGTAAATCTAAAATGTGATGTCTTGTTGTTTCAAAGAATTATTGCTCTCCTGCAAGTTTGGATCATTAAATCATAGAGGTCTACAGTACAGAAAAAGCCCCATCAGCACATCGAGCCTATACCAGTCAAAAACAACCCCTAACTATTCCCATTCTATTTTCCAACCCTTTGGCCCATAGCCTTCACATACTTCATATATCAACGTGGAACGAGAGAAAGGAGCAGCGACTCAATGTCCCAGACTCCAGCAGTGTGGTCAGGGGTTGGTTTCATAACCATTCATAAACAACTCAATATCTCACTAGTTTCTGCAAATCTTTCTTTGAATCTTTCAAAGTGTCAATGAATTAATGGTCCATTACCAGGACATGAAAGCTTTCTGGCATTAATTCCATTATGGTTTATTTAGATGTTTAGCAAACCCCGGCTAAAGGAATGTAAAGGGAATTAATGGAGTGTACTGGCGCTAACACAACAAACTCATTTCTGTACAAGACAAAATTTCTTTCACTCAGTTTACATTGGAAAGAAGGAAAGGTAGTTACTCAACAGAACAGCTCTGAGGGCAGTTATAACGGCTTTAACATTTCATTACTTGTCTTTGTTCACTGTTGAGATGTCGGCAATACAGTAACTTTTGCTTTTTTGATCTGTCTCAAGTTTCCCTTGAAAAGGCACTTGGGGGATTTCTGCTTGAAGCACCACAGTTCTTCTGATAACAAAACTCCATTGGTGCTGTTCAGAAGAGAGCATTTTGAGTTAGGGTCACAGAATCCTTACAGTGTGGAAGCAGGCCATTTAACCCATTCAGTCCACACCGACCCTCCAAAGAACATCTCATCCAATCCTTTTAAGCTTGCATTTCCCATTGCTAACCCTACTAGCCTGTAAATTCCTGGACATTATGGGGCAATTTAGCATGGCCAGTCCATCTAACCTGTATATCTTTGGCCTGTGGGAAGAAACCAGAGCACATGGAGCAAGCCCACATGAGGAGAACATGCAAACTCTACACAGCCAGTGGTCTAGGGCTGGAACTGAACCTGGGTCCCTGGTACAGTGGGGCAGACTGCTAACTACTGAGCCACCATGCCACTGTAAAGTTGGTGCTGCTGAAGAACCAAGTCCTGTATCTGTGTTGGAATGATGTGTGTCTACAGCATACGTTTGGAAGTTGGCGTGGTCAACTTTGACGTTTTTCTTATTTAAATGCAAAGTTAAATGTGGGAGAGGTGTTCCAATAAACATCAAACAGATGTGGCTTATTCTCCACGTTATAAAGAATATGAATGATATGGATATAGATTTTCAAAGTGCCAGTAGAGCATAAAACTATGGATTAGCCGTACAACTCTCACTGCTTTCCATTAAAATGAAAACTGGGTAGTCTCTATAATCAACAACAGAAATTGTTGGAAAAGCTCAGCAGCTCTGGCAGCATTCGTGGAGAGAAAGCAGACTTAACGTTTCGGGTCGCGTAACCCACTTTGAGAACTACTCACCATTGAGCCACCATCCCACTTATAAACTGTGGATGGACTCATTATGGAGCATTCATGATGTCATAGAGTCATAGAGACGTACAATATGGAAACAGACCTTTCAGTCCAACTCGTCAATGCTAAAATGCAGGACAAGACAGGAATACCATTAGTATTTCTGACAGAAATAGATTCCTGGTGAAGGGTCTTTGTCCGTAACGTTGATTCTCCTGCTCCTCGGACACTGCCTGACCTGCTGTGCTTTTCCAATACCACGCTCTCAACTCTAATCTCCACCATGTGCAGTCCTCACTTTTTCTTAGAAATACTGTTAGCACCAGCTGAGGGGGTAAAAGAACAAATTACAAGGCAGAGATGCTGTGAGCATCCAAAGGGGCTCAAATTAAGGGGACACAGAGAAAGGAGGTGAGGATCCAGTCAGTGGGACGGTTTCCAGTCCCTGCAGGTGACGTATCCATTCAGAACCAACATAATGAAAGGAGCTGGGTGCTCCCAAGTACAACATTAATGTGCAGCACCATAATGAAAGTGGCTCAGAGATGTGCCGTGGGGGGATGGTGAAACTGGTAGAGGTTGGATGCCAATGTCAGTACCTTGGGGTGAGTGCAATCATTGCCCATGGAGTGTGCCATAATGTATTGGCGCCTGGTGCTCAAGATGGAGGTCCAGAGGAGCACATGGCAAACTTGAGTTGCTGGGCACATACTGTGGCTTTCCTATCAGGAATTTTTGACATCTATCTGCCGAGTGGGAAAATGGGAAGCTTTGTGACATGAGATGAGATAGTAATGAGGGTGAAAATGAGTGATAATCATTGCAAATATGATTCGGAGATGCCGGTGTTGGACTGGGGTGTACAAAGTTAAAAATCACACCACACCAGGTTATAGTCCAACAGGTTTAATTGGAAGCACACTAGCTTTCGGAGCGACACTCCTTCATCAGGTGGTACTACCCACTGATGAAGGAGCTTCGCTCCGAAAGCTAGTGTGCTTCCAATTAAACCTGTTGGACTATAACCTAGTGTTGTGTGGTTTTAACGCATTGCAAATAGGCCTCTCACTGTTTGACTTGCAGTTTGAAGTTTGGTTAAAAAATGGGACTTTTAGCTCACAAAGTTAAGAATTAGGTTAAGGGCTAGGACTCTGTCAACCTCTCACTCAATATCCCTAACATTCTCACCATGGTCAATAAGAGACTGGGAAAGTTCTGCTCTGTGAGCTTTTGCTCTCTCCGGGGCAAGTATTTGACAATAAATAATTTTATTTTTTAAATGTGCAAGAGCTTATCTTGGAAATTACTTACGTTGGCATAAATCAGTCTGAGGATGAGAACACACAAGAATCTCACACATAAAACAGTCTATGGATCGTGGACAACAAGAGAACTCATTCCACAACATTTGATATTGATTGTTTTCTGCTCATGAAAGTCTTTATTTCAGGGATATAGTGAAAAGGAATAGAGTTGAGTCATACATGAGCTATGATTTCATCAAACAGTGGAACAGGTTCAGAAACTATGGAATCATACAGCAGGTATAGTACAATCCCTTCAGCCCATTGACTCTGCACTGCCAAAAATATACTCCCAATGCTAATCCGACCTTTTTTTGCACTCTTCCCATAGCCAAGCACTCATCTAAGTACTTTTTAAAGGTTGTGAGGTTATCTGCTTTAACTAGCCTCCCAGGCAATTCTGTTTGCATGAAAAATCTTCCCTCAAATCCCCTTATAACTTCTGTCTTTTCCTTTAAAATCATGCCCATTGTTATTCTTCCTTCAATGAATGGGGCAGCTGTTTTTTATTCAGCCCGCCCAAGCTCCTCACAATCTTATACATCTCCATCGGGTCCCCCTTCATCTTTCTCTGCTCCGAAGAAAACAGCCTGAGCTTATCCAGCCTCTCTTCATTGTTGGAATGCTTCATCCCAGGCACCATCCTGGTGAATCTCCTCTGCACTCCCTTCAATCCAATCACATCTTACCATAGTGTGGTGACCAGAACTGCACACAGTACTCCAAATGTTCTGTACAGCTCCAACATTATCTCCCTGCTCTTATAATCAATGCTTTGACTGCTAAAGGAAAACATCCAATATGTCACTTCTCAACTGCGCTATTAACCTAGATTAGAATGGCGCTGGAAAAGCACAGCAGGTCAGGCAGCATCCGAGGAGCAGGAAAATCGACATTTCAGGCAAAGGCCCTTCATCCCTTTTGTTTACCCTATTAACCTATCCTGCTAACTACAGGCATCTGTGGACAAGCAGCTCAATAATCCTCTCAAGAAGTTCAAAGTCCTTTTCCTGTTCTGGTGTTTCTCTGTTGGTGATCATATCAATTGCTGGGATAACGTTGACCACTATACCAGGAAACTTCTACACTTTGAACAATGCCATAGATCTTTACCTGAATTGACAAGGACGGATTTCAGGAGGGACAGAGATTTTCAGGAACAGATTTTAGAGTTTTAACGTCTTATCTAAAAGACACATGCTCCAAAATTCAAACTGGGTCCAATGTGTGAGTCTGGCAAATCATTTATCATCGGAAATGGAGCAGAATTCCATGTTGTCAATACTCCAGGATGTGACCAAGTCTCCTGACTTCAAATCTTGCAGTTAACCTGATTGACCATTCAAGACCCCTTACACATTACACCCTGTGAGCTCTTGAAAGGCTTTAGCAACATTTTCAGAAGCTGAGAATACAAGTGTCAATGAGCCCCAGGAAAAGAGACTTCCAGCCACCAATTTTTAGAGATGGCTTTCCAATAATCATTGACCATCCATCAAGTTGTGAATCTGATAGGGTTTGTATTACTTAAGTTATGGACAACAATATACATACTTAGTGTCTCAGCAGGAAATGTGACATCTACTCAACAAATGAATGTGGAGGGCAAGGAATAAGAGAATGCATTGCTGATATCGACAGGTAGTGAGATTATAGCACATGCATCAAATGCAGTGCCATCTTGCAAGCCTCATGTCAATGTGTCTAAGTGCATGTACACAGCAGGAATGGGAACAGTGCACCATTTCCTGTGGATATGCACCATTTGTAAGGCTGTTGTATTAGTCTGAGATCCTGGACAGTAAAATACCAGTTCTCTCTTCGTGAACACCCTGTATTTTGCACTGAGATATTGGTTTCTTCATGGTGCATAGAAAACTTAGCACTGCACTATGCTCAAGTCCTATGTAAACAGCTGTATTTGACTTATCAAATGGTCTGTGGATGCTTGTTGATTAGGTTTATAATTAGAATTAATTTTCCTTTTAATTGTACAGGTTTGGAACCTGTATACAGAATGTACTCTTACGAAGCAGATTAATGACTTCACTCTGCAGACCCACCACCAAATATATCCCATCATTCTTATCTTTGAAAATGCTCATCTATTAACTGTGTTTTAATGGGCTGCTTTGACATGCAATTATTCACTAACCTGAAGGATATGACCAGTATTCTCCTCGTCAATGGCAATTTCACGCTTGCTTATATTATAGCAATGATTGGAAGATCACACTCAGTCAGAGCTGGAGAAGGCTATTTGCCCCTTACAGCCTTCTCTGCCAGTTAATAACATCATGTTTGATGCAAATGTGACCCTAACTCATGCCTGCACCCAAACCTCTTGATTCCCTCATCAATCAAACAGATGCAGACACTGCTTCAAATATATTCACTGACCCATCTCCACTGCTCTCTGTGAAAGAGAGTTCCTAAGACTAATGACCCTTGAAAACAGGAATTCCTCTTCAACTTCATCTTAATTGTCATAGAATCCCCACAGGCTCTTCGGACCAACAACTGACTCTCTGGAGAGTAACCCACCCAGACGAAGTCCCCTATTCTATATTTAACCCTGACTAATGCACCTAACCTACACATCCCTTGACACTAAGGACAATTTGGCATGGCCAATTCACCTAATGTGTACATCTTTGGATTGTGGGAGGAAACCGGAGCACCTGGAGAAAACCCACACAGAGACGGGGAGAATGTGCAAAATCCACACAGTCACCCGAGACTGGAACCGAACCCAGGTCCCTGGGACTGTGAGGCAGCAGTGCTAACCACTGAGCCACCATGCCACCTTTACTGGGAGACCTTTTATCATTAAACTGTGCTCCCATTGTCTAGATTCCCTATGAAGGAAAACATCCTGTGAGCATCTTATGGGTTTCAGTAGAGTCACCTTTCATTTTCCGAACTCCAGTCAGGATGACTTGCTCCACAACATCTTCACAAAACAACCCTTTCACACAGGAATCAACAGAGTGAACCTTTTGTTGAACTACAATACTTTGAGGTCTCCCTCCGTTCATATGATATTTAGCATTTCTATTCCTTTGACAAGGTGGAAAACCTTGCATTTTCCCAAAACACATTCCACTTGCCATTTTATTTTGGCCAAAAGATTGGCCCTTTGCAGAAACCTTTTATCCCCCTCACCCCCATTGGCTTTCTGACATCTCTTTGCGTTGTCAATAAAGTTGGCTACAATACAACGAGTGTCTACATCCAAGTCATCCATACAGACTGCGAACAGTTCAAGCCCTAATATTGATCCCTGTGGCACTCCACTGGTAACACCCTGGTTTTCCAGTGCTCATGGCATCTTGATGTGCATAATCAACTGTATTTTCTTTTATCTTGCCCAATGAAGTCCTTAGAGTAACATAGACATTAAAAATATAAGCAGGAGTAGATCACTTAACCTTTCAATATGATCATCCAACCCAGTATCCTGTTCCCACTTCTCCTAATACTCTTTGATCCCTTATCTAATCCTCTTTATCTGCTATGCCCCAGCTGCGAGATCCAGCACATGAACTATCAGTTAAGTGGCTGTGATTGACTCATGCACAGTCTATATCACATACATATGCCAACTCAACACCACACTCGAAGGTACATGTAATGTAACCTGCGAAGGAGTGGCTGCAAGTGTTGGATCTCTTCATCTTCTATCATAGAATCTCTACAGTGTGGAAACAGGTCATTTGGCGCATCAATCCATGCCAACCCTCCAAACAGCATTCCAGTCAGGCCATCAGTCACTACCCTTCCCCCACCGCCCACCTTCGATCCCTGCAATTTCCAGGCAAATCCACCACATTTGCTCTTCCCTGAACACTATGGGTAACTCAGCATAGCTAATTCATCCAACCTGCACATCTTTGGACTGTGGGAGGAAACAGGAGCGCCCAGAGAAAGCCCACGCAGACAGGGGGGAGAATGTGCAAACTCCACACAGACAGTTGCCCGAGGCTGGAATCGAACCCTGGTCCGTGGTGCCATGAAGCAGCTGTGCCAACCACTGAGCTACTGTGCCACCCAATACAATCGTACCTTGTCGCTCTACCCTAGCGCTGCTGTGGCTGGGCAGGTGGCAGTTCCTGGGTGTATGAAAGCAGAATGTCAGAATGGGAGGAGGGTGGGGAAAGGGCAGGGGAATGGGGTGGAAAGCAAGAGAATGATTGTGTTCAACGTTCTTGATAACAGGATGAGAGTGAGCCAGGAGTCGAGAATAGATATAACTGAAGAACAAATCACCATTGTCAAAGATGCCAGCTGCTGCTCCCCTCCCATTTAACTCTCAGCCCCCCAGCCCAGAAGCCTCATTCCTGATGGGGGGGGTTATGCCTGAATTGTCTATTCTCCTGCTCCTCGGATGCTGACTGACCTGCTGTGCTTTTCCAGCACCACACATTTTGACTCTGATCTCCAGCATCTGCAGTCCTCACCTTTTCCATCGCAGCTGTAGCCAAGATGCAGATCAAGCACCTTCATTCAGTAGAGTTCAATATGTTCTGAAACAAATACAGATGTCCTTATGTGGTCCATGTGTTCTGCTCTGCACCCATCTATTATGGAGATAATGGGGGCTACAGATGCTAGACAGTCAGAGGTGAAAGGATGGTGCTGGAAAAGCACAGCAGGTCAGGCAGCATCTGAGGACCAGGGGAATTGATGTTTTGAGCAGGACCTTAAAGCTTTCTTGCTCCTCAGATGCTGCTTCATCCTTCTATTGTGTGTTACCCTACCCTGCCAGAGAGAGAGAGAGAGAGAGAGAGAGAGAGATAGAAAGCACAGACTATCAGTGATTGTGTAGCATTGAGCATACACAATGTGCTTGTCTGAATATTGGAAAGTATTTGGAGGCAGTGAGATGTGAGTGTGAGGAGGTTGGTGCCATTAATCAGTGCGTGAGGGTGAAGTGAAGCGTGTGGAACTTATGAGGAAGTCCTGAGTCCCACAGACAGCTGGTGGGTGAGCAATCAGTTGTGAAGGTGGACATTCCATGTGAAGGTGCACTCACCGACCTGTGTGAGGTCTTGTGTACTGCTGCCATGTTCTTGGTTCTAGATGCAGGGATTTGACCCCCCAATCCTAACCCCAGCTCTCTACACTCAATCGCTTCTATGGATAGTCATTTAGGGACACCAGGCACCTAGGGATGTTCCACTCTCCCTCCTATCTAGCTCAACCATTAAAGCTTCACATATAATATCCAAATGCATCCCCCACTCCTCCCCCCCCCACCCCCCCCCCCAACTTCCAATGCCTGACCTATCACTCTGGAACCCTCTTCATTACAATAATGGTAAACATAGGTGGTCAAATTTCAGCTCCCCTCATAGAAAAACATTAGAAGATAACAACTAGGAGCAGCTGAAGGCCATTCAGCCCTCATGCCTGTTCTGGCATTTAATACGCTCATAGCTGATCTCATCTTGGCCTCAACTCCACTTCCCTGCCCACTTTCGATAATCTTCAAACCATTACTGATTAAAAATGAGTCTGTCTCATCCTGAAATGTACTCAATGTCCCAGCATCCACCGTAGTCTGCGCTAATTAATTCCACAGATTTCCTCATTGAGAAAAGTAAGTTCTCCTCATTTCTGTTTTATATCTGCCATCCCTCAACCTAAAACTATGACCTCTCATTCTAGATGATCCCATTTGAGGAAACACACTTTCTACGTCTACTTTATCAATCCCCTTTAGCGTCTTCCATCACTCAATTAGATCTTCTCTCATTCTTCCAGAGAGTTCAGGCCTAAATGGCTCAATCCCCTCCCCCATCTCTGGAATCGCTTGAGTGAATCTCCTCTGAATTGTTTATCACAACCATCTGACTGTTTTACCTGAGACCTTCATGGACTAAATAAAGTTTTTAAAAAAAGGAAGAAATTTGAAATTGCAGCTGTGGTCACTGGTCAACAGATGATGGTAAACTTCATGAGACGCATGTGGAATTAACAAAAATACCTCGAATTAAGTTACTACTTAACCTTAAGACACGGAAGTCAATCACTAAGCCAGCATCAATAAATTTATATTTACTGTTTAATTCACATGTGTCTGATAATTTAACGTACTGGGAGATGAAAGGCTAACTTACCAGTTAGCTAGCTTGGGAAAATGTTAGAGCTAGACTTTAGAAAACATACTGAATTATATTTCAACAGCTGCCCTTGAGCTGCTAAAGACAGAAAAGTAAAAATGAGTTTGTGACCACCAGCTCTGGAAGACCATAAGATATAGTAGCTAAAATAGGCCATTCAGCCCATCAACTCTGTTCTATCTTTTGACCTTGGCTAATTTGTTTCTCAACCACATTCTCCAGTTTTTTCCCTTTGATCCTCTTACTAATCAAGAACCAATTTGTCTCGGTCTTAAATATACTCAATGACTTGGCCATTACAGTCTTCTGTGGCAATGAGTCCCTCTGGATGAAGAAATTCCTCCTCATCTCAGTTGTAAAGGGCCGTCCCTTCACTCTAAGACTAGTTGTTTGTCTCTCCAACTGGTGGAAACTTCTTCTCCACATATACACTGTCCAGGCCTCTCAGTATTCTGTAAGTTTCAATCAGATCACCCCTCATCCTTCTAAACTCAGATGAGGGATTGATTACTTAAGACTGAGATGAGGAAAAATGTCTTTAATGAGGGTCCTGCAAGAGTCTTTGGAACTTGCTACCCAACAGAGTTATGGTTGCCCTGCATTTCGGGCTGAGCTAAACAGAATTTGGGTCTCTCAAAGTTTTGAAGAATATAAGCTGCACAAGGGAAAGTGAAGGAACACAGAATATTAGCTAGGGTTATTGGGATTGGAGAGCAATCTTGAGGGGATGAGTGGCCTGCATCTACTTGTAGTACTCACATTGGTACTTGAGGGGCCAAATGGCCTGATTTCTGCTCCTATGTCTTATGGTTTTTCGGTATGTTTGTGCTCTTCAAAAACAGAAACATGACCACTGCAATTCCGAGCAACAGTTCCGCCTCCAGCCTGTGTGAGATGTCTCTCATTTAGATACTTTGCAGTTTGTCTCCGAATAAAGCAAAAGTGGAATGGGGAAAGAGAAGCATTCCTAATCAATATCCGTTCAAGAACAGAAGCAATTTGCTGGCAGTGTCTTTTCAGGGTCACTGCTCACGGTGACCCCACAGAAATAGGACAAGCAGGTCAGTAACAGGAAGAAATGCAATTTCTGCTCAGTGTTGCCATGTCACACAGTGAATGTCAGAGGCCATGTTCATTCAGAGCTGGAATGCATGTCATCAACCAGGGACTGTTTGTGGTTCCAAAGAATAGGAATGAGTCAGCACAATATTGGAAACTCCTTTGAATTCTGATTTCCATTTATGCTGACTATATTTAAGAAGGACCATAAGACATAGGAACAGAAATAGGCCATTCAGCCCATTGAGTCTATCCTGCCATTCAGTGGGATCTTGGTTGATCTGATTATCCTCAATCTCACCTTCCTTGTCTTTTCCCCACTAACCTGTCTCCCTTACTGATTAAGAACTTGTCTAAGTCAGCGTTGAATTGGTTTAATGTGCTGGCTTCAAAAGCTCTCTGTGATAAACAATTCCACAAATTCACAAACCCCTCAGAGAAGAAATTCCTCCTCATCTCTGTCTTAACTGGGTGACCCCTTATTCTGAGATTATACTCTCTGGCCCTAGACTCTCTCACAAGGGGAAATTACCTTCTTGCATCCAATCTGTCAAGTCCTCTGGGAAACTTACATGTTTCAATAAGCTTCCCATTCCTCTAAATCCCAACAAAGACAGAGCTACAGGGAGAGGCTGAACAGGCTGGGGCTGTTTTCCCTGGAGCATTGGAGGCTGTGGGGTGACCTTATAGAGATTTATAAAATCATGAGGGGCATGGATACGATAAATAGACAGTCTTTTCCCTGGGGTTAGGGAGTCCAGAATTAGAGGGCATAAGTTTCAGGTGAGAGGGGAGAGATATAAAAAGGGGCAACATTTTCATGCAGAGGCCGGTATGTGTATGGAATGAGCTGCCAGAGGATGTGGTAGAGGCTGGTACAATTGCAACATTTAAAAGGCATGTAAATGGATATATGAATAGGAAAAGTTTGGAGGGATATGGGCCAGGTGCTGGCAGGTTGAACTAGATTGGGTTGGGATATCTGGTCGGCATGGACGGGTTCTGTGTTGTACATCTCTATGACTCTATGACTCTAAGTATAACCCAATTTACTCAACCTCTCCTCCTAAGACAATCTCTCCCATACCTGATATCTGCCTAGTGGACGGTCTCTGAACTATCTACTATACATTTACTTAGATAAGGGGCTGAAAACTATTCACAATATTCCAGTTGTAGTCTGACAGACAGGAATCTGGTCCAGAAGACAATGAAAGAGGGCCATTTGAACAACCAGAGAGGTCTACAACATGGACACTTGCCCATGCTGACCCGTTTTCACAAATTAAACTAGCCCCATGTGGCTGCACTTGATCCATATCCCTCCATCCCTATTGCATCCAGGCACCTGTCCAAATGTTTCTTTAATGAGAAAATTGTACTCGCTTCCAACACAACCTCTAACAGCCCTTTCCAGACACTCACCACCTACTGTCTGAAACAATTACTACCTCTGCATCCTTTTGTATCTCTCCCCTTTCACCTTAAACCTATTCCCTCTACAATGGTCTCCACTACCATGGGGAAAAGCTGTTGGCCATTTACCTTATCTATGTGTCTCATGAATTTATAGACCTCTAGAAGGTCACCCTTCAGTCTCTTATAATAATGTAAGTTGCTTCTCGTTCTTGCAACTCAGAGGACATAAATGCAACACAGAATGGAAAAAGAAGAGCATTTCACACCAATATTCAATCAACTGTTTCCAGTGGCTAAAAGAGCAATTAGCCCATGGACACAGATTTCGGACGATTGAATTAGAGGAGAAATGAGAAATATTTAATATCAAACATGGCAAATTCTTGTGTTTTGGAGCGTGTGATCTGAAAGGATGATTGAAGCAGATTCAATAGCAATGTTCAAATGAATAACTTCTGAAAGAAACAGAGAGGCACTACGTTAGCGAGTATCAAGAAAGAGGGTCAAAGCTATGTGCCCCTTTTTAAAGTCCAGGGAATGCCAGACACTGGGCTTTTCAAATGCTAATGGAAGGTGGTAGTGCCCATGTCTCAAACAGTATCCATAGGTGGAAGGGTATCAAGAGGCCACAGTTCAATATCAAGCCTTTTATGGCAGTCTTGTGGTCACACCCCATTGTTTTCTGTGATATTAGGCCACCTTGTGGCATCAAAATGGGATGTGAATACATGCCCAACCCCAATGATGGCAGTCCCTTCAGAACTATCCCAAATCACTACATCGCGTGCTTTACATGATCGAGGGATCGGGAGCTAGTGCTGCCCACTTAGTCAAACCAGACAAGGTTTTGCCAACTATTTCTTTGTATCCCCAACAATCCCGCTGGGGAACGACTGCAGTAAACGTGCTTTCTGGGAGTCTGCATCCACAGAGTGGGACACATCTGTAAAACGCTGCTGAAAGAACATCAGTGGCCAAGATGGAGTATGCAGGGGCCACATACAGAGGGGACAGAATGAGACTTGGCTGCATTGGCCTGCAGATTTGTTGCCCCGTACAACAGTATAGAGGAAAACCATTTCCATAAACAGCACCATTTCCACGTCAGCTGAATTCAAAGAGTAGACCAGATCCTGGACTGCACCAACTTCATTCATCTGCATGCTCATGCTTCTATATATCAGCTGCTTTCTGTGCTTCCTAATGCAACGGTAGTTATGTGCACAGCTCCCTGAAGGTGCAGGACTGGTAGAAAGAGCAGTTTTCAAGTGGTGAGGGAACCAAGGGCTCTTGGGAAAAGATAGGAAAGTGGATTGAGAATTATGAGATCAGCCACGATCTCATTGAATTGCACAGCAGCCGTGATGGGCCGAATGGCCTACTTCTATCCTACGTCATATGTTCTTATTGTCTTAATTAAAGCGTACAGTGTTCTTTTCTTGTCTTTATCAATAGGAACATTGAAGATCATGTTGAACTTGTGAGAGCTGATTGTTCAAACTCAGCTGGAGTACTATGTACATGGTAGGCGCCATATTATTGGAAAGATGTGAATGTATCAGAATGAAGAGGCAATGTACAAGAATGGCTCGAGGAATGAGTGTTTGGCTGAAGACAAGACGTCCACATGAGTGAGGATGGAATTCACAATTCCAAAAATGGACAGTTGTAGACCAGCAGAAGCAGTAACAAGGACTTGGAATTGCCCTAAGTCCTGGACTCCAGGACTAGGCGAGAGTGGCATGGAGGGGGTCCTACAGTGGAGAAAGGAGGCAAGGTCCTTACAGACGGGGAGAGGGGCGTGGGAACTTGATGATGAAATAGAGGGGGGAAGGGGAACACCCTCGAAGGTGGGAGGAGACACCGGTGGTGTGTTGTGGTCACTCAATGTGGAAAGGAGACCCTTGAGGCAGTTGCCTCCCACTTTCCCCTGTTGAGGCCCAGGCAGCAACTCTCTCACCTGCCCGACACGTTCACAACTGAGCCTGAGAGAGAAGCGGCCTTTCTGTCATGAATAATTTATCACTTAAGAGCCTGAAACTGGGCATAACAACAGAAAAACAGAAGGAATCAGAGCAGGAGTAGGCCATCTGGCATCTCTAGCCTGTTCTGCCATTCAATGAGATCATGGTTGATCTATAATGGATGGCACGGTGGCACAGTGGTTAGCAGTGCTGCCTCACAGCGCCTGAGACCCGGGTTCAATTCCCGATTCAGGCGACTGACTGTGTGGAGTTTGCATGTTCTCCCCGTGTCTGCGTGGGTTTCCTCCGGGTGCTCCGGTTTCCTCCCACAGTCCAAAGATGTGCGGGTCAGGTGAATTGGCCATGCTAAATTGCCCGTAGTGTTAGGTAAGGGGTAAATGTAGGGGTATGGGTGGGTTGCGCTTCGGCGGGTCGGTGTGGACTTGTTGGGCCGAAGGGCCTGTTTCCACACTGTAAGTAATCTATTCACAGACTCAAAACTCTACTATGTTTGCCCTGAAAACAATCAACGAGGAAGCTTCAGCTGCTTCACTGGGAGAAAGTGAGGACTGCAGATGCTGGAGATCAGCATTGAGAGTGTGGTGCTGGAAAAACACAGCAGGCCAGGCAGCATCCGAGGAGCAGGAGAATCAATGTTTCGACCAAAAGCCCTTTATCAGGAATGAGGCTTGTGGGTCAGGGGAGTTGAGAGATACATGGGAGGGGGGTGGGGCTGGAGGGAAGGGAACTGAGGATGTGATAGGTAGATGAAGGTGTTGGTGGAAGTGATAAGTCAGAGGGGAGGGTGAAGAGGATGGGTGGGCAGGAAGGAAGATGGTAGGAATGGTCAAAGGGGCAGTGCCGAGTTGGAAGTTTGGGACTGGGATAAGGTGGGGGAGGGGAAATGAGGAAACTGGTGAAATCCACATTGATCCCATGTGGTTGTAGGGTCCAAGATCAAAGATGAGGCGGAAGCGGAAGATTGGGGGACGGCACGGTGGCTTAGTGATTAGCACTGCTGCCTCACAGTACCAGGTCCCAGGTTCAATTCCAGCCTCGGGCAAATGTCTGTGTGGAGTTTGCACATTCTCCGCGTATCTGCGTGGGTTTCCTCCAGGTGCTCCGGTTTCCTCTCACTGTTCAAAGATGTGCAGGTCAGGTGAATTGGCCATGCTACATTGCCCCTAGTGTTAGGTACATTAATCAGAGGGAAATGTGTCTGGGTGGGTTGCTCTTCAGAGGATCGGTGTGGACTTGTTGGGCCGAAGGGCCTGTTTCCACATTGTAGGGAAGCTAGAATCTAGGGAATCTAGAATCTAGAATCTAGAATGAGGCATTCTTCCTCCAGGTGTCAGGTGGTAAGTGTTAGGCAATGAAGGAGGCCCAGGACCTGCATGTCCTTGGTGGAGTGGGAGGGGGAGTTAAAATGTTCAACCACTGGATTGGTTGGTACACCTATCCCAGAGATATTTTCTGAAATGATCCCTAAGTTGGCATCCTGTCTCCCCAGTGTAGAAGAGACCACATCAGGTAAAACGGATACACAGATAATGTGCGTGGAAGTATAAGCAAATTTCTGTTAGATTTGGGTTCTTGGATGGAGATGACAAGGAGGTGTGAGAGTAGGTTTTGCACTTTCTGTGGTGGCAGAGGAAGATGCCGGGGAAGGGGGAATGGGCTGGTTGGGGGAGGGGTGGGGGGGTGGGGGGGCTGGTGGTGGTGGGGTGGGTGTGGTGGATCTGATGATGGAGTCACGGAGAGATTGGTCTTTCCAGAATGCAGATAGCGATGGGGAGGGAAACATATCCTAAGTGGTGGGGTGTGATTGTAGGTGGTGGAAGTGACAGAGGATGATGCGATCTATGCGGAGATTGGTGAGATAGGATTCTCACCTTCCATCCCACCAAACTCTGGATACATCACATCATCCTCCTCCACTTCCATCACCTGCAAACAAACCCCACCATCGGGGATATATTTCCCTCCCACACTCTCAACTTAACTGCTTCACTGGGCAGGGAAGTCCACAGATTCACGACCTTCTGGGTGAAGATGTTCCTCCTAAACTCAGTCCGAAATCTGCTTCCCCTTTATTTTGGCACTATACTCCCTACTCCTAGTTTCACTTGTCAGTGGAAACAATCTTCTTGCTTCTAACTGGACTGCCTTAGTCCACTCCTAGCCTCCATAAAACTGTGGAGACAATTAAGAGATGGGCTGGAGATGGAGATAGGTGGTCAAGGATTAATACAGAGCTCCCAACGAGAAAGGCAAGGTGTTGTAAAATTCTGATCACTGAACCTGTTCAATGCATCCTCTCAATGTCTAGGCTTATACATGGAGAATGGTAGCTGACCAAAAACTTGATTAGGATTTCAGGAAGTCCTTAGTTTTCTACAGGGACCTGGCCCCAATTGTAATGCAATTAGCACTGGCGTGAACATTAACTTGTGGGAACAAGTGCAGTACCAACTGGGCTCTTAGAAACACTCTCGTGGATAAAAATTTGAAAGGCTTCAGACGAGATTTACAAGGATGTTGCCAAGGTTGGATGGTTTGAACTATCAGGACTGACCGAATAGGCTGAGGCTACACTTCCTGGAGCATCGGAGACATTATAAAGGTTTATAAAATCATAAGGGGCATGGAACGCATGAATAGCCAAGGTCTTTTTTCCCAGGATAGGGAAGTCCAAAACTAGAGGGCAAAAGTTGAAGGTGAAATGGGAAATATATAAAAGAGACCTAAGGGGCAACATTTTCACGCAGAAGATGGTGCGTGTAGGAATGAGCTGCCAGAGGAAGTGGTGGAGGCTGGCACGATTACAACATTTAAAAAGCATCTGAATGGGTGGGTACATGAATAGGAAGGGTTTAGAGAGATATGAGCCAAATTATCGCAAATGGGACTAGATTAATTTGGGACACCTGGTTGGTATGGATGTGTTGGACTGAAGGGTCTGTTTCCATGCTGTACATCTCTATGACTCAATGATTGTGTAATGGTATCTGATTAGAAAGAGCGCATGTCGGTTTACAAAACCTTTATTCTTTTGTTGAAATACCTTATAGCTGTTCCTTCATAAAAAATCATAAATTCAATTAATGTGTTGAGGGATTACTTAACCACATGTCTAAAAGTGTCGGTCAATACTGTCACAGCCAACAGTGCAGACTGTTCTCTTTATACTTCTGTGCGATTAAGGTGGACAGTATTAATAATTCACATGCCTATCAGAGCAAATTACATCTCAAAGCAACCAAGGAAAGCTTAGCAACAGTCTTTGCTTTGCAAATAATGGGAGCATTTAAACTGCAGTGGAACAATGAAGCAGGCAATGATCGAAAAAGACCCAAGTGCCTTTTTAGATGAAGTTAGCGATTTTATTTTCTGCTCAATGTTAGTTTCTAACTTTGCCATTAAGGGTCTCAGATTTCTATCTTTATGTTATCTGATGTGATGTTGGAGCAAAGGGTCTTTTACATACTTGTAAATCAACATATGAGAAACTACCTCTTATACAGTACAGTCAGCTGTCGATACCAATGTGGAATGGTACTGTCATTTCAATTTGGCTCCATTTTCTGTATGACACTTCCTATTTAAAACAAGCCTCAGATAATGCAGCACCTCTAACCTTATCCTCAATATCCATGACTTCTTGCTCCTTTTTCCTTTTCTAGAAGCTCCCATCAATTTGACCAGCATCAGTTCAAAGTAGTGAGGCCATGGGGTTAACTATTGAGCTTTGTCAAACGTATTCACTCTGCTTACAGCTGTTTCAAATTAATACTGGCAGTCTGCTTTGTGACTCATCTAGGGAATTCTGTCTAAGACATGTCAAGATCTAGGTGTCCCATTGTTTTCAATTCTAGAATTGAACCTTTGAAACATGTTCAATAAGAGAAAGAATCATAAGTGACATGATTCCTGTTACCTTCATTGTGTGTTGATTGGAAACATTTGCCTTTGGAGATCAAATCTCAATCTGTTAAAGACATCAGCCATTTGTTTGTGAATCACAGGGATACAACGCTGGTGGTGACATGGGTGGCAACCTCTTCAGAGGTTCAGTGCAGACCTGATGGGCCGAATGGCCTCTTTCTGCACTGGAGGGATTCTGTAAGTGATGTTCTTCACAAAGATAGTTCTTTGCGGCTGCATAGCGACTCAGTGGTTACCACTGTTGCCTCACAGCAGCAGGAATGTGGGTTCGATTCTCCCCTCGGGTAGTTGTCCGTGTGGAGTTTGTACATTCTCCCTGGGACCGCATGATTTTCGCCAGGTGCGCCAGTTTCCTCCCTTAGTCCAGAGATATGCAGGTTGGGTGGATTGGCCATGTTAAATTGCCTATAGTGTTCAGGGAAGTGTAGGAGAGATGCATCATCCATGGGAAAATGGTAGGGGGATGGGTCTGGGTGGACTTGTTGGGCAGAATGGTCTATTTCTACACAGTTGACATTCTAAGGCTAATTGTTTGTGTGAGGGAGGCCAGGCTTGAGCTGTGCATCATACAGAATTGGTCTCTGCAAGTTCTTTAAGAGGAGCTGACAGTAAAGAAATTGCGACTGCCAACATAAGCAGTTCACACACAGCAATGTCCCATAAACAGCAGGTCAGATAAGCTGTTTTATTGGTGTTGGTTGGAAGATAAATGTTGGCCTGTTGATTTCTAAAGAAATCCTTGCTTTTCATAAAGAAGCATGATTTATAATGCCCACCTAAGACAGTAGACAAAACCTACAGCAGTTTTTGCATTTGATTTTCTCCGTTGCATTGCACACAAGTTTTTGTAGGCGGAGGGAGGAAGGATTATCAAATTGTCTTCCTGTGTAAATGCAAATTCAAGTCTCTGAAGAGAGGAGGGGAAGTGATGTCTTTGATAAGGGATAGCATTGAGAGAGGATATTCCTGGAAATGCATCCAGGGAAGTTATTTGGGTGGAGCTGATAAAAAAGAAAGGGATGATCACCTTATTGGGATTGTATTATAGACTCCCTAATAGTCAGCGGGAAAATGAGAAACAAACTTGTAAGGAGATCTCAGCTATCTGTAAGAATAATAGGGTGGTTATGGCAGGGGACTTTGACTTTCCAAACATAGACTGGGACTGACATAGCAAGGAGAGGAATTTGTTAAGTATATAAAAGAAAAGTTTGTGATTCAGTATGTGGATGTACCGACAGAGAAGGTGCAAAACTTGACCTACTGTTAGGAAATAAGGCAGGGCAGGTGACTGAGGTGTCAGTGGGGGAGCACTTTGGGGTCAGCGGCCATAATTCTATTAGATTTAAAATAGCGATGGAAAAGGATAGACCAGATCTAAAAGTTGAAGTTCTAAATTGGAGAAAGGCCAATTTTGACGATATTAGGCAAGAACTTTCAAAAGCTGATTGGGGGCAGATATTCGCAGGTAAAGGGATGGCTGGAAAATGGGAAACTTTTGAGGATTTGGTTAAGAAAAAGAAGGAAGCATATGTCTGGTACAGACAGGATAGATCGAATGAATCCTTAGTAGAGTATAAAGGCAGTAGGAGTATACTTAAGAGGGAAATCAGGAGGGCAAAACGGGGACAGGAGATAGCTTTGGCAAATAGAATTAACGAGATCCAAAGGGTGTTTACAAATACATTAAGGACAAAAGGGTAACTAGGGAGAGAATACGGCCCTTAGAGATCAGCAAGACAGGCTTTATGTGGAGCCGCAGAAAATTGGGAAGATACTAAATGAGTATTTTGCACCAGTATTTACTGTGGAAAAGAATTTGGAAGATATTGAATGGAAGGGAAGAGATGGTGACATCTTGAAAAAATGTCCAGATTACAGAGGAGGAAGTGCTGGATGTCTGGAAACGGTTAAAGGTGGATAAATCCCCAGGACCTGATCATGTGTACCCGAGAACTGTGTGGGAAGCTAGAGAAGTGATTGCTGGGCCTCTTGCTGAGATATTTGTATCATTGATAGTCACAGTTGAGATGCCGGAAGACTGGAGGTTGGCAAATGTGGTGCCACTGTTTAAGAAGGGCGGTAAAGACAAGCCAGGGAACTATAGACCAGTGAGCCTGACATCAGTGGTGGGTGAGCTGTTGGAGGGAATCCTGAGGGACAGGATGTACATGTATTTGGGACGGCAAAAACTGATTAGGGATAGTTAACATGGCTTTGTGCGTGGGAAATCATGTCTCACAAACTTGATTGAGTTTTTTGAGGATGTAACAAAGAGTGAGGGCAGAGCGGTAGATGTGATCTATATGGACTTCAGTCAGGCTTCAACAAGGTTCCCCATGATAGTCTGGTCAGCAAGGTTAGATCTCATGGAATACAGGGAGAACTAGCCATTTGGATACAGAACTGGTTCAAAGATGGTGAACCAGGTTCAAAGGTTCAGAGGATGGTGGTGAAGGGTTGTTTTTCAAACTAGAGGCCTGTGACCAGTGGAGTGCCACAAGGATCGGTGCTGGGTCCTCTACTTTTTGTCATTTGCATAAACGATTTGGATGCGAGCATAAGAGATATAGTTAGTAAGTTTGCAAATGACACCAAAATTGGAGGTGTAGTGGACAGCAAAGAAAGTTACCTCAGATTACAACAGGATCTTGATCAGACTGGCCAATGGGCTGAGAAGTGGCAGATGGAGTTTAATTCAGATAAATGTGAGGTGCTGCATTTTAGGAAAGCAAATCTTAGCAGGACTTATACATTTAATGGTAAGGTCCTAGGGAGTGTTGCTGAACAAAGAGACCTTGGAGTGCAGGTTCATAGCTCCTTGAAAGTAGAGTCGCAGGGAGATAGGATAGTGATGAAGGCATTTGGTATGCTTTCCTTTATTGGTCAGAGTATTGAGCACAGGAGTTGGGAGGTCATGTTGTGGCTGTACAGGACATTGGCTAGGCTACTGTTGGAATATTGCATGGTCTCCTTCCTATTGGAAAGATGTTGTGAAACTTGAAAGGGTTCAGAAAAGATTTACAAGGATGTTGCCAGGGTTGGAGGATTTGAGCTACAGGGAGAGGCTGAACAGGCTGAGGCTGTTTTCTCTGGAGTGTCGGAGGCTGAGGGGTGACCTTATAGAGGTTTACAAAATTATTAGGGGCATGGATAGGATAAATAGAGAAGGTCTTTTCCCTAGGGTTGGGGAGTCCAGAGCTAGTGTGCATAAGTTTAGGGTGAGAGGGGAAAAATATAAAAGAGACCTAAGGGGCACCATTTTCACGCAGAGGGTGGTATGTGTTTGGAATGAGCTGCCAGAGGAAGTGGTGGAGTCTGGTATAGTTGAAACATTTAAATGGCACTTTGATGGGCATATGAATAGGAAGGTTTTAGAGGGATATGGGCCGGGTGCTGACAGGTGGGACTAGATTGGGTTGGGATATCTGGTTGGCATGGATGGGTTGGACTGAAGGGTTTGTACATCTCTATGACTCTATGACTCAGGAACCTAACTCTGTTTACCCGGATTTACTCGATCTGTCTCTATAACGACACTGTGAAAAGCCTGGGGGGGATTAATTGGATGCACGACACATCAGGAATGAATTCCGCGTCTGCAGAGCCATCTTGAAGTAGACATCGCTGGAATCATATCGACATGTCTCAGATCCCCTTCAATCTAACTTCCAAGATGATGATGCTGCTGTGATTTGACAAGGCACCAGGGATGTTGGATGCAGACAATTATCGCTGGAGGGAGTGGGCAGGACTCACTGGCGTCTGCCTTTATATGGGGAAACAAAATCAGAAGTCAAATGGCTATGGTAATTAAAAATACATTTCTCCAAAATCAGTAGTCACAAAGATCCAGTGAGATTTAACAACACAGAATGAGGCCTTTCAGTCTATCGTGTTCATGCCGGCTATCAACCATCTATCTTTACTAATCCCATTTTCCAGCACTTGGCCCATAGCCTTGTGTACAGTGGCATTTCCAATGCTCACCTGAATAGTTTTAAAATACCTTGAGAGTTTCCACCTCTCCCATCCTTTCAGGCAGACAGTTCCAGAATGCCACTTTCTGAAAAACATCTACAACTCGAAACCTCCTGCTCCTCACCTTAAAACCGTGTCCCTCATTATTGACCCCTTTACTCAGGGGCAAGGTTCCTTCCTCTCGACCTTGTCTATGCCTCTTAACACATTGTACACCTCAAGCAGATTCCCCTCAGTCTTCTCTGCTCTAAGGGAAAAAGCCACGGCCTGTCAATTCTGTCTTCAGAGCTGAATCACTCCAATCCAGGCAACATTCTGGGGAATCTCCCTCTGCAACCTCACCAGTGCAATCGCCTGCTACCTATGGTGTTGACCAGAACTACACACAGTACTCCAGCTGTGGTCTAACTATCATTCCAACATAACCACTCTACTTTTAGATTCAATGCCTTAACTTTAGAAGGTAAGTGTCTCATATGCTCAGTTCTTTCTGCTTTTATTTTGGTTTGAACCCACAAAGTTTTATCAGTGACTTATTCCAGGATGGCATGTGGAAGTTGCTAGTAAGACCTGACATTTATTGTCCATGAGTTAGGGCGGCACGGTGGCACAGTGGTTAGCACTGCTGCCTCACAGCGCATGAGACCCGGGTTCAGTTCCCGACTCAGGCGACTGACTGTGTGGAGTTTGCACGTTCTCCCCGTGTCTGCGTGGGTTTCCTCCGGGTGCTCCGGTTTCCTCCCACAGTCCAAAGATGTGCGGGTCAGGTGAATTGGCCATACTAAATTGCCCGTAGTGTTAGGTAAAAGGGGTAAATGTAGGGATATGGGTGGGTTGCGGGTCGGTGTGGACTTGTTGGGCCGAAGGGCCTGTTTCCACACTGTAAATAATCTAATCTAATCTAATCTGATGACTGTCTGTGTGGAGTTAGCACATTCTGCCCGTGTCTGAGTGGGTTTCTTCAAGGTGCTCTGGTTTCTTCCCACAGTTCAAAGATATGCAGGTTAGGCAGGTTGGTCATGCTAAATTGCCTACAGGTGTCCAGAGATGTGCAGGCTAGGTGGATTAACCATAAGAAATGCAGACTGATAGAGATGGGTCTGGGTTAGATGCTCTTCAGCAGGATAGTATGGATTTGATGGGCAGAATGGTCTTACTGTAACTCATCTATAATTACTATTGATTTTGCCTGTGATGATCAGTTGAAAGTCAACCACACTGTTGTGGGACTGAAGTCACATGTAGGCCAGACCAGGTAAGAATAAGACCATACCACATAGGAGTGGAAGTAAGGCCATTCGGCCCATCGAGTCCACTCCGCCATTCAATCACGGCTGATGGGCATTTCAACTCCACTTACCAGCATTCTCCCCGGAGCCCTTAATTCCTTGTGACATCAAGAATTTATCAATTCTCTAATGTCTTTCTCTAATAGCCATTATTGAATCAGATGGCTCTTTGTGTTCATGATGTTCACGGTTGTCATTAGACTAACTTTTATTTCAAGAAATTATTGCTTTCAAGTGTCACCATCTGTAATGGCAACATATGAACCCCTAACACCAAGGGCTCTGGATTATCAAATCCAGTGACATTGGCATGAGGCACCACCTCTCCCTCCCCCAGACTGAGGATGCTTACATTTGCTAAAGGTGTTCTTGGGATGTTTAACAATAACAAGTGAAACCCGCATTTAGAGAGTGCCTGTGATACAGTTAAGTGCCCCAGATGAGTCCTCAGAAGACGAAGCTACATGAGGAGATGGTCGGATAAGTCAAAATGTTTGTCCAAATGGTGGATGCCCAAAGAAGGAGCCAGTAATAGAGTGACAGAGCAATTTAGACGTGGAATGTGTCTTGTTAAAGATATAACTGAGATAATTTCTAATATTAAGTGATTTATGTACACATAATTGCTGATTTTCTGCTTGATATTTTCTGCATCTTGTGCGAAGTCATTCAGTTTATCCTCCTGTGTAAATCCGTGACGTTACTTGTCATTAGACCTTTTGGATGTTTGTGTAGTGTTTGAAATATTGAACCAACAAAGATATTCCTTGCAGTCAGAATGAAAGGCCCTGCATTTATGATGATCAGCTTTTTTGCCATTTTAACACCACGTCTTCCAATAGGAAACTGCTGAGTGAAGGTATATCTGACTAGTTCACTCATTCATCAGGGTCATGTCAGTTCAGTAACAGTAAGCACAAAATGGAATAATATTAAAAAATAGCCCTCCATGCAATTAATGTTGGATTCCAAAGGGCTGGGCTGCTTAACCTACATGGGATCGTACAAATGCACGCTTCCTTTTTCCTGCCTAATGTGAATTAGAAGCAGCGCTGTTCCTATAGAGTGTTAGAGAATGGAGATACTTTACCATAAAAATTACTTTTGTCAAAGGGCAACTTGCAGGTTATAGAGAGAGCCCATCGGACTCAATGTGGCAATTTATTTGCTCAGGACAGAGAGTGGAATTGCTGTATTTCGGGTGGCCTTATCTCCATGAAGTCCCTGCAAGATCAGAAATCCTCATCGCTGATGCACGTGCACAAGAAGGTTATACAGACTTTAGAATGAGAAGGTCACATTTGGCGATGGGAACTCAAGAGAGGTAAGTGGGACCATGCTCTGCAGAGTCAACAGCATTAGGTAAACTCACCATAGTCCCACTCTCTCATTAGAGAGAGGGAGAGACAATTGTCAGCTTTAACCTGAAGGTCACCACACCTCGAGTCAGGAAAAGGTCAAGCAGGTAGAATCTTCTTGGTGACCTTAGCTGCTCTGGGAATTGAACCTGCGCTGTTGGCATCATTCGATATCAGAAACCAGTCAGCTGAGCTAACTGACCCCCAGTGAGGTGGTACATTTTTGCAGCGCATCTAACACAGTAAAAAGCACCAAGTTGGTTAACGGGAGAAGTATGAAGCAAAGTCACATAAAACGGATAATTACGTCAGAAGGCCGGAGCTGAAAAGCTGCGTTTTAGGATGCAACTGAAAGCTGGATAGTGAGGTCGAGAGTTGGCCAGATTTCTGCAGTGAATTGTTTTTTTCAAATTCATTCATGGGATGAGGGCGACACTGGTTAGGCCACATTTATCGCCCAGAGGGCAGTTAAGAGTCAAACACATTGCTGTGGGTCTGGAGTCCCATGCAGGCCAGACCCAGTAAGGATGGCAGTTTCCTTCCCTAAAGGATGTTAGTGAATCAGATAGGTTTTCCCCTGACAGTCAACAGTGGATTCATGATCATCATTAGACTCCCAATTCCAGACATTTATTGAATTCAATGGGAATTTAAAGTGGGATTTAAACCCAGGTCCCCAAAACATGATCTGACTGTCTGGATTAGCAGTTCAGTGACAAGGCCTCCACCTCTCCGCAGAATACAGGGCGTTGGCAGCTGAAGGTACAGCCAGCGGTGGTGAATAATTAATATCGGAATGCTCACAAGGATCAAAAGGAGAGGAGTGCAAATACTTCAGAGAGTTGCAGGGCACAGAGACAGGGAGGGGCAAGGTTATGGAGAGATTTCAAAACAAATTCAAAGTTTTGAAGGCATTGCTCAGAAGCTAGTGTAAGTCAGAATCAGCTCAAGGTGATTGGATTTGCTGTGAGTAAGTGCAACAGTAGAAGAAATTTGGATGGCTTCAAGGAGAGTAGAATATGTTGTGTGTGTGCCTTGCCTTTAAGAAAGCTTACCTTTGAGGACCCCATGTGCTGTGTGTATAATGTTCAGACTCTGATTATCAATTAGCCTGCTTTGGGTTTGCAAGCAAACAAATCAATTGATTCACTGACATGTGGGGTCCTGATGAAGAGCTTATGCCCGAAATGTTAACTCTCTTGCTCCTCGGATGCTGCCTGACCTGCTGTGCTTTTCCAGTGCCTCACTGTTGACTCTGATCTCCAGCATCTGCAGTCCTCACTCTCTCCTGATTCACTGACGTGACTGCTTCATAACTTGCAATGTGTTTTACTGTTTTAGTTGAACTAACCTATGGAGTTAATCAATCCTGAATGACTGATCATTTTTCAGAATATTATCATTGGCATGACAGGAGGTTGCCCTTGAGCACAGTGGACTATTGAAGGCTGCACGGAACATAATGATGGTCCAGTAGCCAGATAGGCTCAGACAGGGACAGCTTTGAGGTGAGATGAAATGAGTTGAATCCATGGTTGAAAACTCATCTCTAAGTCAAATAGGGCACCAATGTTGTTCTCAGATCATTGCCAGATAAAAAAGATTGGGGGGAGAAATGCAGGGATGGTGTCAGTCACCAGGGGAACAGGCAGGGTCATGTTTTTAATCAGAGTTGAGAGTGTGGTGCTGAAAAAGCCCAGCAGGTCAGGCAGCATCAGAGGAGCAGGAAAACTGACTTTTCGACAAAAAGCCCTTCATCAGGAAAATTTTTCTGCTCCTCTGATGCTGCCTGACCTACTGTGCTTTTCCAGCACCACTCTAATCTCGACTCTAATCTCCAGCATCTGCAGTCCTCACTTTCACCTCATGTTTTCATCAGTTAATTGGAGGAAATTTCTGTTCATCTACGATTGGAAGTCAGATGAGCAGCCTGATAATGCAGAGACAATGAAGGAGTTGTGAGTGATATTGGGGAGGTGGATCTGGGTGGTGTCAGTGTACAATTGAGACTGCAGTGCTACATTTCCCAATGACATTTACAAGAGACAGCACACGGTTAAGAGTTGGTAATTGACCATTGGTCTGAAGCGAAGTTGTCAAGAACAAGTGAATCAATATGAAGGCAATGAGAAAGTCTATTTTACAAATGTGCTTTCCTCCTCCCTCAGCAAACGGATTGGGTTGTAGTTTGTGCTGTTAAAAGGCAAAACAGCATCACATTTTTCAAGCTTCAAGAAAAAACCTTTTGGTGGAGTTCTTCCCGGGTTGTGAACAGGTTCTGTTCCTGTGTTGATTTGCAATTCAGAACCACAATGCAGAACAATATAAAACCGCGGCTCCTCAGCATGAGGGAATGTTCATATGTTGAATCATAAAATTTAATATTAATGCAACCCTGCAGGGGATTGTGATTGTAAGTACAAACATTCGTAAGTCGGATGTTCATATATTGAGAACCCCAATTGTTGTGGTTCTGCTCGCCGAGCTGGAAGTTTTTGCTGCAAACGTTTCGTTCCCTGGCTAGGGAACATCATCAGTGCTGTTGGAGCCTCGGGTGAAGCGCTGCTTTGATGTTTCTTCCGGTATTTATATTGGTTTGTTCTTGCCGCTTCCGGGTGTCAGTTTCAGCTGCAGTGATTTGTATGTGGGGTTCAGGTCGATGTGTCTGTTGATGGATGTTCTTGCCGTTTCCGGGTGTCAGTTTCAGCTGTAGTGGTTTGTATATGGTGTCCAGGTCAATGTGTCTGTTGATGGAGTTTGGGGATGAATGCCATGCTTCTAGGAATTCTCTGGCTGTTCTCTGTCTGGCTTGTCCTATGTTAGTGGTGTTTTCCCAGTCAAATTCATGTTGCTGGTTGTCTGAGTGTATGGCTACTAGAGATAGCTGGTCGTGTCGTTTTGTGGCTAGCTGATGTCCATGGATGCGGATTGTTAGCTGTCTTCCTGTTTGTCCTATATAGTGTTTTGTGCAGTCCTTGCATTGTATTTTGTAAACTACGTTAGTTTGGCTCATGCTGGGTATTGGGTCCTTTGTTCTAGTGAGTTGTTGTCTGAGCGTGGATGTTGGCTTGTGTGCTGTTATGAGTCCTAAGGGTCGCAGTAGTCTGGCTGTCAGTTCTGAGACGCTCCTGACGTATGGTAGAGTGGCTAGTCCTTTTGGTTGTGGCATGTCCTCGTTCCTCGGTCTATCTCTTAGGCATCTGGTGATAAAGTTGCGTGGGTATCCGCTTTTGGCGAATACCTTGTATAGATGTTCCTCTTCCTGTTTTCGCAGTTCTGGTGTACTGCAGTGTGTTGTGGCCCTTTTGAATAGTGTCCTGATGCAGCTTCGTTTGTGTGTGTTGGGGTGGTTACTTTCATAGTTTAAGACTTGGTCTGTGTGTGTTGGTTTCCTGTGTACCCTTGTGGTGAATTCTCCGTTGGGTGTTCTCTCTACTAACACGCAACTTTATCACCAGATGCCTAAGAGATAGACCGAGGAACGAGGACATGCCACAACCAAAAGGACTAGCCACTCTACCATACGTCAGGAGCGTCTCAGAACTGACAGCCAGACTACTGCGACCCTTAGGACTCATAACAGCACACAAGCCAACATCCACGCTCAGACAACAATTCACTAGAACAAAGGACCCAATACCCAGCATGAGCCAAACTAACGTAGTTTACAAAATACCATGCAAGGACTGCACAAAACACTATATAGGACAAACAGGAAGACAGCTAACAATCCGCATCCATGAACATCAGCTAGCCACAAAACGACACGACCAGCTATCTCTAGTAGCCATACACTCAGACAACCAGCAACATGAATTTGACTGGGAAAACACCACTATCATAGGACAAGCCAGACAGAGAACAGCCAGAGAATTCCTAGAAGCATGGCATTCATCACCAAACTCCATCAACAGACACATTGACCTGGACACCATATACAAACCACTACAGCTGAAACTGACACCCGGAAACGGCAAGAACATCCATCAACAAACACATCGACCTGGACCCCACATACAAATCACTGCAGCTGAAACTGACACCCGGAAGCGGCAAGAACAAACCAATATAAATACCGGAAGAAACATCAAAGCAGCGCTTCACCCGAGGCTCCAACAGCACTGATGATGTTCCCTAGCCAGGGAACGAAACGTTTGCAGCAAAAACTTCCAGCTCGGCGAGCAGAACCACAACAATGGATACCCGAGCTACAAATCTTCAATCAGATTTTAGAACCCCAATTGTCAAGAAAATCTTTAACTATTACTTGGAATTGATCAGTTGCCTTCTTGCTGTGTCTAGTAGCCATTTTATGTACAGTATACTTCCATTAACAGCACTTTCAGTCCTTGTTCATTGGCAGAGCTCTGGAATGGTATTCCAGTAATGCCCCAGATCACTAACATTGAACTAAGCCGCTACAAAAGGTGGACAAGCCCTCAGTTTAATATTTGAAGGCCAATGTCTCAAACAATTTAAGACTCCTTTGTTGCAATGCTGATGTCACATTACACCAGGTTATAGTCCAACAGGTTTAATTGGAAGCACACTAGCTTTCGGAGTGACGCTCCTTCATCAGGTGATTCAGAGTGTCGCTCCGAAAGCTAGTGCTTCCAATTAAACCTGTTGGACTATAACCTGGTGTTGCGTGATTTTTAACTTTGTACACCCCAGTCCAACACCGGCATCTCCAAATGATGTCACATTAGATCATGAGCTCGAGTTTCAAGGTGAGGTTTTTACCAATATCCATTTCACTCAGGATGAAGAGTTTTTTTGATTGAGTTTTTTTGAGGAAGTAACAAAGAGGATTGATAAGGGCAGAGAGGTGGATGTGATCTATATGGATTTCAGTAAGGCATTCAACAAGGTTCCCAATGGTAGACTGGTTAGCAAGGTTAGATCTCATAGATTACAGGGAGGACTAACCATTTGGATACAGAACTGGCTCAAAGGTAGAAGACAGAGATTGGTGGTGGAGGGTTGCTTTTCAGACTGGAGGCCTGTGACCTGTGGATTGCTACAAGGATCGGTGCTGGGTCCTCTACTTTTTGTCATTTACATAAACTTTTTGGATGTGAGCATAAGAGGTACAGTTAGTAAGTTTACAAATGACACCAAAATTGGAGGTGTAGTGGACAGCGAAGAGGGTAACTTCAGATTATAACAGGATCTTGATCAGGTGGGCCAATGGGCTGAGAAGTGACAGATGGAGTTTAATTCAGGTAAATGCGAGGTGCTGCATTTTGGGAAAGCAAATCTTAGCAGGATTTATACACTTAATGGTAAGGTCCTAGGGAGTGTTGCTGAACAAAGAGACTTTGGAGTGCAGGTTCATAGCTCCTTGAAAGTGGAGTTGCAGGTAGATAGGATAGCGAAGATGGCATTTGGTATGCTTTCCTTTATTGGTCAGAGTATTGAGTACCAGAGTTGGGATGTCATTTTGTGGCTGTACAGGACATTGGTTAGACCACTGTTGGAATATTGCATGCAATTCTGGTCTCCTTCCTATTGGAAAGATGTTGTGAAACTTGAAAGGGTTCAGAGAAGATTTACAAGGATGTTGCCAGGGTTGGAGGATTTGAGCTATAGGGAGAGGCTGAAAAGTTTGGGGCTGTTTTCCCTGGAGTGTCGGAGGTGGAGGAGTGACCTTATAGAGGTTTACAAAATTATGAGAGGCATGGATAGGGTAAATAGGCAAAGTCTTTTCCCTGGGGTGGGGGAGTCCAGAACTAGAGGGCATAGGTTTAAGATGAGAGGGAAAAGATATAAAAGAGACCTAAGAGGCAACATTTTCACACAGAGGGTGGTGTGTGTATGGAATGAGTGGCCAGAGGATGTGATGGAGGATGGTACAATTGCAACATTTAAGAGGCATTTGGATGGGTATATGAATAAGAAGGGTTTGGAGGGATATGTGCTAGGTGCTGGCAGGTGGGACTAGATTGGGTTGGGATATCGGGTCGGCATGGACAGGTTGGACTGAAGAGTCTGTTTCCATGTTAGATATCTCTATGACTCTGTGACTCATACCACAAATCCTAGGTGGAATTCTTCACTTTCAGCTAATTTATGTGAATTGTCACATTAATAATAAAATATGAACTTTTGACACCCATCATCTGCTTTTAAAACTTCCTGCTCTGACTGTGATTTTAAAAATGGAAAAAAAATGCTTAAGTATGACCATAGTTTGAGCTACATTTCATGAAACAAATCAAATCAATGAACAAGAACCATTCTGAACTGAAGTTAAACGAGACTGAAACCAGTCAGTGTAAAGTCACCTAAGCCTCATGTTTGATTTGCAAATTTATGAGAAGTTCACATGTGGGCGATTTTAAAAAGAACCACCTCTAGTATTCAGCTCAGAAACTAAAAGCCCAATGGACAAACATCCAAAAGAACTGTATTTTGGCAACTGTTTTGGCAGAGCAGTAATGATGGATTTGTGAATGGACAAGCTTTTCCCTCTCTCTCATTGTTTTTCTCTCTCTCTCTCGTTCTCATTCTCTCTGTCTCATTATCTCTCTCTGTTTCTCATTGTTTCTCTCTCTCTTATTGCTTCTCTCTTTTCCTCATTCTCTCTCTCTCTTTTACATTCTCTCTCGATTTTGTTGTCTTTCTCTCTCTCGTTATCTCTCTCTGTCTTTCGCATTCTCTCTTTTTGACTCTCTCTTTCTTTTTCTCAATTGCCGTCATGAAAGATGAAGTAAGCAGTGACAAAACAAATTGGAAAAGTATCCGAACACGAAGATTGCAAAGACATCGATAATATTCACAGTTGCTTTTGATCCAGGACACCTTGAACCAACCATGGTCTCAGGTTAAAACCTTTGAAACATATGAACAGCTTTAAAATTGCATGATTCTTTGCGTTGGAGCACTCTTTTTAACTCTGGATATATGTGTGAAGATTAGATTCCCTACACATGGAAACATGTCCTTTGGCCCAACAAGCACTGACCCTCCAAACAGTAACCCACTCCCTATATTTACCACTAACTAATGCATCTGATATTATGGACAATTCACCTTACCTGTTCAAATTAGACCTCGGTCAATTGAGAATGGTGGCATGAAGTACTTGAAAGAGGAGTGAAACCTTGCATTATCTTTGTGTCCCAAGGCACTGTATAACTCCCTTGTTTGGGGCCTGTGGGAGGAAACCCACACAGACACGGGGAGAATATGCAAATTCCACACAGACAGTCACCCAAGGCTGGAATTGAACCCAGGTCCCTGGTGCTGTGAGACAGCAGTGCTAACCACTGAGCCACCATGCCACCCTTGATGTTTGATGTTGCATCTTTATTATCTTATCCATTCAGCCTTAGCAAGTATTCCTATACGACCTTGAGAGTTATAAGGTAGCCAGGAAGGAGCTAAAGAGGGAGCTAAGAGAAGCGAGAAGGGGACATGAAAAGTCTTTAGCTGGTAGGATTAGGGAAAACCCAAAGGCTTTCTATAGGTATGTCAAGAATAAAAGGATGACTAGGGTAGGTATCGGTCCAGTCAAGGATAGTAGTGGGAAGTTGTGTGTGGAGGCGGAGGAGATTGGAGAGACATTAAATCAGTACTTTTCATCAGTATTCACTCAGGAACAGGACACTGTTGCTGATGTGAATATGGAATCACAAATAATTAGAATGGATGCCCTGGAAATATGCAGGGAAGAGGTTTTGGGAATATTGGAAAGGATGAATATAGATAAGTCTCCTGGGCCTGATGGCATTTACCCCAGGATCCTATGGGAAGCTAGGGAGGAGATAGCAGAGCCATTGGCCTGGATTTTTATGTCGTCGTTGTCAACAGGAATAGTACCAGAGGACTGGAGGATAGCGAATGTGGTCCCATTGTTCAAGAAAGGGAGTAGGGATAGCCCTAGCAACTATAGGCCAGTGAGTCTGACTTCAGTGGTGGGCAAAGTCTTAGAGAGAATGGTAAGGGATAAGATTTATGAACATCTAGGTAGGAATAACGTGATCAGGGATAGCCAGCATGGTTTTGTGAAGGGCAGGTCGTGCCTCACAAACCTTATTGAGTTCTTTGAGAAGGTGACCAAGGAAGTGGATGAGGGTAAAGCAGTAGATGTTGTGTATATGGATTTTAGTAAGGCGTTCGATAAGGTTCCCCATGGTAGGCTAATGCTAAAACTTCGGAGGTATGGCATTGAGGATACATAAGAGGTTTGGATTAGGAATTGGCTGGCTGGAAGGAGACAGAGGGTAGTAGTTGATGGATTATGTTCATCTTGGAGTGCAGTTACTAGCGGTGTACCACAAGGATCTGTTTTGGGACCATTGCTTTTTGTTATCTTTATAAATGATCTAGAGGAAGGACTTGAAAGCTGGGTAAGCAAGTTTGCGGATGACACAAAAGTCGGTGGAGTTGTGGATAGTGAGGAAGGAAGTGGTAAGTTACAGCGGGATATAGATAAGTTGCAGAGCTGGGCGGAAATGTGGCAAATGGAATTCAATGTAGCTAAGTGCGAAGTCGTTCACTTTGGTAGGAATAACAAGATGATGGATTACTGGGCTAATGGTAGGCTACTTGGTAGTGTGGATGAGCAGAGGGATCTTGGTGTCCATGTACACAGATCTCTGAAAGTTGCCACCCAGGTAAATAGTGCTGTGAGGAAGGCATATGGTGTACTGGGCTTTATTGGCAGAGGAATTGAGTTCCGGAGTCCTGAGGTCATGTTGCAGTTGTATAAGACTCTGGTGCGGCCTCATCTGGAGTATTGTGTGCAGTTTTGGTCACCATACTATAGGAAGGATGTGGAAGCTTTAGAACGAGTGCAGAGGAGGTTTACCAGGATGTTGCCTGGAATGGTAGGAAAATCTTATGAGGAAAGGCTGAGGCACTTGGGGCTGTTCTCATTGGAGAAGAGAAGGTTTAGGGGAGATCTGATAGAAGTGTATAAGATGATTAGGGGTTTAGATAGGGTAGATACTAAGAACCTTTTACCGCTAATGGAGTCAGGTGTTACTAGGGGACATAGCTTTAAATTAAGGGGTGGTAGGTATAGGACAGATGTTAGGGGTAGATTCTTCACACAGCGGGTTGTGAGTTCATGGAATGCCCTGCCCGTATCAGTGGTGAACTCTCCTTCTTTATGGTCATTTAAGCGGGCATTGGATAGGCATTTGGAAGTTATTGGGCTAGTATAGGCTAGGTAGGATTCGGTCGGCGCAACATCGAGGGCCGAAGGGCCTGTACTGCGCTGTATCCTTCTATGTTCTATGTTCTATGTTCTATGACCTACTACTAAACTAAAGCCTTCACAGACTTAGGGCTGCTCCCACATTAGACAGAGGCACTGGTTATGGTTTAACCTGACAGACTCTTTGCCTCAGGGGAAGCAACAATCTGAGAACCGAGTTCTTCATAGTAATCACAACCGGTGCGGGATTGGTGGCCCCTCTGTTGGCAGGTCCATGCATTGTAACTGATTTAACCGAACCTGCCTTACAGCTTTGGCATATCTACTTAACACCATTATAATTGGAAAGAGGAACAACTGCTTGTGAAAAAAAGGAATTTAACACATTTTACGCCACCAACAAGAAGGTTGAGAAAGGGGAAGCAACGTCAGCACCTCCTCACCTGGTGGTATCAGGATTAATGCTTTCATGAAGAAAGCAGTGAGGAATTTGAAGTAACATATTAACCAGGCCACACCATCACTCACAGCAGTATGGAGGCAGACTGAAATGTTCATTAGATAGTCTGTCAATTCACTTGATGCTTTAATTTTGTTTCTGTCTTTTCAATTGCTATACATTTTGTGATTTATGATATTGCTGTAGCCTTGCTCAGCAAGATAAAACACAAATGTCCTAATACCAAATGCCTTAGGAAACTATTGCTATTGGTGTCCTGCAGAAGAGTATCCTGTTCAAATTAGACCTCGGTCAATTGAGAGTGGTGTCATGTAGTACTTGAAAGAGGAGTGAATCCTTGCATTATCTCCGTGTACCAAGGCACAGCATAACTTCAGTAGAACACCCTTGTTTTTATCATCTAATTTCCGTGTGATAAACATCAATATTCCATCTACTTTCCTCATCATTTGTTATGTGTGCATCTTGCTGTATGGGGTAATGGTAAGCAGAGTTCAGATACAGATCAGTCCCAGCCACTGCTGTAGGAGTGGCAGAGTAATCAGCCACATTGCTCAGGCTGAGCCTCTTTACTGATTGAAGCCGAAGGGGATGAGTTTCCGGATTCTTTTCATCAATAAAGAGGAAGGGCAGTGGCCCCACAAAAGATTGTGCACTGACCCTGAACAGTCAACCGTGTCTGCTGAGCCTGCTGTAAGGAAAGGGCGTGCAAGTCACAGAAGAAACATTGCTCTTCTGACCCTCTGCATGATTACACAGCAGGCAAAGAGGACGGTGACTATTGAACCGATCCATTACAGTGAAGGGAAAGGACAGCAAACATTGGGGACCATTTTGTGCAGACCATGCTCACTCAGTAACAATAAAAGGGCAGAGTAAGGTTTCCAGAAAATTCTCGCATGCTGCTGACACAAAACAATTACAAGTCATGAGTCCATCACTCATTAAGCAATTGTAATAATTTTGTTTAATGTTTTCAGGGCTATCCAAGACCTAAATTTTATCGTTAGTTTATACTGGGTAAAACCTCACTGTCGACTATGTCATTTTACAGCATATTTACCCAGACATATCTATGGCATGAACTGCAGGACCCATATACATCAAACTGTCATTGAAGAAGGGTTTGTAGACCCAGAACATTAACTCTGCTGTTGTGGTTCTGTTCGCCGAGCTGGGAATTTGTGTTGCAGACGTTTCGTCCCCTGTCTAGGTGACATCCTCAGTGCTTGGGAGCCTCCTGTGAAATGCTTCTGTGATCTTTCCTCTGGCATCACTGAAGCTCTTCACTGGAGGCTCCCAAGCACTGAGGATGTCACCTAGACAGGGGACGAAACGTCTGCAACACAAATTCCCAGCTCGGCGAACAGAACCACAACAACGAGCACCTGAGCTACAAATCTTCTCACAAACTCTGATTAAGTCTGCTTTCTCTCCTTGGATGATGCCAGACCTGCTGAGTTTTTCCCAGCAATTTCAGTTTCTGTTTCCTATTTCCAGTACCCGCAATTCTTTCGGTTTTCCATACACTGTCATGGAAAGCTGATTTTCACTAACTCGGAAAGGCACAATGATATTGGAGATCGCGGAGAAGGCTTCTCTGGATTATAATTATACCATATTTCAAGGGCAGCCAGCTCTGCCTTTTGAGGCTGGGAGTATCTATTTGTTCATTGTTTGCAAATTTGAGACTTTTATACTGTTTCTTTTAACAATTACAGTTAAGCGACAGTTGTTATAATTGATAGCACAAGTTTTCAAACAGCAGCCGATAACTTTCACAGATTTCATCAGTTAGAAAGGTGGTGCTGTGTATCAGAGAGTCATAGAGTCACACAGCATGGAAACAGACCCTTCGGTCCAACCAGTCCATGCCGAACATAATCCCAAACTAAACTAGTCCCACCTGACTGCGCTTGGCCCATATCTGTCCAACCTTTCCTATTTGTGTACTTATCCAAATGTCTTTTAAACATTGTGACTGTATCTGCGTTCACCACTTCCTCTGGAAGTTCATTCCACACCGTGTAAAGAAAATTGCCACCATATCTTTCTCTCCTCACCTTAAAAATATGTTTCTCGTCTTGAAATCCCCCACCTGAGGGAAAAGGCACCTATCATTCACCTTATCTCTACTCCTTATGATTTAATAACCTCTTAACCTCCTGTGCTCCAGGGAAAAAAAAAGTCCCAGCCTACCCAACCTCTCCTTATAACTCAAACGCTTTGTTCCTGGCAACATTCTGACAAATCTTTTCTGAACCCTCTCCAGCTTAATTATATCTTTCTGAAACCCCTCATCCTCAACCTTCTGACTGAAGAGTGGTATTTAAAATACAACAACAACTTATATTTATGTAGCTCTTCTACTTTAATGAAACGTCTCAAGATACAGTAGCATTCTGAAAAAAATTGTGACATCAAATCACACGTTCCAATGCTTAGTCAGACAGTTGGGTTTTAACGAGTAACTTAAAGGAGGAAAATGAGGTAGAGTTGCAGAGATTTGGAATGAGTGAGTTCCAGAGCTTAGGTCATAGACAATTGAACATACAGGAAATGATGCTGTTGTGATGCTGGAAGGCAAAAGAGGCCAAGACTAGAAGAACACCAGTATTTCAGAAGGTTAGGGGCAATGGAAAAGATTACAAACTGTAGGGAGGGGAAGGCCATGGAGGGATTTGAAGAGATGGATGGGAAACTTAACATCAAGACCAATGACGTATAGAGTTATGGGGAAGAGACGGGGTCAAGTAATTCAAGTGTTCGATCGGCCATGATCAAATCGCACGGCATGGCCAGCTCAAAGGGTTGAATGGTCTGCTGCTGTTCCAATGATTTAGCTTTAACTGTGAGTCAGAAAGTACAGGGTGCATAGAGGATCAGAGCTTACTGTGAATTAAGACAAAAGCAGCAGAACTTTGGAGGGAAACAAACATAGTGAATGTAGGAGAGCAGTGAGGACTGCATTGAAATAGTTGAGTTGTGTCAATAATGAAACAAGGATGAAGATTTCAACAACAGATGAACTGAGACAGAGGTAAAGTAGAATTTTGTTTGAGGGGTAGAAATACAGAATATTAATGAAGGCATGCACATGAAGTTGGTAACACCTCAGGATCAAACCTGACACACAAGTGGCCCGATTACCCTATTCTCTGTTTGTTGTCATACAGAGAGTGTAGAATAATAAATTCCTGCATGTTTAATATTTCAATACTGTACCAATATTCCATCTGTGGCCTAATCACTTTCATTTGGAAATTCTCAACTTGACATTGGGAAATTTGAATGTGCAATGTATCAACCAGATGACTGGATTTGTTTACTCTGAAAATAGAGTGAAAATTAACTGAATGAGACAACATGTTGAATGAAACCTGAAGTAAAATACTGGTATGTGTTTTGATGGGGTAATGGTTATCAGGAAGGTGTTATTGTCTGGGTTTGTTCTAATACACAACACTCACAAATCAGTTCTCTGGACTTACTGTTGGGAGGATGTGGGATTTGCTAATGTGTTGGATAACTGAGATGAATCACATTAGGAGATGTTAGTTTAAATCAGGAACAGTCAGTCACGCTGACAGAGTGAGATCAAGAGAGATGAGGTTTGTGCAGAACATAAGCAACAGCGGGCACCCAGTTGGGCCAAATGGTTTGTTTCTGTGCTGTAACCACTCCATAAAGTTGCAAGTAACACCTTTTTTAAACATAAGTAGGAGATGCTGGAGAAACTCAGCAAGCCTGGCCGTGTATGTGGAGAGAGAAACAGAGTTAAAGTTTCAAGTCCAGTCTGTTTCTCTTCATTCTTATTTTGGTTCCAGAATGAACAATTAGCTCACTAAAATGAAACAAAGAAATTCTACATGCTGGAAGTCTGAAACAAAACCAGAAACTGCCGGAGGAGCTCAGCAGGTCTGGCAGTCCCTGTGGAAAGAGAAACCAAGTTCACATTTCGAGTCTCATGACTGGCTCTGACAAAGATTCACTAGATTTGTTACTTTAACTCTAATTTCTCCCGATAGATGCTGCCAGATCTGCTGAGTCACTCCAACAATTTCTGTTTTAGCAAGAAGGATGAGTGCAAATGCAGTCTGTATCAAACATCTTCAGTACTTTTTCAACGTGAGTTGTCACTGTCACCAGACCCTGGGTCTTCCACTTTTCTTCTTGTCTTTTTGTGTCTTCTACTGTGAAGACAAAAAACTTTGCCTAATGTTTTTGTTATTTCCTTCAACTGCATCACAATTTATCCTTTCCCTTCTTGCAATGGATACATATTTTTTTTGTTGATCTCCTCCTTCTCATACAGGTACAGAAAGACAGCAGTACACGGCTTGGTGGTTAGCACTGCTGCCTCATAGCACAAGGGACTTGGCTTCAATCCCAGCCTCGGGTGACTGTCTATGAGGAGTTTGCACATTCTCCCTGTATCTGCATGGGTTTCCTCCCACAATCCAAAAATGTGCAAGTTAGGTGGATTGGCTGTAGTATGTGTGGATTAGCTATGGGAAATACAGGGATCAGGGTGGGATGTTTTATGGAGGGCTGTTCTGGGTCAAATGGCCTGCTCCCACACAATAGGAATTCTATGATTCCCATGACACCAGGTCATAGTCCAACCAGTTTATTTGAAATCATAACCTTTCAGAATGCTGTTCCTTTGTGAGATGAAGTTATTTATCTGACAAAGGAGCAGTGCTCTGAAAGCTCGTGATCTTAAATAAACCTGTTGGACTATAATCTGGTGTTGTGTGACTTCTGACTTTGTCCATCCCAGTCCAACACTGGCACCTCTGCGTCATGGCTACCATACACACAGAAGCTTTTACAGTCTGTTTTTATATCTCTTGCTCTTATAACCAATGTTCTGCCACTTTATCAATTTCTTGGCAATCCTTCAGCCAGTTCTAAGGGCTTCTCAATCCCTGGACCCACTGACTGTTTTGACAACATCAAAAACCTTCCCCTTTAATTGAGTGGCATTAGTTTTCAACAGCATAATTGAATGAAGAAGTTATGTTTAATCATGATTATGAGCGTGTTTGTAATCATGTGGATTTAATAACTGTTGAAAGTATTTGTAATTAACAACAGAATTGAAGTAGGAGTTATGTAGGAGGGGATGGGAAAAACTAGTTTTAATTCATCTAATTTAACAAGCTGGGGAAGATGTGAGTGACTAGCAAAGAGCATGAGCTTAATTTGTAAATACATCTATTGCTTGGCAAGGTGACTTTTCACATTTGAAAAACATATCAGAATTCCAGAATTTCTGAGATGGTATAAAAATTTTTACACTGTATATATTAAAGCTATTTTCTTGAAACAAGTTGTGAGATGAAATCGCAACTCCCTGCAGTATGAATCATGCAGTGTAATATAGTCAGTATGAATCATATGGTTCCTTACTGATCGCCTAGGGTCTATTAAAAACAATTTCACCCAATTAATGTGTGTAACCTCCACCAATTTGTCCTGAGTGTTTTGGAATGGTTGCTAAACCTGGGAACTCGTTACTAAGTTTACAAATGTGGGATATTCATAATTACATGATGGTGATTTGCGGAAGAATTAGTTTTGAAATTTGGCCTCAAACTCAATTATTTGACAGCCAATAAGTGCACCCCAAAGTCTTTCCCAGGGCAGAGGGGGATTGGATGTCCATTATGGATTGAAAGTGCATCATTCATCCTGTTGGTGAAGTCTAAACAATCTGCACGGGCTTGGACGTATCTCATTTTCTGTTTATTCACTTATGGGATGTGGGCATCATCGATTGGGCCAGAACTGATTGTCTGTTTCTAGTTGCTTTCGAACATAGAACATAGAACAGTACAGAACAGTACAGGCCCTTTGGCCCTCAATGTTGTGCTGGCCTTTTATCCTACTCTAAGATCAGACTAACCTACATAACCTTCATTGTACCATCTTCCATGTGCCTAACCAAGAGTCGCTTAAATATCTCTGACTCTACTACCACTGCATTCCATGCACCCATCACTCTCTGTGTAAAAAGCCTACCTCTGACATCTCCCATAAACCTTCCTACAATTACAAATATGACCCCTCGTGAGAGCCATTTCTGCCCTGGGAGAAGGTCTCTGTCTACCCACTCTATCTATGCCTCTCATCACCTTGTACACCTCTATCAAGTCACCTCGCATCCGTCTTCGCTCCAATGAGAAAAGCCCTAGCTCCCTCAACCTTTCTTCATAAGACATGCCCTCCAGTCCAGACAGCATCCTGATAAATCTCTGATGCACACTCTCTAAAACTTCCACATCTTTCTGAAAATGAGGTGATCATAATACAATATTCCAAGTGTGGTCTAACCAGGGCTCTATAGATCTGCAACATACCCTCATGGCTCTTAAACTCAATCCCCCTGCTAATGAAAGTTAACACACCATAGGCCTTCTTAACAACCCTACCAACCTCGGTGGTAACTTTGAGGGATCTATAGACATGGACCCCAAGCTTCCTCTGTTCCTTGACATTGCCAAGAATCCTGCCTTTAACCATGTCTTCTGCATTCAAATTTGACCTTGAGGAGGTGGCGATGATCTGCCTTCTTAGGCTAACACTCTCTGGAGTTTAGAGGAATGAGAGAAGATCTAATTGAGGTTTATAACATGCTAAATGGGATGAACAGATTAGACGTGAAGAACTCTGAGGAAATGAATTGCATTTATTTCCATGCAAGAGTCTTACAGGTAAGGCTGATGAACTCAGAGCACCATTAAGAACATGGGATTGGGACATCATAGCTGTTATAAAAACTTGGCTGCAAGATGGACAGGATTGGTCAGTTTCAGATGCTATAGGAAAGATAGGAAAGGAGGCAAAAGGGGTGGGAGAGGTGTGATGGTGTTTCTGATTAAGAAATACATTGCAGTTGTAACGAGAGAAGATGTTCTGAAAATTGTCCAGTGGAAACAAACGGGTAGAAATTAAAAATAAGAAAGCAAAGATGACTTTGATGGGATTGTATTACAGGTGCCTTTCGTTCTTCCCCCCCCCAATAGTCAGAGGAAAATTGAGAAACAAATATGTAGGGAGATCTCAGATAGATGTAAGCATAATAAGGTTGTAATAATGGGGGGGTTTAATTTTCCAAACACTGACTGGGACTACCATAGTGCTAAAGGTTTGGATGGTGAAGTATTTGTCAAATGTTTCCAAGAAACATTTCTTTATCAATACGTGGATGCTCCTATTAGAGAGGGAACAAAACGAGACCTTCTTTTGGGAAATAAAGTAGGGCAGGTGACTGAAGGAAAGGTGGGGGAACACCTTGGGTTGAGCGATCATTATTCTGTTAGTTTCAAAATAGCTATGGAATAGGGTAGCCTTCCAGAAAACTTAAAGTTTATAATTGGAGTAAGGCAAATTTTAATGGCAAGAGACAAGAACTTTCAAATGTTGATTGGAGTAAACTGTTTGCAGGTAAAAGGACATCTGACAAATAGAGGCTTTCATGAGTGTGATGACAAGAGTTCAGAGGCATTACATTACTGTTAGAATGAAGGGTAAGACTGCTAAAATTAAGGAATAATGGATGAAAAATGATATGGACGTTCTATTCAAAAATAAAAGAAAATCTTATTTTAGATATAGACAACTTGGTTCAATTGAATCACTTCATATAAAGAGTGTAGGGCATTCTTAATAAATAAATCAGGAAGGCAAGAGAGGAAAGCATTGGCAGATAAGGTTATGGATAATCCAAAGAGATTCTACAAACGCATTAACAGCAAGAGGGTAACTAGAGAGAGGAGGTTGTCTTTGTGTTAAACCCCAGGAAATGGAAGAGATACTGAGTGAATACTTCACATCCATTTTTACTGTGGAGAAAGAAAGAGAGTGTAGAGAATGTACAGGAATGAATTCTGATTTTTAAAAACAGTTCACATTACAGGAGAGGAAGGTTGGGAGGTGTTAGAGAATATAAAAATGGATAAATCTCCAGAATCCAATGTGATGTATCCCCGGAACATTGTGGAAACTAAGAAAGGGAATTGTGAGACCCTTTGCAGAAATATTTGCATTGTCTAGAACCATTGGTGAGGTTCCTGGTGACTGGAGGGTGGCTACTGTTGTAACTTTGTTGAAGAAAGGTTGTAAGGAGAAATCAGGAAGTCCAGACCTGTGAGTCTGACTTCAATGTTGGTTAATTGTTGGAGCTGATTACAAAAGATAGGATTTATGGACATTCAGAGTGGCAAAAATTCATTAGGGATAGTCAGCATGGTTATGTTTAAGGAAAACTGTGTCCACAAACTTGATTGAGTTTTTTGAGAAAGTTACCAAAAAGATTGATGAGGGCAGAGCAATAGACATTATTTACTCAGAGCTTCATAAAGCCTTTAACAAGGTACTGCATGATCGATGAATTACTAAAGTTAGGTCACATGGGATTCATGATGAACTTGCCAATTGGATAGAGAATTAACGGCAGGAGACAGAGAGTAATTGTGGAGGGTTAAGGCCCGTGACCAGTGGTGTTCCACAGGGGTCGGTGCTGGGTCCTCTTTTGTTTGACCTTTATGTAAATGATCTGGATGAGAATATAGAAGGCACGATTAGCAAGTTTGCGAACAACACCAAAATTGGTGGCATAGACAGCCAAGAAGATTTTCTAGGATTACAAAGGGGTCTTGATCAAATAGATCAATAGGCTGAAAAATGGCAGGTGGAGTTCAATCTGGATAAATGTGAGGCATTTCATTTTTGTACAACAAACAAGGATAGGGTTATTACAATTAATGGTAAGTGTTGTAGATCAGAGGGATATAAGGGCGCAGATACATAATTCTTTGAAGTTTGTGTCACACATAGGCAGGATAGTTAAAAAGGCATTTAGCATGTCTTTATTGCTCAGTCCTTTGAGGGTAGGAGTTGGGAAATCATGTTGAGGTTGTACAGGACATTGGCAAGACCTCTACTGGAAATGTGCATTCAGTTCTGGCAGCCCGATTAGAAGAAAGAGATTAGTAAGCTGGAGAGGGTTGCGAAGAGATTTACCAGGATGTTGCCAGGTCTGGAAGGTTTGAGTTATAAAGAAATGCTGGACAGGCTGGGAAGTTTTTTTACTGGGTGTAGGTGGTTGAGTCCTGACCTGATAGAAGTTTATAAAATAATGAGAGGTATAGATAGAGTTAATGGTAGTTGCCTTTTCTCTAGGATGGGGGATTTCAAGACTTGGGGAGGGGGCATTTTTAAGGTGACAGGAGAGTCATTTAAGAGAGACATGAGGGGCAAATATTTCAAACATGTGTGGAATGAATCTCCTGAGGAAGTGGTGGATGTGGGCACAATTACAATATTTAAAGGACATTTGGATAAGTAAATGAATAGGAAAGGTTAGGAGGGAGGGAGCAGGCAGATGGGACTAGTTTGGTTTGGGATTATGTTCAATACAGACTGGTTGGACCGGAGGGTCTGTTTCTGTGCTATTTGGCTCTATGTAGAGTGGATATTTTCTCAGGTGGGGTCATCTAGAATGAGAGATTGTAGTTTTAGGATAAAGAGTGGCAGATTTGAATTAGAGGGAAGGAGAAATGAATTCCCTGAAAGGGGTCACAGATTAGATTAGATTAGACTTACAGTGTGGAAACAGGCCCTTCGGCCCAACAAGTCCACACCGACCCGCCGAAGCGCAACCCACCCATACCCCTACATTTACCCCTTACCTAACACAATGGGCAATTTAGCATGGCCAATTCACCTGACCCGCACATCTTTGTGACTGTGGGAGGAAACCGGAGCACCCGGAGGAAACCCACGCAGACACGGGGAGAATGTGCAAACTCCACACAGTCAGTCGCCTGAGTCGGGAATCTGTAGAATTCACTGCCCTGGTGTGCGGTGGATGCTGGGGCACTGAGTAAATTAAAGGAGGAGATAGACAGCTGTTTAATTAGTAATAGGTTGAAGGGTTATGGACAGTGGGCAGAAAGGTAGCGTTGAGGCTGGGATGCGATCAGCCATTTTCACATTGAATGGTAGAGCAGGCTCGAGCTCTTGGTTCTTATGTTCCTGAGCCCCTGTAGTCCATGTGCTGTAGGTCGACCCACAATGCCATGAGGGAAGGAAATCCCACAAATTTGACCCAGTGACATTGAAGGAACAGCAATATGTTTCCAAGTCAGGAAGGTTACACGTGCGCTTGGCAACATATGAAAATACAAGGCTAAATGCCAATTTGAAGGCCTCCTTTAAGGTTAGTTTGTCTTGGGGCATTTGAGAAAACCATGTCTACTTGTGACCTCATTGACAGTCTGTAAGGAATTAACCTTTGAGGCCACAATCAACAAAATAAGTTTCTAAAATATACGGAATGCATCTCCTTTCTGCACAGAGATAGAATACATGTGGTTGCTAATTATCCCACCCAACTCCCCCATCATCAAATACCCCTCCCTTGCCCCTCCTCCAATGCATCACTTTTTCTAGGCACTTTATTCACCCTCTCTCCTATCCCTTTTAATTACTGCCATTACCTGCCCTGTCCTGGCACAGACATTCCCTTTATATCCAATTGCAGCCCCACCTTGATTCCCCATTTGCCTGAGGTTTATCACCATGGTAAAGTGGCTCAATCTTGCATTGAAGTTCTCAGCTTGGTTTGACTATAATGGATCTGGCAGACAGGCCAGTCTGTTCCTGAGTTCCTGCTGAGACATTAAAACAAGTGTGCTATCAAGTGGGACACGAGCAATATTTGTCCTTCAATCAACATCACAAAAGCATAGCTGCTCATGGGAGCTTGCTGTGTGTGAATTGGCTACTGTATTCCCAACATTAAATGAGTGACCACACTGCAAAACGTTATTCGTTGGTGGGATGTACTTTGGGACCCTGAGGTTGTGAAAGGTGTTAGGCGAATGCAAGATTTATTTTCTTACAGTGGTAATGGGTCTGGGTGGTTTACTTTTTGGAGGGTCAGTGTGGTCTTGTCAGACCAAATGACCTGTTTCCACACTGTAGGGGTTCGATGATTCAGTTTATTGCTTTCCACAGCTCACTGGTTCAATGGGAATGGAAGGGATTGTGGCCTAGACTCAGGGATAGCTCAAATCTCATCTCTGAGATGTAGGATTTTGTCCTTTCTCCCTTAGACTAGCACACCTCTATGTCCTCCACATTTCATCTACTGTCCTGCGTCTGGAAATGACTGACAGTTTAGGTCCTGGAATATTTCCATGCAAAAACGCATCATTTATCTGTGTCCTCAAAATAGAACTCTGTTGCATCCTCGCATGTTCCTTTTATTGTCCATAGCGTCCAGGGATGTTCAGGCTATGTAGATTGGTCCTGGGAAATGTGGGGTTAGGGAAGGAGGGGGTTGGCTGGCTCTGAATGGGATGCTCTTTGGAGGGTCAGTGTAGGCTTGAAGGACTGAATGGCCTGCTTCCTCACTGTCTTGGTTCTGTGATTTTCCATGCATCAATTTAATTCCTGTGCAAAGGAACTGATGGACTGAACTCCAATGATGGCCTGTGACAGTGGATTTTACATTCCAGTCACCCTCTGTGTTAAAAAAAACCTTCCTAAGCAGCTCTTTAATTCTTTCTGCAATCATTAAATTTTAATTGTGCCCTCATTAATGTCCCAGTAACCAATGGAAGCAATCTGTCACTATTCATCCAATTATAACCCTTCATAGGCTAAATCGTTATAGATTGCCTCTGCCGATCAGCAAGATGACAGCAAGATGGTACAAATTTAAGATAATCAGTAGAAACGTTAAAGGCTACAGATAGTTATCTTGAGACTCAGTTCCCTAATGTGAAATTTGAATGGGTTTCCTATACTTTACACTAAAGGCCTAGTGTTAAGATTCACTTCCAGAAAGAAACCTATTTTCCCTAGGATAGGAAAGTACTCTGGGCCTATAATAATAGGGCAGATGGTTAACCAAGATATAGACAGATTTAGTTCTTAGGGCTAAAGTGATCAAAGGGTATGGGGAGAAAGTGAGAACAGAGGAATGAGTTGGATGACCATATTAAATGGAGGAGCAGGTTTGAAGGACTGAATGGCCAACTCCTGATACTATTTTCTGTGTTTTTATGCCATCGAGTCATTGAATTGCACAGCATGGAAACCAACCCTTCTGTCCAATTTGACCGTGCCAACCAGATATCCTAAATTAATTTAGTCCCATTTGACAGCATTTGCCCCATATCCCTCTAAAGTTTTTCTATTCATATACCCATCCAGATGCCTTTTAAATGTTCTAACTGTATCAGCCTCCACCACTTTCTCTGGCAGCTCATTCCATACACGCACCACACTCTGCGTGAAAATGTTACCCCTTAGGTCCCTTTCAAATCTTTCCCCTCTTATGTTAAACCTATGCACTCTAGTTTTGGACTCCCTGACCCTGGGAAAAAGACCTTGTCTATTCACCCGACTCATATCTCTCAAGATTTTTTAAACCTCTATAAGGTCACCCCTCAGCCTCCGATGCTCCATGGAAAACAGCCCCAGCCTATTCAGCCTTTCTCTATAGCTCAAACCCTCCAAACCTGGCAATATCTCTCCCACTCCAACCTCTCACCCTCATAACATGCAGAGCCCTCCACTCCCTCTGCTCCAATCCTGACCTCACCATCAAGCCAGCAGATAAAGGGGGTGCAGTGGTAGTCTGGCACACTGACCTCTACACTGCTGAAACCAGACGCCAACTCGAAGACACCTCCTCCTACCACCCCCTCGACCATGACCCCATCCCCCCATCAACAAACCATCATCTCCCAGACCATACAGAACCTCATCACCACAGGAGATCTCCCACCCACAGCTTCCAGCCTCACAGTCCGGGAACCCCGCACTGCCCGGTTCTATCTCCTTCCCAAGATCCACAAGCTTGACCACCGTGGTCGACCTATTGTCTCAGCATGCTCCTGCCTCACTGAACTCATTTCTACCTACCTCGACACTGTCCTATCCCCCCAAGTCCAGGAACTCCCCACATACGTTCGAGACACCACCCACGCCCTCCACCTGCTCCAAGACTTCTGTTTCCCCGGCCCCCAACGCCTCATCTTCACCATGGGTATCCAATCACTCTACACCTCCATCCACCATGACCAGGGCCTCCAAGCTCTCCGTTTCTTCATCTCCCGACATCCCCAGCAGTACCCTTCCACAGACACTCTCATTCGTTTGACTGAACTGGTCCTCACCCTTAACTTTCTCCTTAACTTGATCAGCAAGATGACAGCAAGATGGTGCAAATTTAAGATAATCAGTAGAAACGTTAAAGGCTACAGATAGTCATTCTTGAGGCTCAGTTCCCTAATGTAAAATTTGAATGGGTTTCCTTTACTTTACACTAAAGGCCTAGTGTTAAGATTCACTTCTCCTTCGAATCCTCCCACTTCCTCCAGACCAAAGGGGTAGCCATGGGCACCCATATGGGCCCAAGCTATGCCTGTCTCTTTGTTGGCAATGTAGAACAGTCCATCTTCTGTAGTTATACCGGCGCCACTCCCCACCTGTTCCTCCGCGACATTGATTACTGCATTGGTGCCATCTCATGCTCCCGCGAGGAGGTTGAGCAATTCATCAACTTCACCAACACATTCCACCCTGACCTTAAATTCACCTGGACCATCTCTGGCACCTCCCTCCCCTTCCTGGACCTCTCCATCTCCATTAATGACGACCAACTTGACACTGACATTTTTTACAAACCCACCGACTCCCACCCTAACTCCTGCAAAAATGCCATCTTATATTCCCAATTCCTCCGCCTCCGCAGTATCTGCTCCCAGGAGGACCAGTTCCACCACAGAACACACCAGATGGCCTCTTTCTTTAGAGGCCACAATTTCCCCTCCCACATGGTTAAAGATGCCCTCCAATGCATCTCGTCCACATCCCGCACCTCCGCCCTCAGACCCCACCCCTCCAACCGTAACAAGGACAGAGCTCCCCTGGTACTCACCTTCAACCCTACCAACCTTCGCATCAACCAAATCATCCGACGACATTTTTGTCACCTCCAAACGGACCCCATCACCAGAGATATATTTCCCTCCCTACCCCTTTCCACCTTCCGCAAAGACCGTTCCCTCCGTGACTACATGGTCAGGTTCACGCCCCCCCCAACAACCCACCCTCCCATCCTGGCACCTTCCCCTGCCACCGCAGGAATTGCAAAACCTGCGCCCACACCTCCTCCCTCACCTCCATCCAAGGCCCTAAGGGAGCCTTCCACATCCATCAAAGTTTCACCTGCACATCCACCAATATCATTTATTGTATCTATTGCTCCCGATGCAGTCTCCTCTACACTGGGGAGACTGGGCGCCTCCTAGCAGAGCGCTTTAGGGAACATCTCTGAGACACCCGCACTAATCAACCACACTGCTCTGTGGCCCAACATTTCAACTCCCCCTCCCACTCTGCCAAGGACATGGAGGTCCTGGGCCTCCTTCACCGCCGCTCCCTCGCCACCCGATGCCTGGAGGAAGAACGCCTCATCTTCCGCCTCAGAACACTTCAACCCCATGGGATCAGTGTGGATTTCACCAGTTTCCTCATTTCCCCTTCCCCCACCTCCCCCCAGTTCCAACCTTCCAACTCAGCACGGTCCCCATGACCTGTCCTACCTGCCTATATTCCTTTCCACCTATCCACTCCACCCTCCTCTCTGACCTATCACCTCCATTCCCTCTCCCACTTACCTATTGTACTCTATGCTACTTTCTCCCCACCCCCACCCCCATCTCATTTATCTCTCCACTCTGCAGGCATCCTGCCTCTATTCCTGATGAAAGGCTTTTGCCCGAAACGTCAATTTTCCTGCTCTTCTGATGCTGCCTGACATGCTGTGCTTTTCCAGCGCCACTCTAATCTAGACCCTAACATCTTTTGTAAATCTGTTCTGCATCCTTTCAAATTTAACAACATCTTTCTTGGTATTTCAAACATGAGTTAACCAATGTCCTGCACAGCCACAACATGACCTCCCAGCTCCTTTACTCAATGCTCTGACCAATAAAGGAAAGCATACTAAACTGTCTTATCTATCAGTGACTCCACTTTCAAGGAACTATGAGCCTGCACTCCATGGTTTCTTTGTACAGCAAAACTTCCCAGGACCTTATCATTCAGTGTACAAGTCCTGCTCTGAAATGCAGCCTCTAATGCTTATCTCCATCTGCCACTCCTTGGCCCATCGGACCATCTGATCAAGATCCCACTGTAGTCTGATGTAACCTTCTTCGCTATCCTCTACACCTCCAATTTTGGTATCATCTGCAAACTTACTAACCATACTTCCTATGCTCATGTATGTAAATGTCATTGAGTCATTGAGATCTACAGCATGGCCCTTTGGCCTATCAAGTCTGCTCTAGTCAAAAACAACCTTCTATCTATCTTAAACCCATTTTTGCAGCACTTGGCCCATAGCCTTTTATGCCTTAGCATTGCAAATGAATATTTAAATACTTCTTCAATGTTCTGAGAGTTTCCGCCTCTACCCCCCTTACAGGCAGTGAGTTCCAGATACCCATCACCCTCTGGGTGAAACATAAACCTTTCCTCACATCCCCTTTCAAAGCTCTGCCCCTTATCTTAAATCTATGCCTCTTGGTCATTGATCTGTCCATCAAGGGGAGATCTTTCTCCCTGTCTAGCCTATCTGTACCCTTTATAATTTCACCCATCTCAATCATGAGCCCCTCAGTCTCCTTTGTTCCACGGAAAGCAACACCAGTCTATCCAATCTCTCTTTGTAAGTCAACTTACCCAACTCAAAGCAGCATCCCTGGAAAGCCCTGGATATCTCAACCTACTTCTTACCCTGTTAATAAGCTGGGGGTCAAGATTGCTAGGTATTTTGCCTTTTTTTCAGAGACACCATTCCCACTGCCTTCTTGTAGGGGCAATGCAGGGGCAGGGTCCAAATATGCTTTGAGGTCTCAGCTCCTTATTGATTTCCTGCCTTGAGGAGGTGGACTGGGGCCAATGCCCCTCAGTCAGAGCCCAATGCCCCTCAGTCAGAGCCCAATGCCCCTCAGTCAGAGCCCAATTGCAGTTGTTAAAAGCTTGCGGACTGCCTGACCATTTTATGATGAGAAAACCCGTTTTTCAGAGATCCCTTAAGCCCCTCCTGGACTAGCAATCGATTACAAGCAGCTTCCCAGTGAGATTTCAGATTGCTATCATACAATCCTGTGGATTCTTGAGGATGAAGGAAGCTTATGAACAGCATATGGAGCTCACCGATTTCTCATTCTGCTGACCTTCAGTAAGGATAATCCTAACTGATTCAGCCTCTCCTGATACGTCGGTCCTGCCATCCCAGGAATCAGTCTGGTCAGAACCTGCACAACCACAGTGCTTCCAAAGCCAGCTTCCTGACTGCACATTGCATCTCATTCTCGGTGTAATTATACCACTGCAAGACTCTCTTCTCATCAGACTGCCATGAGCACCATCCAAAGGAGCTGGACTCTGAAAATCAAAGAGGAGGAAGCACTGAGCACCTTGGAGAAGGATAGTGTTCCTGGATGATTTCCTGTTGTGTCTGCGATGGCTTGGAAACTTGGATAACTGTGCTACAAGCTCAGGAAGTGGGAACACTTAATAAATGCGAGCTTGGTACTTTGTAAATCCAGTTGTATGTTAGTCTTATTAATGTTTAATTGCACAGATTTAAAGGACATAACTTAACGTGTTTTTTCTACCATTATATCAACAATTTGGAATAATCAACAAATGTATTACTGTAATTTCCTTTTATATTGTTGTATAATAATGTGTTACAATTCATTCGATTATAATTAATTTATAGCAGAGTAACACGGCTGTTGCTTTATATTAATTACCATGCTTATAACATGCTTAATCATACTGAAATATTGCATAATTACAATACCACTGATATGAATTTGTGCTATAATTGTTCCAGCATTAACGTGCAATCACAGTATTAGTAATTAGGCTTAAAATAAACTGTTTGTGTTTTCTGCTCACTCCATCTCCAGTTTCATGCATCATTTCACTAATAGAGAGAAAGTCCCTCTCAATGTCAATCTACAATCAATAGTTTGGCTTTCGTAAAAGAAAAATGGATGCCCATCGCAAAACCTAACCGAGATTTATGTCTGCTATTGCATGTTTGTAATGATGCAGTTCTCTAATAATTCCCCATTGATCCCATTCTAATCCCAATGCAGGCAGTCAATGTAAATCCCATCTGAAATTGTGGAAAAGATGGACTTGGATCAAGATTTCTTTCTCGTCATGAAATCACTCAATTGTCCATTCACGGGAAACAGGCATTGCTGGTTGGCACAGCATTTATTGCCCATCCCCAGCCACCCTCCCCACCCCCCCCCCCCCCCCCCGAATTGAGTGGCTTACCCGGGCTATTTCAGAGGTCAGTCTTGAGTCAACCACATTGCAGTGCATCTGGAGTCACATGGAGGCCAGACCAAGTGAGGATGGCTGGTTTCATTCCCTGAAGGACATTCGTGAACCAGACGAGTTTTCCCAAAAATCAGCAATGATTTCGTGGTCATCAATAGATTTTTAATTCTAGACTTATTTCCCCCCTCTACTGAATTCAAATTCCTCCATCTGCCATGGCAGGATTCAAACCCATATCTCCAGAACAATAGCTCATGGTTCTGAGTTAATAGGCTTGTTATGGACTGGAAGTCATCTCTTATGAAGAAAGGTTGAGGGAGCTAAGGCTTTTCTCATTGGAGCGAAGAAGGATAAGAGGTGACTTTATTGAGGTGTACAAGATGGTGAGAAGCATTGATAAAGTGGATAGCCAGAGACCTTCTCCCAGGGCCGGAAATGTATATCACAAGGGGGCATAATTTTAAGGTAATTGGAGGAAACTTTAGGGGAGATGTCAGAGAGTGATGAGTGTGGAGTGTACTGCCAGCAGTAGTAATAGAATCAGATACGTTAGGTACATTTAAGCAACTCTTTGAAAGGCAAATGGAAGATGTATGAAGGATATTTAGGTTAGTTTGATCTTAGAGTAGGAAAGAAGGCCAGCACAACACTTAAGGCTGAAGGGCCTGTACTGTGCTATACTGTGCTGTACTGTTCTATGTTCTTTTGACATCAACATTTCACCACTGCATCCCATAACTACCTTAGTTATTCTTTAGTCAATGCAACTGTATGCCAAAACCACTGAATTGTATTGAAACTGAATTTGAAGTCTGAGATCAACAATATTAACATTGATATAGCACCGACCATTTGCTAAACATATTCCAAAGTTCTTCTTGAAACAGATATCATAACAATGGCATAAACAAAATTATCCACCAAGCTGTTGAAAGAAGTCTTGGTACAAGTGACCAAAATCTTAGTGAAAGAGTGAGGTTAGAAGAAAGGGCATGTCTATAAAAGGAGAGTATGGAATAGAGCGGTGGAGAGGTGTAAGGAGCTAATTCTACATTTCAGTGTCCAAAGAGCTGATGACCAATTCTGCAATGATTAAAATCATGAAAGAGCAAAATGTCAGCATTAGAGTGATATACCGGGTGTTCGTGCTCAAGGAGTTTATGGAGATAAGGAGAGGCTACACATGTCAAATAAGGATGAGAATTTTGAAATCAAGGTGATAGTAGATAAGGGCCAGTGGTATCAAAGACTACCCTTTCATTTAAGGTGTATCCATTCCATTGTCTCTACCACAGAGAGCTCCTCTGAAAAAGGGCTAGAGATGACTTAAACACAACAGATAGGATAATAAGGGGATTTGACCAAGTGGATGTTGAAATGATGTTTCCTGTTGTGGGAGAATTTAGAACTAGGGGTCATAATTTAAGAATAATGTTCACCAATTTAAAACAGAAATGAGAAACTCTAATACAGTTTCCTTCCTCAAAAGGTAGAATGTTTAAATATACTTGTTTCAAATTTGTTAGCGAGTTTTGAGAAGATTTGTAGATCAGGTTGGGGTTTTGGATTTTGGTTTTCTCATTGAGCTGGAAGGTTCATTTCCAGACATTTTGTTACCCTATTAGGTAACATTTTATGTGGGCCTCAGGTGAAACATGCTGAAAATTCCTGCTTTCTATTTATATGTTTGGGTTTCTTTGGGTTGGTGATGTCATTTCCTGTGGTGATGTTATTTCTTGTGGTGAAGTCACTTCCTGTTCCTTTTCTCGGGGGTGATCTCAAAGGTCTATAGATTCTTGATTCCCAAAGCGCTGAAAGATTATTGAGATGTACGGGAATGTAGAACAGACGTTCGGGGAGATGATGGCCTAGCGGTATTATTGCTCGACCTGGTGATCCAAGGAGAAAGTGAAGACTGCAGATATTGGGGATCAGAGTTGAGAGTATGGTGCTGGAAAAGCACAGCAGGCCAGTCAGCATCCGAGGAGCAGGAGAATCACTGTTTCAGGCATAAACTCAGGACTTCATCCTGATGAAGAGCTCATGCCCAAAATGTCAACTCTCCTGCTCCTCGGATGCTGCCCGACCGGCTGTGCTTTTCCAACACCACACTCTTGACAATTGATCCAGGGACTCTGCTAAAGTTCTAGGGACCTAGGCTCAAATCCTGCCATAGTAGATGATGGAATTTGAATTCAATAAACAACCTGGAATTAAGGGTATAGTAGTGACCCTTAAACCATTGCCATTTGTCAGAAAAACCACATCTGGTTCACTAAAGTCCTTTAGGAAAGGAAATCAGCTGCCCTTACTTAGTGTGGCTGACATGTGACTCCTGACCCATAGCAATGTAGTTGACAGTCAACTGCCCTCTGGGCAATTAGGGATGGGGCAATTAATGAAGACCTGGCTGGTGTCACCCATATCCTCTGAAGGAACAAAAAATCAGATCAGCCACAACCTCATCGAATCATGGAGCAGATTCAAAGGGTTGAGAAGACTATTCTTTGAGGCTTGTTTGTCTGATTTAACACAGTCAGAAGTACATCAAATCAAGTTGTTCGACCCCTTTGTTGATCATTTGAACCTGCTCAATATGTAAACTAGAAAGGCATAAAACTTTAAAGTAATAAGTAATGAATGCTTCCAATTTTCTCCTGAAAACCACTGAACTGGAATCAATGCAGTAAAGGTTTAATCTATTGCAAACTTACCCTCGGGCGGAACTTCAGAGTTTCAGTTCTGTCCCCTGCTGCAATTTCTCCACCACGCGGCCAATTAATTTATGCGTCACCTCTATTGACTTAAGTGTCAATGTTTCTCCCCTGTCACTTGTAACCAGTAAAGAATTTATCAATACAGTAACCAGGATGTGGAGGTGGCGGTGTTGGACTGGAGTGGACACAGCTAAAAATCATACAACGCCAGGTTAGAGTTCTATTGGCTTGACGTTGATTACAGGAGCCAATGGACATGCACAAAACCCAAAGAAAAGGAAGCTCTAATAAAGAGATCTTGATCAATTGGGTCAATGAGCTGAGGAGTGGCAGATATAGTTTAATTTGGATAAGTGTGAGGGATTGCATTTTAGTAAAGCAGGATTTAGATAGATAATGGGAGGGCTTGCATAGTCAGGAACAGAAACAGACCCTTCTGTCCAACCAGTCCGTGCTGAACATAATCCCAAACTAAACTAGTCCCACCTACCTGCTCCTGGCCCGTATCTTTCCAAACATTTCCTATTCATGTGCTTATCCAAATGTCTTTTGAATATTATAATTGTACTCACATCCACCACTTCCTCAGGAAGTTCATTCCACATGCAAACCACCCTCTGCATGAAAGAATTGCCCCTTATGTCTTCTTTAAATCTGTCTCCTCTCCCCTTAAAAATATGCCCATAAGTCTTGAAATCCCCCACAAAGAAACCTAGGGGTTCAGGCTTATAATTCTTTGAAATTTGCCTCACGGGTAGACAGTGTGGTTAAGGCGGCATTTAGCATGCTTGCCTTCATTGCTGAGAGCATTGGGTATAGGAGTAGGGACGTCATGTTGAGGTTCTACAGGACATTAGTGAGGACTGTTCTGGAGGACTGTGTTCAGTTCTGGTCATCCTGTTATAGGAAGGATATTACCAAACTGGAAAGGGTTCAGAAAAAAATTACCAAGATGTTGCTGGGAATGGAGACTTTAAGGGAAAAAAATAAACTGGAAAGGCTGGGACTTTTTTCACTGGATGTAGGACGTTGAGCTCTCACATTAATGAGGTTTATAAAATCATGAGGGACATAGATAACATAATAGAATCCGTACAGTGTGGAAACAGGCCATTTGGCCTAGCAAGTCTACACCAACCCTCTGAAAAATAACCCACCCAGACCCATTCCCCTCTGACTAGTGCGCTGAACACTATGGGCAATTTTATCATGGCCAGTTCACCTGACCCGCACATCTTTGGACTGTAGGAGGAAACTGGAGCACCCAGAGGAAACCCACACAGACACAGGGAGATTGTGCAAACTCCACACAGACAGTTGCATGAGACTGGAATCGAACCTTGGTCCCTGGCGCTGAGGCAGCAGTGCTAACCACCGTGCCACTGTAAAGGACAAAGGTATTTGCCTTGTGATGGGGAAGTTCAAAACTACAGGGCATATTTTGTGAGTTTATCTCTGAAGGCAATCTCTCTGCTCTTGTCATCAGCTGCTCTCATCATCTCTGACCATGAGATCACCACCATGCCCCCAACCATCCACCAACACCTTGTGTGTATTCTGCCCTCATCTATCTGGAGCCTGGGACCCCACGATGATCCTGAATCTCTGACAGGTGCACACTGCCATCCACTCCAATTGGCCCTGCTGGTACCCATGTCTGCTAGCCACAGTTTAGCAAGGAAACGTCAGGGTCAAGGTTAGAGTGGTGCTGGAAAAGCACAGCAATTCAGGCAACATCCAAGGAGCAGGAAAAACCAATGCGTCAGGCAAAAGCCCTTCATCAGGAGTGAGCCTTCGTTGGGGCCTCATTCTTGCTGAAGGGCTTTTGCCCAAAACATCGATTTTCCTGCTCCTTGGATGCTGCCTGACCTGCTGTGCTTTTCCAGCACCACTCTAACCTTAACTCTGATCTCCAGCATCTGCAGAACTGACTTTCACCCAGGAACCCTCGGGGACTGGTACTCCTGCAGCCTGGCATCTCAAACTGATGGTGGCCATGCCTTGAGACCACTTGATTCACTCAGTCCCCCCTCCCCCCCCACACTAAGAAGGAGGAGGTGAGGTGGGGGAGGGGGAGTTATTGGAGGAAGAGAGGACTGCACTGCCAGTCATGAGGATGGGAGGGGTTGGGGCAGGGGTGCCAGTGAGTTAGACAGCCCAAGGTCCCGGCAAAATCCCAACAAAGCAGCTCATGATTGCTGCCAATTTCAGGCTACAACTGAATCACAGAACTGTCATGGCATAGAAGGAAGCCATTTGGTCCTTCATTTCTGTACCAGCTCTCCCACGAGAATTATGATATACAACCTTTCACTTCCTTCTTCCCAGTATCCTTGCACATTGTTTCTACTCAGTGAATTATTCGGACTCCCTCTTGGATGTTGACTCTGCCTCCATCTACATGCCCAGTAAGTGCAGTACAGGCTTGAACTGGGCTCCTTACAGTGGGGAGGGGAATGGGATTGGAAGAGTCGCAGTTAATTTCACAAGGTCATAAGGTATAGGAGCAGAATTAGACCATTCGGCCCATCGAGTCTGCTTTGCCACTCGATCGCAGCTGATATGCTCCTCATCCTTGTTTTCCTGCCCTCTCCCCATATCCCTTCAACTCATTTGACATTGGTCAATGGGAAACCAGCTAGCTGAGAACAATTGAAATCTTTCCACCATTCAAATTTAAAATTCAATTAGTAGCATTTTTGCATCATGGCAACCATTTTCGCCCCATTACAGGAAGGATGTGGAAGCATTGGAAAAGGTGCAGAGGAGATTTACCAGGATGTTGCCTGGTCTGGTGGGAAGGTCTTATGAGGAAAGGCTGAGAGACTTGGGTCAGTTCTTATTGGAGAGAAGAAGGCTAAGGGGGGGATTTGAGACATACAAGATGATCAGAGGATTAGACAGGGTAGACAGTGAAAGATTGTTTCCTAGGATGATGACGTCAGCGTGTACGAGGGGGCATAACTACAAATTGAGGTGTGATAGATTTAAGACAGATGTCAGAGGCAGTTTCTGTACACAGAGAGAGGTAATGGCGTGGAATGCCCTACCTGCTAATGTAGTCAGCTCAGCCACATGAGGGAGATTTAAACAATCCTTAGATAAGCACATGGATAATTTTGGGATAGTGTAGATTAGATTACTTACAGTGTGGAAACAGGCCCTTCGGCCCACCAAGTCCACACTGACCCGCCACCCACCCATACCCCTACATTTACCCCTTACCTAACACTACGGGCAATTTAGCATGGCCAATTCACCTGACCCGCACATCTTTGTGATTGTGGGAGGAAACCGGAGCACCCGGAGGAAATCCATGCGGACACGGGGAGAACGTGCAAACTCCACACAGTCAGTCGCCTGAGGCGGGAATTGAACCCAGGTCTCTGGTGCTGTGAGGCAGCAGTGCCACCGAGGGGGACGAGCTGAGAATAGTTCACAGGTCGGCGTAACATCGAGGGCCGAAGGGCCTGTTCTGCGCTGGATTGTTCTATATTCTATGTTCTATTCCTATTTTCTGCCAACATTTTGCTCTGCCACTGGCATTTGAATTTTAATAAATAACAGCAGTAAAAACATCTGGAAGTACCGAGAAAGAAGTATATCTTTCTCTGACATTATCCCCATCAAGATTCTATACGAATTATTTTATTTCAATTAGCTTGGGGAGAAACAATTTTTGTTTTATTTTATATTGTCACGCTAATTGCCAGGCCTTTTGCATAATTATGTTGCAGCGTAATTTTTCCACGATGGGAATATATCCATTCTTATTGATGGTCAGTGAACACAGGACACATTAGTACAGCAAATCAAATCCACAATATATTCATACTGCTCTTAAATTCCAGTTTATTACGTTAGAATATGACAGGAATATGATATCGCAAATAAAAATTAAACAAGAATGGGGACAATTGGATTGCTAGTCCTGTAAATAATTTCTTAAAAACATCCTCAGCATGTCCTGAAGTGTTCCACAAACAATGAAATATCTTCACTACTGTATTTTTCACTGACTCAATGGAGATCAATGTTGCAACTTATAAAACAATATTTAACTCCCAGTTACTGACTGAGAGAACTACGCCATTAGATTTCACACTTTTAAAGAAAAAGATCGTTTTGTTCAAGAGTTAAATCAAACAAGCATAAAAATGTGTTGCTGGAAAAGCGCAGCAGGTCAGGCAGCATCCAGGGAGCAGAAGAATCGACGTTTCGGGCATAAGCCCTTCTTCATGTCCGAAACATCGATTCTCCTGTTCCTTGGATGCTGCCTGACCTGTTGCGCTTTTCCAGCAACACATTTTTAAGCTCTGATCTCCAGCATCTGCAGTCCTCACTTTCTCCTACTTAAATAAAACAAGCACTATTAAACTCACACTCTGGGTGGAACTGTTCTCTCTCTGTTATTTCTGAATAATGGTGCGAAAAGTGGGAAAATACAAAGAGATCAAAACAGTTAGAATCGCGATGTCAAGAAAATGGTTCTTGAAAACATCCACTCCCTTCACCACAGATGTTTAACAGCAGCAGCGTGACCATCTACGAGATGCACCACAAAAATTTATCAAAGCTTCTTCGACAGCTTATTCCAACTGGCAGTCTCCTGGAAATTAATCATAGAATCCATCAGTGTGGAAGCAGGCCATTCGGCCCATCAAGTCCACACCAATCCTCTGAAGAGCAGCTCATCCAGACACAACTCCTACTCCATAAACCTGCATTTCTTATGACTAATCCACCTAGCTTGCACAACTCTAGGCACCATGGGCAATTTAGCACAGCCATTTCACTTAACCTGAACATCTTTGGACTGCGGGAGGAAACCAGAGTACCTGGAGCAAACCCACGCAGACACGGGGAGAATGTGCAAACTCCAAAAAACAGTCACCCGAGGCTGGAAACGAACCTAGGTCCCTGCTGTGAGGCAGCAGTGCTAACCACTGAGCCACTCCTATGAGCCGGGTGGCGGGGGTCACAGTAGCGGGGGAGTTGAGGCAAGGACTCAACACCTGATGAAGGAGCAGTGCTCTGAAGGCTTGTGATTTCAAACAGAAATTTGTTGGACTCTAACCAGGTGTCATGTGACTTCTGATATTTTTAAACATTCAGTCGTGGAATATTGGCATTACCGACAAGGGCAACATGTATTCCCCATTTCTAACTGCCCAGATGCAGTTAAGAGTCAACATCATTACAATGTATCTGGAGTCACATGTAGGCCAAACTAACTAAGGACAGCAGATTTCCTAAGCTGAAGGACATTAGTGAGCTAGATGAATGTTTATAATGCTTGTCAGTGGTAGCCAATGTGCTAGCTTTTTAATTCCATATATTTTAAAATTGAACCCTAATTTCGCCATCTCTCATGGGAATTGACCCCCAGACCCCAGGGCATTAACCTAAGATTCTGGATCCTTAGAGTCATAGACTTGTAGAGTCCCTACAGTGCAGAAAGAAGCCATTCATTTCTTGAGTCTGTACCAACCCTCCAAAGAGCATCCCACCCATACTCATCTTTCTACTCTGTCCCCATAACCCTACATTTCCCATGGCTAATCCACCTAGCCTGCACATCTCCTGGACAATGTGATTGGACACTACAACACTGATTCATGGCCAATCCAGCCAACGTGCAGCCCTTTGGACTAGGTCCAGTGATATAAACGCTACATAACCGCCTTGCCTAAAAACGGAAAGTGGAGGCATTTAGTTTTGTGGAGTGTGGCAGATCATTGACCTTCCTCCTGCATCTTCTGGCACTGCTGGCATTCCCACTACACCCAGGACACGGTACTCAATTTGCATCATGTGATGTGGCCTCCTGGGGTAGGACCTCCATTGCTCCGGACACAGTCTCCTCTACACCGGGGAGAGAGGACGCCTACTTGGAGAGCACTTCAGAGAACATCTCCGGGGCACCTGCACCAATCAATCCCACCACCCCGTGGTTGAACACTTTAACTCCCCCTTCCCAGTCTGCCAAGAACACGCAGGTCCTGGGCCTCCTCTATCGCTACTCCCTCACTACCCGATGCATGGAGGAAGAACGCCTCATCATCTGCCTCGGGACCCTCCAACTCCTTGACATCGATGTGGATTTCACCAGGTTCCTCATTTACCCTCCCCCAACCTTACCCCAGTTCCAAACTTCCAGCTCAGCACCGTCCTCATGACCGGTCCATCTTCCTTCCCATCTATCCGCTCCACCATCCTCTCTGACCAATCACCTTTACCCCCACTTTCATCCACCTATTGCACTCTCAGCTCCCTTCTCCCCTGCCTCACCCCCCTCCCATTTATCGCTCCACCCCTGAGACTCCCAACCTCATTCCTGGTGAAGGGCTTTTGCCCAAAATGTTGATTTTCCTGCCCCTCGGATGCTGCCTGATCTGTGGTGTTTTTCCAGTACCTCACTCACCAGCAACCCCTGCAGATCCCAGGTCACGAAGCAGAAACAGAGCTATTGTTTCCTCCAGGCCACCCTTTCGATGATAACAGACAAGGGGCACACAGTGAGGGAACAGTTCCTGGCTTGCAGCACTTGAAGTGGTGATGGACTGGGCTTTCAAAAATGCCAGCTGATGTGGGGCAGCCCTCAGATCCCAGCTGTGGCACGCACTTCCACCTCTCGGGTTGCATGACACCACCAAGAAAGGCTGAGATACAGAATTAAGGAGGGTGAAGAGTGGAATACTCGATGAGAAAAGTCACGCTGGGCCATGGTAGATATTGAATCTCAATTGACAAATCACATTAGCTGAAAGTGGGCAAATTTCACCCAATACTTTGTTTTCATTTATACTCCAAACTGTAACATTCAACTGAATGTATTCACAGACTCTTACATCCAACAGCACTCCTATACTTCACTGGGTCTTGCAGATTCATTCATTTCTCCTGAGCCCAAATTAAGGTATGCCACTGCACTCAGGAGTTGGCTTTGATTCTCCTCATTACATGAGATTCCTTTGAGGTTCTTCCACTCACATCCGCCTAGGAAAGCCCTCCGACTCTCCTTCAAGTGGCTGTCTGCTCACCACAAGCTTGGGCCTCACTCCATTCCTAATTCACGTTTTCAATTCAGAAAAGACCCTTAACTTTGGATTGGCCCTTTCCCACCGATCCTCAACTGTTTAAAGCACCAACAGCTGGAGACCGTCTCACCCCAATTGCTTCTAAAATGCCAACTACCCCTTTCACTGAGAAATCAGGGATGTTAACCCCTGTTTCTTCCTGCCTAACCTACTTCCATGGTAAACAGGCGCAGCTGGGATGCTCTCGAAATTTAAAGATGAAGGAGCAGTTTTCCGAAAGCTAGCAGTTCCAGTTAAACCTGTTGGACTATAACCCTGGTGTTGTGTGATTTTTAATTTACAAATTTAAAGTAATTGTCTCCAATTCCCAGGCCTTCCTTTTGTTCTGAGAAACCATATCAATAACTTAAATCACTTATGGACACAGCCTTGGACATTCTATCTACATCAAGAAGTTCACAGAAATTCTTCATTGTTTTGTTTCCAATATTTCCCAATATGACACAAACAAATAAACGTAGGTAACTCTGTGATTTGTCAGAACATTAGATCAGAGCTCAAAATGTGTTGCTGGAAAAGCGCAGCAGGTCAGGCAGCATCCAAGGAACAGGAGATTCGACGTTTCGGGCATAAGCCCTTCTTCAGCTTATGCCCAAAACGTCGAATCTCCTGCTCCTTGGATGCTGCCTGACCTGCTGCGCTTTTCCAGCAACACATTTTCAGCTCTGATCTCCAGCATCTGCAGTCCTCACTTTCTCCTAGAACACTAGATTAGCCTGCCAAACCTGATGTTTTCATTAAAAGCAAAGTGCTGTGAATGCTAGGAATCTGAAATAAAAACAGAAGGTGCTGGAAGAATGCAGCAGATCTAACAGTATCTGTGGAGAGTGAAACAGAGTTAATGTTTTGAGTCTTATATGAATCTTCTGAACTCATTCATTCTCTCTCTCTCTGTCTCTCTCTCTGTCTCTCTCTCCCTCCACAGATGCAGCTTAAGTTCTCTAGCACTTTCTGTTTCTATTTCAGATATTTTCATTTAATGTACATTTAAAAATTTCAATTCCCCAGCCAAAAGTTACAATCCTCAAATATATGACTCATAGCATTATCCATTTGTAAACATGGCAGTGTGTTTGAAAGCTCTGTGTTTCCACCAGCAGCAAAGGATCAAGTGTTTTATGTGTTGTTTGAGGGCTGAGTACTTGCCAAGACATAAGCAGAGTTGCCGCACTCATTCTTGGATCCTTAAGATCTGCAAGAGGAAACAAAGCAAAGATCAAATGCACCATCCAATTGGTACAAAGAGACATGCCCTCACACTGCATGGAGGCGTCTTCGTCAATTTACTGTTGAGTCTCTGGGCTGGCTTTTCAAACCTTCTGAGGCACAACACGCAGTAGTAGCAAGGTAAAAACAATGATTGCAGATGCTGGAAACCAGATTCTGGATCAGTGGTGCTGGAAGAGCACAGCAGTTCAGGCAGCATCCAACAAGCAGCGAAATCGACGTTTCGGGCAAAAGCCCTGATGAAGGGCTTTTGCCCGAAACGTCGATTTCGCTGCTCGTTGGATGCTGCCTGAACTGCTGTGCTCTTCCAGCACCACTGATCCAGAATGCAGTAGTAGCAACTGAGCTAGCATTGGTTTTTATGCGATGGAGAGATGTGCTTTCAATACACTGTGGGGCTGTTTGTACACGTTTTGGAATAATCTAAATGGTACGAGCTAGAGAAAGAATGCTTGGGGGAAATTTTCCCAATGCACATGTACAAAAAATAATTAAGGTGTTCTTGATAAATGGTTTTCTGCTACATGTAACACACAGAGGAATTTATTTCCCTGCTGTCTTATTAACTGCAAGATACTGCTAATTACAAGGGATCCTTTCATGAACAAGTTGAGATTGGCAACAAAACTGCCAGATTTGCACATGACAGGCTATTTGTATCACTGATCATACAAGGAGTTAACCTTGTACTCAGCTACAACAGCAGAAACACGTTACTGACATTATTTCTGCTTCAATCATAATGAGCCACTCAGAATGGATTTATTTGAACCGTGAAAGTTTTACTACACCAAATACTGATATGAAAAAGGCGAGCTATGAGTGTGAAAATTAATTTATGCAGAAAATAAATGTTTTTTATCTTACAATTTCCAAGATAACTGAAATGGCACTGATGTGAAATCATTTTATGTCAAACCCCAAGGAATGTGCTGGAGTTATTTGGTTCTATAGGAACACAGCTCTAATTCGATAGGAGAGCATGCAATATTGGCATATTCATAGATAGCCTTTTGATATTACCTTCAGCATTCTCACAGTGGGAGATTCATTTGCTGTAGGGCAGCATCAAAGGTATACGTTTTCTTGCATGTCCTTTAAAATGTGCTGGTGCCGTTGCATGCATTCTTGGAATTCTTTTCAGTAAACAATGGGCACTCAACTAAAACACAAATCCCAAATACCTGCGAATCTTCTTTCAGAGCTTTTTTTTGCTCAAGCTCAGAAATATCGATGTTTATTTCCCCTCCCAATTCAGCAGACTTCTGTACTCAAATATATTTGTTCGCAAAGTTAATCTCCTTGCCAGGATATACAAATAACAAACAGTCTTTTGGTCCTATCAGAAAGGAAATGTGAATTAAGGGCATTACACAGACATTTATCACTTTAATCCATCTCTGCTTATATCTAGATGCTCAGGCATTTCGCTAGCTCTTAGGCTGTCATGTGTAACCTGTGCTCAAATATTGACACACTGTCAGAAACACTCAGAACACTTTTAACCTTGTACGTCTGAGCAGATAAGTCAATCAATACTTACAAAAATGAAAAGCTTCATACAGCTTCCCCAGTGATCTTATGCAACTCAGTATTTTTTTCCCAACTGATAGTTTGTCATTCATCCTTTATTACATTTTCAACAGATTTTCTTTTGTTTGTTCATGGGGTGTAGGCATTGCTGGTAAACAAACATTTCTTGTCCATAACTCCTTGTCTTTGAGATGGTGTGAGCTGCCTTCCTGAACAGCTGCAATTTGTATGCAGTTTAAGTGCTCCACAGTGATATTAGGGTCTGTGTGCATGTACGTTGTGAGTGTGTGAGAGAGAGTGTGTGTGTGAGAGAGTCTGTGTGTGTGCGCGAGTGCACGCACGTATGTGAGAGAGTGTTGATGTGTGTGTGTTTGTGAGACAGAGAGTCTGTGTATGTGCACGTGTGTGTGCGTGTGCATGTGTCTGAGACAGAGTGTCTGTGTGTGTGCGCGCGCGTGTGTGTGAGACAGAGTGTCTATGTGTGTGTGTACATGTGGGCGCTTGTGTGTGAGACAGTGTCTGTGTGTGTGCACGTCCGCGCGCATATGTGAGAGAGTGTTTATGTGTGTGCATTTGTGAGACAGAGAGAGTCTGTGTGTGTGCGTGTGCATGTGTGTGAGACAGAGTGTCTGCGTGTGTGTGCGTGTGCAAGTGTGTGAGACAGAGTGTCTGCGTGTGTATGTGCATGTGCACACGTGTGTGTATGAGAGACAGAGTGTGTGTGTGCGTGTGCGCGCGCGTGTGTGTGAGACAGAGTGTCTGTGTGTGTGCGCGTGCATGTGTGTGAGACAGTGTCTGCGTGTGTGTGCATGTGCATGCGTGTGAGACAATGTCTGCATGTGAGTGTGCACATGCGCGTGCGCGTGTGTGAGACAGAGTGTCTGTGTGTGTGTGCATGTGCATGCGTGTGAGACAGTGTCTGCGTGTGAGTGTGCGTGTGCGTGCACGTGTGTGTGAGACAGACTGACTGTGTGTGTGTGTGTGTGTGCGTGTGCATGTGTGTGAGACAGAGTGTCTGTGTCTGTGTGTGCACGCGTGTGTGAGAGAGTGTCTGTGTATGCATGTGAGACAGAGCGTGTTTGTGTGTGTTTGAATGTTTGGCGGGGACATGAAATTCCAAGTTTTTGACTCAGTTTCAACAAAACATCAGTGAGGTCGAGTGGAGTAGTCTAACCTCCAAACCCCCTGTCCTGCTAGGTGGTGTATAACACAGTTTTGACAGTTGCTGTCAGATAACATGAATTGAATTGTTGCAGTGCATCCTGTATATAAATGGTGTGCAACAGTGCGGTGGAATGAGTGAATGTTTAAGGCGTTGATCAAGAGGGCTGCTTTTGTTCTGGATGATATTGCATGTTCCTTACTCTTTAAATTTGCGCTTGGATCAGTGTTTACATCGCTATCATTGCTCATCCTTAATTGTCCAGATGGTAACTAAGATTCAATCACATCACAGTGGGTCTTCATTCACAGACCAGGTAAGGATAGATAGCAGTTCTCCCCGTGTCTGCGTGGGTTTCCTCCGGGTGCTCCGGTTTCCTCCCACAGTCCAAAGATGTGCGGGTCAGGTGAATTGGCCGTAGTATTAGGTAAGGAGTAAATGTAGGGGTATGGGTGGGTTGCGCTTCGGCGGGTCGGTGTGGACTTGTTGGGCCGAAGAGCCTGTTTCCATACTGTAAAAGTAATCTAAAAGTAATCTAATCTAAGTGGGTTTTTATAACAATGGTGACTATTAGATTAGCTTGTTTCAACTTTCACCAACTACCTCATTAGGAAGGACAAATAAGAATGCGGAATACAGGGTTAACAGTAAAGTTCTTAGTCAGGTGGAGGAACAGAGGGATCTTGGGGTCTATGTACATAGATCTTTGAAAGTTGCCACTCAGGTGGATAGAGCTTGTAAGAAGGCCTATGGTGTATTAGCGTTCATTAGCAGAGGGACTGAATTCAAGAGTCGTGAAGTGATGTTGCAGCTGTACAGGACTTTGGTTAGGCCACATTTGGAGTACTGTGTACAGTTCTGGTCGCCTCACTTTAGGAAAGATGTGGAAGCTTTGGAGAGGGTGCAGAGAAGATTTACCAGGATGTTGCCTGGAATGGAGAATAGGTCATATGAGGATAGGTTGAGAGTTCTCGGCCTTTTCTCGTTGGAACGGCGAAGGATGAGGGGTGACTTGATAGAGGTTTATAAGATGATCAGAGGAATAGATAGAGTAGACAGTCAGAAACTTTTTCACCGGGTACAACAGAGTATTACAAGGGGACATAAATTTAAGGTGAAGGGTGGAAGGTATAGGGGAGATGTCAGGGGTGGGTTCTTTACCCAGAGAGTGGTGGGGGCATGGAATGTGCTGCCCGTGGGAGTGGTAGAGTCAGAATGATTGGCGACCTTTAAGCGGCAATTGGATAGGTACATGGATGGGTGCTTAATCTAGGATAGATGTTCGGCACAACATCGTGGGCCGAAGGGCCTGTTCTGTGCTGTATTGTTCTGTGTTCCATGATTCGAGCCCTTTTCTCCAGAACATTCGAGTCACAGATATACAAGCACTTAAACAGACCCTTTGGTCCAACTCGTCCATGCCGACCAGTTATCCTAAATTAATCTTGTGCCATTTGCCAGCATTTGGCCCACATCCCTCTAACCTCTTCCAATTCATATACCCATCCAGATACCTTTTAAGTGTTGCAATTGTACCAACCTCCACCACTTCCTCTGGCAACTCATTCCATACATTCATAATTGATACAGTCTACTACATCACCGCTTCCTTATCATAACTTGAGTTGCTTAACCAAGAAATGAGAGGGTGTTCCGGGCTTGAGTCTTTTGAATGGTCGACAGATTTTAGGAAGTTAGGAGATGAGTCATTCACCACAGAATACCCGGCTTCCGATCTGTTCTTGCATCCACAATATTTACCTGGATGGTATTGAATAAATTTCTGTTTACTATCACATGTCACCTGGTGATGGTGCAGGATTTAGCAATGGAAATACCATTAAGTGCCTCGAGGATTCTGTTGAACTCTCACTGGTTGGAGATGCTCAGTAACTGGACCTTGTGAATTCTCCTTGCCACTTATCAGTCCGAGTACAGATGTTGCTCAGAATTGCTGCACATGGGTAGAGACTGCCTTATAGATATTTTTTAATTAACCTGACCAAACACATTACAATACATTCCTGATGAAGGGCTTTTGCCCAAAATGTTGATTCTCCTGCTCCTTGGATGCTGCCTGACCTGCTGTGATTTTTCCAGCTCCACACTCTCGATTCTGATCTCCAGCATCTGTAGTCCTCATTTTCTCCATATTACAACACAGTGAGACTTGAACCTGGATCTTTTAGCTAAGACAATTTTTTTTTAACAGTATCACTATCCCAATCAAGCCCTGATCATCTGTTATGATGCGATTCAAACCCAAGTCCCTGGAGAATTACTGGATTTCTCATTAATTCACCCAGTGACAATGCAGTTAGGTCCTCAAATAATATTGATCTTCAGCAACAAGTCTTAACTATTAGATCACCAGAGAAGCTTGTGCTGTTTTACGATCTGAGGAGCTGCACAAACAGCTGAAGATGTGAAGTCATCAACAAATGTTTTCAAATCAGATCTGGGTGAGACACTGGCTTGGTGGTTAGCACTGCTGCCTCACAGCACGAGGGATCCAGGTTTGAGCCCAGCCTCAAGCGACTGTATTGTGGAGCTTATACACTCTCCCTGAGCCTGTGTGGGTTTCCACCGGGTGCTCTGGTTTCTTTCCACAATCCAAAGATGTGCAGCTTAGGTGAATTGGCCAGGTTAAATTGCCCAGAGTGCTCAGGGATGTGGAGGTTAGATGCATTAGTCAGGGGTAAGTGTAAAGTAATAGGGGTAGGGGAATGGGTCTGGGTGGGATACTCCAGAGAATTGGTGTGGACTTGTTAGGCAAATTGTCTGTTTCCACACTGTAGAGATTCTATGGCTCAATGATATGATAAAGATAAGCCAATTGATGAAGGAGCTGAAGATGATTATGTCTCCCACAGTGATGTTCTGGATTTGAGATAATTGGCTTCCAATAATGACAGCCTTTACCTTTTGTGTTCCCGTGTTTTATAATCTAGACACAAAGAGCTTTGTGGCTGGGCCATTGTGAAGACCGTAAAACATAAATGCAGAAGTAGGCCATTCAGCCCATCAAGTCTGCTGTGTCATTCAACATGAGTATGATTGATTGGATAATCTTCATGTCCATTTTCATGCCTTTTCCCTGTAATCTTTGATTCCCTTACTCATTGAAAATCTATCTAATTTCAACATTGAATATACGAAACAACCCAACCTCTACAGCACTATGTGGTAAGGAACTCTGCAGATTTGCCACTCTCTGAGAGGAAGAATTCCTCCTTGTCTCTGTCTTATATCTGCACCCTCTTATTCTGAGATTATGTCCTCTGATCTTAAACTCTCCTATAAGGGAACCAACCTTTCCTCATTTCCCCCCATGCACCCTAAGAACCTTGTTTGTTTCAATAAAGTCACTTTTCATTCTTCTAATCTTCAGTCAGTACAGACACAATCGAATTAACCTCTCCTCATAAAATACCTGGAATTAACTTTGTGAAACTTCTCTGGGCTATCTCCAATGTCAGTGCGTCTTTCCTTAAATGAGGGGCCCAAAATCATTCACAGTATTACAGCTGTGAACAAAAGGCTGTTGCCTTTTGTAGTTTTAGCAAAACCTCCCTATTTTAAATTCCATTTCCTTAGAACTAAAGGCCAGTGTTACACTTGCCTTCCCCATTACCAGCTAAACTTGGATTCTAGTTTTGTGCAGTTTCTGCATGAGGTCTCCTAAATCACTTTGTTCTGTAGCTTTCTGCAGTCCTTTTCCATTTAAATAATATTTTGCTTTTCTATTCTTCCTGCCAATGTGCATAAAGTCACATTCACATTTCCTCACATCTGTCAAGTCTTTTCCACTTGTTTTAACCTGTTGACTTACTTACCCCTTAACCAATAGCAGAAACAACAGACTGAGCCGTGAAAATTGGCTGCTTCATTTCCTGTACAGGAAGGGAGTTCAGAAAGGCATTCAAGATGGTAGCTCAGCACCATCTTCTCAAGGGCAACAATGGATGGGCAATTAATGGGGCTCAGCTAATGACGCCAACATCCCATGAATGAATTTAAAATAACATGACCGCAATGATGACATCTAAAAATGCAACTTTGGCTGTAAAATGTCTTGGGTGGGCCTGAGCTTGTGATGTGATGCAAGCCTTCCTTACTTGTTATGATCTGGAATTCAATGCCAGGAAGCCAACTCAATGCTAATATTCAATCAGGAAATCCTTGAGAAGAAAATAAATTGCAAAGCTATTGGAAAGAGCAGATTTTGAACTAATTGCTTGGCTTTCTTTTAAAGAACAATCACAGACAAGATAGACTGAATAACTCCTTCTCCTCCTCACTTGGGTCTTATACAATGCTCAGAATGCTGGGGACTATGTAGATTTCTGATGTAATACAAGATTTCTCATAATCATTCACAACAGATAGGATTTGGGAGTCCATCATCTGCAGTATCTAACTTTAAAACACAACGTCCTATTTATTACATTCAATTTTCTTTTAAATATTTCAAAATAAACATACCTTAACCATTCACCTCTGAATTTTGAGGGCAAATTTTCCAAAGCTTGACTGTTGGTGTCTATCACTGATGGCATTGTGAAGTGGAGAATGAGTTTGAGAGTCTGTACTGCTCTGATAAGACTTGATCCTGATTTTCCAGCACCATTCAGTTTTACCTTTAGAGAGGTCTCATGGTGTGTGAGTGAGCTTTTCATTATTAAATGCAAATCTATGCAAATACATGGTAATAAGTAAGGACCTGGCACTGTTTCATGAGTTTGGGGAGTTTTGCGCTCTCCTAATGGTTACCCTTCCATTCAGAATAAGCCCAAACAGATTTGATGCTTTTAGCTTTCGAGATTTCAGTTCATGAAGGTGTCTTCCAAGCTGAGTTTTATTTTGCATTTCCTCGCTGTAATAATTCTTGCTTCTGATTATGCCTTTGAACTGTGATACAACTGATTTCTGCGTGGCAGCATTTGCTATCAGTTGTGATTTAACTTGCAGCAACCACATTGCTTGGTGCAAGAATTCCTTTGGGGGTTTCAGAGGAACTGCCTGATTTGTATGCGTCCACGGGTGGGGAGGAGCGAGAGTGGCATTGTACCTGAGGCATTGTGCTCTAAGGTCCCAGATCTCTCCCTTTCTTAGGCACAGCTACCTTGGCATGTCAGACAGACTTTTTGTCACTGCCGATTCTGCACTGAGGAAGCGAGCACCAATGTACGCTGTCTTGTTGAGGCAAGGCTATGGATGTCCTGTGCCACAGGGATGGCTACAGGAAGACAGCAGGAGCTGTAAATATCTTTGATCTGGCATCTTCACAAGGTCTGTCAAAATCAACCATCTGTTTCCACGAAAACAGGGTGACAAGAGACAGAAGCCTGGTTTACGTGGGGCAGGGGAGTGGGCGGGTGGAGAGGACACAGAAAACAGGGCAAGAGGCAACAGCACTTCTCCTGCTGTGGCTCGAAATGCTGTACTGTAGATGATACGGAGTTGCTTTAGATTTTGTAGTGCCTCTGTTGAACACTATATGTTGGGGTGTAACATGGTGGGTCCTTAGGTTCCTGAGAGCAACTGGGCCTCAGGGTGAATAGGTGAGGGTGGCACCAAGTCACCTTTCCATTTCTTTCAGTTTGGTTTAGTTTGAAAGTGGAAGAGCAGTGAAAGACAATAATAAATAATTTTAAAGGGAGTTGGGGAGCAGAGGGAGCTGTATATGTGCACAGGACAGGTAGATAAAGTAATTACTAAATGTCAGAGGTTAAGGGGCGACCTTATAGAGGTTTACAAAATCACAAGAGGCATGGATAGGGTGAATACTCAAGATCTTTTCCCCAGGGTAGGGGACTCCAAAACCACAGGGCATAGGCTTAAGGTGAAAAGGGAAAGATTTAAAAGGGACTTTAGGGTCAATTTTTCCACATAAAGGGTGGTGCGTATATGGAATGAACTGCCTGGGGAGGTGGTAGAAGCTGATACAATTACAACCTTTAAAAGAGCACCTGGATGAGTATCTGAATAGGAGCAGTTTGGAGGGATATGGACCAAGTGCGAGCAAATGGGACTACATCAGGTTCGGATATCTGGTCAGCATGGACTGAAGGGTCTCTACATCTCTATGACTCTGTGCCTCTATAAAGAGTGCTTGGATTTATTAATAAGGTAAAGAGATGATGTTGAATTTGGACAAGACACTTTGGAAGAAGGTTGCAAATGTACTGGAGAAAGTGCAGATGTAGTTTGCAGGAATATTTCCAGGAATGAGAAATTTCAGTATGAGGATAGATTGAAGAATTTGCAGAGAAGATCAGCGAATGATCTCCTTCAACAATGTATCAAATCTGGGATAATGTTGTGATGAACACAAAGACGTTTCAAAGACAGATGTGGGTTTTGGAGCCTGAATGGTGTGATTTGACCAGGGCTCTGAACGTGCTCAGGACAGCGCTGCCTTACCATAAACCCCCAGCATCTGGATAAGTGGGAACATACAAGACATGACCCTCTCTCACTCGTATCCTTACATATGGATGAGGAAGGACACCACTTCAACTGGGACAACACATCCATCCTAGGACAAGCCAAACAGAGACACGCACAAGAATTCCTAGAAGCATGGCATACCAACCGGAACCCTATCAACAAACACATTGATTTGGATCACATTTACCACCCCCCTGAGAAAAGAACATGCAATGAAATAACATCACCACAGGAAATGATGTCACCAACCCAAGGAAGCCCAAAGATACAAATAGAAAGCAGGCTACACCATCAGCACTTCATCCTGAGGCTCTCTGAAAACGTTATCTAGAATGGTGATGAAACATCTGAAAGCCAACCTTCCAGCTCAATGAACAAGCCTACATCCAGGACCTCAAGTTGAGCTACAAATCTCAAAACTTGCCAGGACCATACAAATTTAGAATAGGAATAGGCCACTCAGCCTGGTCTGGCATTCTGATTATTCATATCTACCCTCAATAACATTCCACCTTCTTCCTTATTAATCCAGAGGACCAGGTAATCTTCTGAGGACCCAGATACAAATTGCACTGCGCAGTTGATAGAATTTGAATTAATTTTTTAAAATGTGGAATGAAGAGTCTTATGGTGACCATGAATCCATTGCCCATTGTTGGAAAAACCTATCTGGTCCACTAATGTCTTTTGGGAAAGGAAATCTGTCACCCTTACCTAGTCTGGCCTACCCAAGACTCCAAACCTTACAGCAATATGGTTGACTCTTAGTTGCCCTCTGAGAAATTAGGGATGGGGACACCTTCTCCTGCGAATGAAGAAATGTCTGTATCTGCTGATTATCATTCTGTCAATAGACTGTTATTTCTACACTGAAATCCAGTCGTAAAAATGGAGGCTTAATAATAATGCCACAATTACTTCAAAGACTTGAGAGTTTAGAGAGATGACCCCTCATTGGACTGTTGGAATCTGTCTCATGACCCTCTGAGAAACAATTAGCTAGAAATGTTCTGTTGCAATGAGGATCAGAAAGACAGCCATGATACATTAAAGATAATATTTAATTCTACTCTGTAGCACATTGTTTTGTTGACAGATCCACAGTTATTTGCTTAGTGTCATTTTATTCTTAGTCCAGAGTGTTTATTTTAACAAGGACCTATGAAACGCAGTACCCAATGCCACTTGAACATGCATCTTAATAAAAGCAAGAAAACAAAGCTGTTTTCAATTGGGTGTGGGTGGACTTTATTACTTTATAAAACGATTTTACTAATATGATTAGTAACTGCAGCTTCCATATATTAAATCCGTAGCAGTATATGCCAATAGCCATGAAATATGATGGTATCTAATATATTTTTGATCACCTTGTAATCAGTCAAAAATTTCATAACTGTTTTTCACAAAGTTTATGAGTTACTCAATTAACAGGCCATAAATCTGTCCAGGAGACACACTCTGCATTTAATGTTGTTGCTTTATGGTTCACTCAGGGAGGCCAGGTTGTTAATGTCAAATGAACTTAGAAAGTAGGTGATTGGATGTTAATGTGAAATAATTAAAGTTAAAGGGCAAACTGGTAATGGGTATCAATTCATCAATTGTAATTACATCTATATTAAAGTCCTGTGTGTCAGACACAAATGCAGAAAGTGCTGGAAAAACTCAGCAGGGCTAGCAGCGTCTGTGGAGAAAAAACAGAGTTAGTGTTTTGGGTCCAGTGACCCTTCCTCAGATCTGGAGCTTCACTGGACCTGAAACATTAACTCTGCTTTCTCTCCACAGATACAGCCAGACCTGCTGAGTTTTTCCAGCAATTTCTGATTTCCAGCATCCACAGTTCTTTGGTTTTTATGTGGCACAGTGGTCGTTTCCCCACCTCCTAAATGTGGAGACGTAGGTTCAAGTCTCAACTGGTCTAAATGTGTCTGAGTAGGTTGATTAAACATATCTCATTGCATGTACAGGGAGTGTAGTTGTAATGTTGTTCTAGGTAAGAGTGTATTATTCATCTTCCTAACTTCATTTTAATTTAAACTCCTTCCTTTCTCCCTACACTTCTTCACTTTTGTTATTGTAACAACCTTTGCATATAAATTGATCACTTCAGCAAAGCCACAAATGATTTGATGGTGTACAAGATAAGTAACACTAAAAGTCAATAAATAGAGAAAGGAAATGGTAGTGTTGTATCTCTGAACAAGGAGGTCTAAGTGCAAACCCAACTTGCTCTGGAGATACGCAATGACATTTGTGATAAGAAAATATCTGAAGAGAGCGAAGACCCTTGAAGTCTTCAGAGAGAGGTGTGCACTGCGGGGGTTGGGTGGATTATTTCCCCTCATCAATTCCATTTTAATTTCAAGTCTGCCTTTTCTGATCCTCTCCCTATTTTGTGACTGTTGTACTGTCCCTGAAGGGCATTGCTTTCAAGTCGTTAATTATTTACTTGGTGACATGAGCGAGTTGGTTGCAGTTTATTGGGAAATTCAAGAGATGAAAGGCTGTGGTGAAGTGGTCATATCCTATCTCTGAGCCGGGAGGCTAGATCCAGAGGTGAGTAAAATGGTCTGCGTAACCATGCCTGCTTTCTATCCTGAGGACGAATGGCTGGGCTGATGAATCCAGCAGATGCTGAGAGTTTAGGTTTCCGTGCCAACCGTCATAGAGGCAGAAACTCCTGGACCCCCATTGTGTAGCTACATGCGTGCAGTCTCTGGGAAATGAGGGCCATTCCCTCACACCTGCCCGTCCTCTGCTGCTCTTGTCCCTGCCTGGATCTGTGGATGACGTTGACACTACAGGGTCCTCTCCCGCCAGGGTCTGAACAGATGTCTCATATTTGGCAGTCCTCTGAGTGCCTGCAGCATGGGGCATCTTTTCCAAGGCCAGCTGAGGAGCTGTCGCAACGAGATAATCATCAACTTGGGCTCCATTCAAAGCTGACCAGGATGTCAGTACCTGATCTGGTGAGGAGTACAGGAGAAGGCCTTGCTCATGCTTCCTCTTAGGCCTGAGTACTCTCTTAGAGTCATAGAGGTGTACAGCATGGAAACAGACCCTTCGGTCCAACCCATCCATGCCGACCAGATATCCCAACCCAATCTAGTCCCACCTGCCAGCACCTGGCCCATATCCCTCCAAACCTTTCCTATTCATATATCCATGCAAATGCCTCATAAATGTTGCAATTGTACCAGCCTCCACAACTTCCTCTGGCAGCTGATTCCATACATGTACCTGTATGGAAACATTGCCCCTTAGGTCTCTTTTATATCTTTCCCCTCTCACCCTAAACCTATGTTTTCTAGTTCTGGACTCCCCAACCCCAGGGAAAAGACTTTGCCTATTTACCCTATCCATGCCCCTCATAATTTTATAAACCTCTATAAGGTCACCCCTCAACCTCCAGCACTCCAGGGTAAACAGCCCCAGCCTGTTCAGCCTCTCCCTATAGCTCAAATCCTCCAACCCTGGCAACATCCTTGCAAATCTTTTCTGAACCCTTTCAAGTTTCACAACATCTTTTCAATAGGAGGGAGACCAGAATTGCACACAATATTCCAACAGTGGTCTAACCAATGTCCTCCGCAACATGACCTCCCAACTCCTGTACTCAATACTCTGACCAATAAAGGAAAGCATACCAAACGCCTTCTTCACTATCCTATCTACCCGTGACTCCACTTTCAAGGAGCTATGAACCTGCAGTCCAAGGTCTCTTTGTCAGCAACACTCACTAGGACCTTACCATTAAATGTATAAGCCCTAAGATTTGCTTTCCCAAAATGCAGCACCTCGCATTTATCTGAATTATGCTCCATCTGCCATTTCTCAGCCCATTGGCCCATCTGGTCAAGATCCTGTTGTAATCTGAGGTAGCCCTCCTCGCTCCAAAAGCAGAGGTTGCGGAGAAGGTTTCTGGTGGGGATGACTATTTCTATGCAAGGCCCATTACCAAACCCTTGGAATCTGGAAGACTGGAAGGAGACAAAACATTGCGGCCAATGTGTAGTGAATGACAGTGAGAACAGGGTTATTGGGAGAGCTGCTGTAGATTAAGAAATGATATTTGGTCAGTTACAGGATACCTCAACATCCCTGCAGGAGCAGTCCCAATCTTCTTTTGTGAAAGACAGGATTTGCTACACATATTGAGTGAGAGACATGATGTTGGACATGTCTTCACCCATCCTGGCTCTTCATGCCCTGTTATGGGTTTTTTGTTTCACCCCTGTAATGGGTGAGAGTGAGATGAGAGTGATTGGCGAAAGACCCTGGTCTGGTATAGCTGGCTGAAAGGTGGTGAGTCGAAAATGAATGAGAAGGCAACACAGTTACCATGGTGAGATGGTTGTGTGGGAGGTTGGGATGAGGGAATGGTGGGTGAGGTACAGCATTGCAGGAAATGGTGAGAGTGACAGAGCGCGAGCCTTGGTGGGCGATGTGTGCGGTTGCAGAGACAGAGTGAGTGTGAGGGAGCAGAGAGCAGAATGTGGCACTCACCCTGGCACAGCGGAGATGGACAATGACTCTCTTGAAATTCCATCGCTGTGTAAGGCACACACTGACCCATGTGATGACCTCAGACCATGTTTCCAGGGTCTGGGAGCATGAACTTCTCTGTCTGATCTCTGGGAAGAGATGAATCCAGTTTACACCAGTGACATAGCAGAGGTAGGCCATTCAGCCCATCGAGTCAGCTTTGCCATTCAATGAGATCAAGGCTGATTTGATAATATTCAACTCTTAAGGCAATAAAACATTGGAGTACAAGTTGGTCATTCAGCCCATCAATTCTGAATCACCTCATCCACCAGGTCCTTGTCATTTTCCCCTTGGTTAACTTTTCAGAACAACGGTTCTGTGACAAGTTTCAGAATGCTAGCGTTTGCCTACATCAGCCTCTCTGAGATGATGCACATTAGGATTAGGGCTAGAGTTATTGTTCGAGTTAGGGCTAGAGTTATTCGAGTTAGGGTTAGAGTTAGAGTCAGGTTTACCTGCGAAAGGGTCAGGGTGTGGGTTAGAGTGAAAGTTAGTATAAAGGTTAGGGCTAGGGTTAGCTACGATAGGGTTAGGGTTAGATTTAAGGTTAGAGTTTTGATTACCTGTGATAGGGTTAGGGTTAGGGTTAAGGCTTATCTGTGATAGGGTCAGGATTAGGGTTAGGGTTGGGTTACAACCATGGGTCTTTCAGGTGTTATCAGAGAGTGGTTTGGTTTTCATAAAGTGGCAGGTGGTAGCATTGGGCTCGGATGACCTGACAGGGGTGCCATTAGGGTGGGATTGGTGGTTAATGGGGTAAGTTCAGCAAGATGCACCAAGAAATCTCACCAGATTAAACCCCATCTTATAAGATCCAGTCGATCACTGTTATGGTATTGCCATTGACCCCTGAGGGAATCTAGGCAGTGTGGCCCAGGGGTGCATAGCCTCTGTTTTGGAATCCATTCTTTAGTTGATGTGTATGCAAATTAGGGCACAATACAGGACAATGTATAGCAGCTGTTCAGGCGTCCCGGAAATGTTCATATGTCGGCTCTACAAAAGTTAAAATCAGGTATGTGGTCACATTCGAAAATTCAAGTATTCATAAATGAGATATTTGTAAAAGAACTTTCTGGTTCTATTGGGGTTTTATAAACATGTTCAGGAGTCCTTGAATTACAATTTCCTTGAATCCCTTTAAGGGATGGTTTGATTTTGGAGATGCTTTTGTAATCTTCTAAATTTCTCACCGCGTATCATTTTCTATGGAATGGAATGTTAATTTTTAATAATGCTGAGTACTGGTTTTCCCACAATCCTAAATATTAGCATTCAAAACTTTAATCAGAGTGGCCATTGATGACCCAAACTTACTTCTTGACTTAGAATTTTGAGCAATTTATTAAATTACCCTTTCTCTCTTTGTCTCACTATCTTTGTCTCTCGCTCTCTCTCTCTGCCTTGTTCTCAGCCTGTATTACTTTCATTCACCAGAGTGTGAGTCACTTTGAGTTAGTATATTTCAGTAATTGGAGCTGAACACTTTTTTTTAAATGATATTTAGATTTCACAGTTACATGTTAATGGATTATGGAAGATGAAATTGAGGCCAAGGTGAGATTAGTCATGACTGGAGCAGGATTGAAGGGCTGAACGGCCTCCTCCTGTTCCTAGTCCTTAAGTTCTAAGAGTGCTTTACAGCCAACAGATTACAAGGTATGTGTTTTTTGAAACCATTACTTTCTTGAAAATCATACACCTGTTATGGTATCACATATATATCATATACAAGAGCTCTCTTCTATATATCTTCTCATGACTGTGGGAAATTGTGGTTCTCCAGATTATGTGGATGCTGTGAGAAATGTATACATTCACATCTGCTTTATATAAATAAATAAATTATAGAATCTCACGCCACAGAATAAGGACATTCAGTCAATTATGTTTAGCCTCCTGTTATCCAATTGATCCAATTTGCTCTTTCTTTGTACTTTTGAAGTTTAATTGTTTTTTTTATGTGGGATAGCACATAATGTGTCACAAATCACAATGAGCCTAGTGTCCAGATATCCTTAGATGTTAACTCTGCGCTAAGTACTAGCCAGGGCAACTCAGGTGAGGAGGTAATAACTAGTGGTCTGACCGCTGGAGTATTCATCCAGAGCTGAAAATGTGTTTTGAAAAAGCGTAGCAGGTCAGGCAGCATCCAGGGAACAGGAGATTCGACGTTTCGGGCATAAGCCCTTCTTCAGGACTGGATTATTCCTGAATAAACCCTGAAGTAGGGCTTATGCCCTGGATGCTGCCTGACCTGCTGTGCTTTTTCAGCAACACATTTTCAGCTCTGATCTCCAGCATCTGCAGACCTCACTTTCTCCTGTTAATCCAGAGACCCAGTTAATCATAGAATTCCTACAGGGTGGAAGCAGACCATTTGGACCATTGAGTCCATACCGACTCTCCAGAGAGCATTCCATCTATCCTATCCTATCCCTGTTACCCTGCATTTCCTATGGCTAATCCACCCAGCATACTCACCCCTGGACACTATGGGCAATTTAGCACGTCCAATCCATCTTTGGATTACAGGAGGAAACTGGAGTATACAGAGAAAACCCACACTGACATGGGGAGAACAGTCAAGCTCCACACAGATGGCCATCTGAGGGTGGAATTGAAACTGGGTCCCTGAGCCGCCTTGCGACAGGTAATGTTCTAGGAACCTGGGTTCAAATCCCAAGACAGATGGTGAAATTTGAATGCAATAAAAATAGTCTGAAAGTAAGAGTCTAATGATACCACAAATCTATTGTCAATTGTCAACGGAAAAACATTTGGTTCACTAATGCCCTTCACAGAAGGAAATTGCTCATCCTTACCTACATGTGATTCCAGACCAACAGCAATATAATTGGCTCTTAATTGTCCTCTGGGCAATTAAGGATAGGTAATAAATACTGGCCTAGCCAGTGATGCCCTTATCCTGTGAATGAAAAGGAGACCAAAGCTTTCTCAAAGCTACAGGTTTTAACAAGCGTCTGAGAAGACGGTAAAGAGAGACAGAGAGGTTTAGAGAGGGAATATAAGAACTTCAGCTTTGGCCACCATTTATAGAATGAACAAATTCAGTGATGTTTAGGAGGCCAGAATTAGAAGAAGATTTGATTTATTATTGTGTCTTGTACCGAGATATAGTGAAAAATATTGTTTTGCATGCTAAGCTGACAAATCATACCTGACATAATTACATTAGAGTAATAGAATAAAATGCAGAATATAGTGTTACAGCTACACAGAAGGTGCAGAGAAAGATCAACTCTAACATATGAGAGGTCTGTTTGTAAATCTAGGGCAGAATGAGATCATAGAGTAAAGGAGAGATAAATCCATGGATTGGAAAAACAAGGCACAAGAATTTTTAAATGAGGTGTGCTTAACCAAAATTAAATTGTACCCGTAATTTTGTAAACTATTTTAAGATATTGTCCTAATTACAGTAATATCCAGTTGCTTCCTGGTGTGATCCTAGATTAAAGCTGAAATAAAATGTGTCCGATTTTTGGTTCCAAATAATATTAGAGTCGTCTGGAAAAAAGTACAAATTATTAAAGATTGCCGTGAGTCCAGTTTAATGAGATTTCTTCTTGAAAGTTTTCTCCACCTTCTTAACAAAAAATGAAATTAAGCACAAGTGACAATGCATTGATACAGTGCCAACTCTTACAGTGACTTCAAATGATCAATGACACAAGAATGGTCAATGTGATTTATTTTCAGGTTCATGCAGTCTCTACAGCATCAATACAAAGGATTGGCCAATTCTTGACCCTAATAAATTATCTTTGATGCTGTAGATCATGAACAGTACAATGTTAGCTGAGGCCATTCAACCCATTGAGCTCTTCCTTTGAAAGACATGCAACACCACCATTGCAATATCCAAAACTCTCTTGAAATGATTTATTTGACTGGAAACCATTTCACACCTTAAGATCAACCAGGTTATCATGGCTAACAAAAAATAATTGGCTTAATTAAACTGCTATACATCAAAGTGATGTAACTGACTGGAATTCAAACAAACTGGAGGTGGAGTGCTGCTGACAGTGTACCCAGAACAGCAACAACTGTGCAGTAACTATGGGAACCAAACAATAGTGGAAAAGATACCTATGAAATCTAAATATCATTTTTAAAAAAAGTGTTCAGCTCCAATTACTGAAATATACCAACTCAAAGTGACTCACACTCTGGTGAACGAAAGTAGTACAGGCTGAGAATAAGGCAGAGAGAGAGAGAGAGAGACAAAGAGAGAAAGAGTAATTTAATAAATCGCTCAAAATTCAAAGTCAAGAAGTAAGTTTGGATCATCAATGGCCACTCCGATTAATGATTTGGAGTTGCCGGCGTTGGACTGGGGTATGCAAAGTTAAAAATCACACAACACCAGGTTATAGTCCAACAGGTTTATTTGGAAGTACACTAGCTTTCGGAGTGTCTTTCCTTCACCTATCACCTGATGAAGGAGTGTCGCTCCAAAAGCTAGTGTGCTTCCAATTAAACCTGTTGGACTATAACCTGGTGTTGTGTGATTTTTCACGTAAAACATGAGGTCTGCAGATGCTGGAGATCACAGCTGAAAATGTGTTGCTCCACCACAAGTTCACCTGTACCTCCACACACATCATCTATTGCATCTGCTGCACTCGATGTGGCCTCCTCTATATTGGGGAGACAGGCCGCTTACTTGCGGAACGCTTCAGAGAACACCTCTGGGCCGCCTGGACCAACCAACCCAACCACCCCGTGGCTCAACACTTTAACTCTCCCTCCCACTCCACCGAGGACATGCAGGTCCTTGGACTCCTCCACCGGCAGAACATAACAACACGACGGCTGGAGGAGGAGTGCCTCATCTTCAGCCTGGGAACCCTCCAACCACAAGGTATGAATTCAGATTTCTCCAATTTCCTCATTTCCCCTCCCCCCACCTTGTCTCAGTCGGTTCCCTCTACTCAGCACCGCCCTCCTAACCTGCAATCTCCTTACTGACCTCTCCGCCCCACCCCACTCCGGCCTATCACCCTCACCTTGACCTCCTTTCACCTATCCCACCTCCATCGCCCCTCCCCCAAGTCCCTCCTCCCTACCTTTTATCTTAGCCTGCTTGGCTACTCTCTCTCATTCCTGATGAAGGGCTCATGCTCGAAACGTCGAATTCCCTATTCCTGAGATGCTGCCTGGCCTGCTGTGCTTTGACCAGCAACACATTTTCAGCTGTGATTTTTCACTCCAATTAAAGTATTGAATGCTAAAGGTTTAGGATCGTGGGAAAACCAGTACACAGCATTTTTAAAGATTAACATTCCATTCCATAGAAAATGATACGCAGTGAGAAATGCAGCTGAGAGAAGTAGAAAACTGATTAGATCCTCAAAACTTTCTCAGGCCAGGAGAAATTGAAAAGAGCATTAACCCAACTGGACAGGACAACTCCTGCTTGATATAAACTGAGCTGCAAACCAGCAGGAGTGTGGAGCAGGCCAACTGAAGTCCCACTCAGCATAATGCCACAACAATGATCAAGTGTAAGTTAGAACACAGAAAAAGACAATGACTAAAATACAAATCAGAAATGATTCAGGAAACAGGAGATAATAGGCTGAGGAGTGGGCAGATGGAGTTTAATTCAGAGAAATGTGAGGTGCTGCATTTTGGGAAAGCAAATCTTATCTGGACTTGCACACTTAATGGTAAAGTCCTAGGGAGTATTGAAGAACAAAGAGACCTTGGAGTGCAGGTTCATAGCTCCTTGAAAGTGGGGTCGCAGGTAGATAGGATAGTGAAGATGGTGTTTGGTATGCTTTCCTTTATTGGTCAGAGTATTGAGTACAGGAGTTGAGAGGTCATGTTGCGGCTGCAGAGGACATTGGTTAGACCACTATTGGAATATTGTGTGCAATTCTGGCTTCCCCCCTATCGGAAAGATGTTGTGAAACTTGAAAGGGTTCAGAAAAGATTTACAAGGATGTTGCCAGGGTTAGAGGATTTGAGCTATAGGGAGAGGCTGAACAGGCTGGGGTTGTTTACCCTGGAGCGTCGGAGGCTGAGAGGGTTTATAAAATTATGAAGGGCATGGATAGGGTAAATAGGCAAAGTCTTTTCCCTGGGGTTGGGGAGTCCAGAACTAAAAAGCATAGGTTTAGGGTGAGAGGGGAGAGATATAAAAGAGACCTAAGGGGCAACGTTTTCACACAGAGGGTGGTACATGTATGGAATGAGCTGCCAGAGGAAGTGGTGGAGACTAGTACAATTACAACATTTAAAAGGTATCTGAATGGGTATATGAGTAGCAAGGGTTTGGAGGGTTATGAGTCCGGTGCTGGCAGGTGTGACTAGATTGGGTTGGGATCTCTGGTTGGCATGGATGAGTTGGACCGAAGGGTCTGTTTCCGTGCTGTACATCTCTCTGACTCTATGACTCTAAATACAGTCAGGGTGCTCCAGTTTCCTCCCACAATCCAAAGATGTGCAGATTTATTGAAATGGCCATGCTGAATTGCCCATAGTACTGAGGGATATGTCGGTTAGGTGCAATAGTCAAGGGTAAATATTGAATAATAGGGAAGGGGGATGGGTCTGGGAGCGTTACTGTTTAGAGGGTTGGTGTGGACTTGTTGGGCCAAATGGCCTGTTTTCACACTGGAGGGATTCTATAATCTGTGACAATGAATATTAATTAGTAAGACAAGTTGAAATTGAAAGCAATAAATAGACGTCTGGATAGTTGGATAAATTGTACACCAACAATAATGAAGCAACTTGCAATTGGATAGCACCTTTGGTCTTCTTCAACACTTCATGGAAGGACAGTTCTGCACATCTAATACTGGATCTTGGAGGAGCAGTGCAACTCATTGGCGAGAGTGTGGAGATTGAGAGCAGTGGTGGTGAGATGGAGGTTAATGTTGTTTGTAGATACCAGAAACCTCATACCTTTTTGGATGATGTTGCTGAAGGGGGTGAGATGGGGGATAGCAATGCCAGTGGAGGAAGGGAAAATGGCTGCTGGTGATTCTCTGTTTGGGTGTGGGTGGTTATGAGCACCAAGGCAATACCATCGATGTGGCTGAAGAAGGGAGGGGTGTGGAGGAGAGTTGTTTGGTCAACTGTGTTATTTGGCTGCAATTAGGTCAGAAAGGATGAGGAGGAGTTGTTTACCATGGTCACTGCCACATCAGATGTCATGAGTGACTTTGATAATGAATGATTCAGTAGGATGAGGTGAAAAGGATGAAAACTTGATTTAAAGGATTCCAATATGGAGTTCTGGCAACACAGAATGTAGCAGTAGGAGTTGGCTAGTTGAATCTTCTCCACCATTTAATTGTGTCATAGAATCATAGAGATGTACAGCATGGAAACAGACCCTTCGGTCCAACTCGTCCACACCTGTTAGAACCAGACTCAGAACCCTCTGAACCCTTCCTATTCATATACCCATCCACATGCCCATTTAAATGTTGTAATTCTCCCAGATTCCACCACTTTCTCTGGCAGTTCATTCTATACACGCACCACCCTCTGCATAAAAAGTTGCCCCTTAGATCCCTTTTATATCTTTCCCCTCTCACCCTAAACCTATGCCCTCTAGTTCTGGACTTGCCCCATCCCAGGGAAAAGACCTTGTCTATTTACCCTATCCATGCCCTCATGATTTTATAAATCTCTCAGCCTCCAACGCTCCAGGGAAAACAGTCCCAGCCTATTCAGCCTCTCTATATAGCTCAAGTCCTCCAACCCTGGCAACATTTTTGTAAATCTTTTCTGAACCCTTTCAAGTTTCACAACATCCTTCCAAGAATAGGATCATTGTTGATTGGTTGTGGTCTCAACTCCACTTTCCTGTCTACAACCTAATAACATTTGACCTTCCTTGTTTTCTTCCTTCATCTGCATTCATTTCGTGGATAATTCTTATTAAGGGTTTCTTGCTCTTACATCCAACTGTTTTCACCCAAATTCCAATTGAGTTAGTTTGACTTCAGTGATCATTAGATTAGATTAGATTACTTACAGTGTAGAAACAGGCCCTTCGGCCCAACAAGTCCACACCGACCCGCCGAAGCGCAACCCACCCATTCGCCTACATTTACCCCTTTACCTAACACTACGGGCAATTTAGCATGGCCAATTCACCTAGCCTGCACATCTTTGGACTGTGGGAGGAAACCAGAGCACCCGGAGGAAACCCACCCAGACAATGTGCAAACTCCACACAGTCAGTCGCCAGAGTCGGGAGTTGAACCCAGGTCTCTGGCGCTGTGAGGCAGCAGTGCTAACCACTGTGCCACCGTGCCACCCACACCAGTGTATTTTGACCACATCATGACCAGTATATTTTGTTTGAACTTGATTGTTGTAAAGTCAGTTTCCTTGAGGTGAATGTGTCAATGCCTTGATGATTGAAAAATGTTTTCTTATTCCACTGGCCATGTAAAAAATTTCATATTGTTGATATTTCTCCAGTAGCTGGGACAATCTGGAATCTGCTTGGCCGTGCAGGTTCACCATGCATTTCTGTAGGTTCATTACTCTACATGTATCAAAACACATCTGTGTCTCACACCAGCATCCCAATGCCATTCCACCCCCACCAAATGGTATAAGTCCTTCTTAAACTTTTGGATGATATTATGAAAATAATCACATGACAACCAGATCAGTCACAGTCTTATAAAATGGCAAAGGGGCTGAATGGCTTCCTCCTGATCCATGTTTCCATGTCTATATTAAAAAGCATGTTCGTCCAAACATCTTCACATATTAACCCCTAATCCATTAGTCAGATTACTAAATGAGCACTAGAGAACTTTACTGTCTAATAATCTTAACATCTTCCAAACAGAAGTCAAATTTTCACATTTGATTTCAGATATTAGTATTTTAAAAATATTTTCTTCATTGCAATGGTCTTTTATTCATTAAAATTAAATTGTTAAATTATTTCTAATAATGTTTGCATTTAAAATGACCCAAATTCAAATTTCAGTATAATTGTACTGACAGATTTTTTTCATACACTATTTCACCCCGAATAACACCACTTTATTATATTTTTTTATTTGAAAATTTGATTATTCCCTTAAATTTCAGAAAAATTGTCTCTTTAGCAACTCACTTCAAGTTGTTTAATCAATTTGAACTTCAGAAACAATTAGGCTTGTTTTCTGGGCAAGATGTGCATAGATTGAGGAGGTGTTGTATTTTGTACATCAGGATGACATCATTCTCCATGTCTAAAAAAATTTAAAATGCTTTGAAAATGTCTGCAGCGCCCAGAGGTTTTAATATTAGCTTTTAGCTCATCTTCCGCAGTGACCATCCCAAACAGTTCAAACGACACATAATGAAAATCTGATTGACTGGATAGATATTCAGAAAACCAGTTCAAGGACTTTGATGATTTTCAAGTGCAGTCAGCTCAAGGATGGATCTTTTGAGGAGAAGGTGATTATGATGGGAGAGGCATCTTATGTAAGGAGAGGGAACAATCAACAGCAGTGGCTTCAGGACATCCCAGGTGGCTTCCTATTTCAGGGACCGTAATTCCCCCTCCCATGTGATAAACACTGCCCTCTAGAGCATTGTCATCACTTCCTGCCCCTCTGTCCTCGAACCCCACTCCTCCAAACACAACAAGAATAGAATCCCCCAGTCCTCACCTTCCACTCCACTAATCTCTGGTACAGCACACTATCCGTCACCATTTCCGCCACCTCCAGTCAGACCCCACCACCAGAGACATATTTCCCTCTCCACCGCTATCTGTGTTCCTCAGAGACTGTTCCCTCTTTGACTCCCTTCTTAGGTCCACGGCCACCCCTCCACCAACCCACCCTCCACTTCCCAGCACCTTCCCCTGCAAGAGGTGTAAAACCTGCGCCCACCCCTCCCCCCTCACAGCCACACAAGGCTCCAAATGGTCCTTTCACATCTGGCAGAGATTTTCCTGCACATCCAAACACCTTATCTACTACAACTGTTGCTCTCAATGTGGTCTCCTCTACATCGGAGATACAGGATGCCAACTTGCGGAACGTTTCAGAGAACATCTCTGGGACACATGCACCAACCCACCCCATCACCCTGTGGCAGACCACTTCAACTCCCCCTCCCATTACCCCAGGGACATTCAGGTCCTGGGTCTCCTCCACTGCCAAATCCAAGCCACCTAACAACTGGAAGAAGAATGCCTCATCTTCTGCCTTGGAATCCTCTCAACACAGGGCCACAAAATCCACTTCACCAGTTTCCTCATCTCCCCTCCCCTCACCTCATCCCAGATCCTACCCTCCAACACAGCACCGCCCTCTTGAACTGTCCTACTTATCCATCTTCCTTCTCACCTATCCACTCCACCTTCAGCACTGACCTATCACAATTGAAATGAAGGGCTCTGGCCCAAAATGTTGATTCTCCTGCTCCTCAGATGCTGCCTTACCTGCTGTACTTTTCCAGCAACACACTCTCAACTCTGATCTTCAGCATCTGCAGACGTCACTGTCCCCTATCCAATTAGCCCCTTATCACCTTTCCACCCACCTTCCCCTCAGCCCAACCCCCAACCCCCTATTTAACTCACCTCCCCTTTCCAATGAAGGTCTTTTGCCCGAAACTTCGATTCATCTGGTCCTCAGATGCTGCCTGACCTGCTGTGCTTTTCCAGCACCATCCTTTTCAACTTAGACTCATCAGCATTTGCAGTTCTCACCTTCTCAGAAGGCGAGAATCTAGAATGTAAGTGAAAGGTTAGAGCAGTTCAATGGGAATCGAAATGAAGGTGTAAAGGTGGGACAAGCAGACAAACTGAAATCAGAGAAAGTGAGGAGAGAAACTAGAAAGGAGCAAGTTGACGGCTAGGATCAGGGAGTTGGTAAAGTGGTCAAAATATCTAACTATATCGATCAAAGCTCTGATTTAATATTTAATATGAGGGATGAATAAGGACATTTTCCTGCAGTTGTAAAGGTGGGCACCAAAGAACACACTAAAGCCATCAGGGAAAACTGACAAGTATAGATCTTGCTGGAGAGTCATCAGTCAAAGTTAGTCAAGAACTTACAGACTTCACTAATGCTTGCAATTTTAAAACCATATTGATTTAGTTTGATTGAATTTTTCATGGAAATCTCACGAATGTGCGGATGAAAGGAATATGTTGGATGTTGCTGATGTGGATTTTAAGGAGGTGTTTGACACATTAGAGCCTCCAGCTGAGGTAGCACTCAGAGAAACATACAAAACAGGTGCATGAGTGGGACATTCAACCCTTTGAGCCTGCTCCATCACTCAGCTTCAGGTTGGTTCCACAGGTCGGCCCAATGTCGGAGGCTGAAAGGCCTGCAATGCCCTGTAATGTTCTAGGTTCTGTTTCTAATATGCTCATAGCTGATCATACAACTATGTACTCTGTTCCTGCTTTCCTCTTGTAATCATTTGATCCCTTTATCCTTAAGAACTATATCTAAATGCTTCTTGAAAACATTTAATATTTTGGCCTCAACCACTTTCTGTCAGCACAGAATCCCACAGGTTCCCTACTCTCTGGGTGAAGAAATTTCCCCTCATCCCACTCTTAAATGGCCTACTCCATACCCTTAGGCTGTGACCCCAGGTTCTGAACTCCCTGATTGTCAGAGGCATCCTTTCTGTATTTAGCCTGTCTAGTCCTGTTAGAATGTTACAGATTTCGATGAGATCCTCCTCCTTCTTCTAAACTCTAGTGAATATAGTTCTAACCGATCTTCATATGTCAGTCTTGCTATCCCAGGAAGTCTGGTTAACCTTAGTTATACTCTGTTCCGAGCAAGAACACTCTTCCTCAGATAAATAGACAATTGCACACAATAGTCCAGGTCTTTCTCACCAGGCCACCCTGGCTTTGGACTCTCCAGTCATTGGGAAAAATGATTTTTGTGTTCAAATGTTAACTTTTCTGAGCCCATATTTTAGGGGATCATTAACACGTCATTCTCCTGAGATCATCCTCCATTGATTGCCTCCCTCTCTGCTGTTTGCCTTGCTCTCATCTCCCGTTAATTGCTTTGGGCCTAGTCAAGACCTGGACTGGCGTGTTGTTAATGTTTCAGTCACTCCAGCACTGACCTGCTGGGATGAAGACTCTATCTATGAACAAAGATTGCATAAGTTAGGGGCCTACATCTGTTGGAGTTCAGAAGAATAAGTGGTGACCGTTGTGTAAGGGAATGGTTCTGAATGAGTTAGATATACTGTTACATCACGCAGAGGTGAAGACAGTGAGTTCCACCATGGTCTTTGCAGCAATCAGCTTCATACAGTACAGTTGCATGGTTTGTAGTTGTCACAACTCACCAGGGTATTGTGCTGGAAATCATGCCCACTATTTCTGGAGTTGTCACAAAAGTGAAAATTTTAAAAACAAAATCCACAAACTACCTGATTTTCGAACCCAGGTTAAACATCAATGTGGATGAGTTTCTTGTGCCTTATCGTTATTTATTACAAGTAATTATTTTCTTACTACAAGTAAACCATTAAACTAAATGAAGGAAATGCAGTAAATTATAAATCCTTATAAACTCCCACTTAAATACACGGATGGACCTAAACAGGGAAAAGAAACCCATGGACAAATGGGAGATTGGACAACGCAGTTCTTTGTTCACGAGATCCGTTGGGGTAGCTTTGGTTGATCCTAAGGTGTTTCCTCAATTGTATTTTTTACCAAATGCTTCTACTGGTTTGCAAAAGGCACAGGGTACTGAAGGATTGATAAGCTGGTTTTGTTCAAGTTTAAAGTGGGTTACTGCAGAGATCTAAGATAGACTGTTGCTTTGGCTGCTGCAGAACTGCTAGTTTCTGTTCTGGTCTGATTATTTTCACATCCCAAGCTGTTCAGCTCCCTGACAACTAATTATTGTTAGCTCGAGGACGTTTGTCATTGATAATTGACCCTAGTTCAAAAAACCAATCAGCTTCACTTATAAACAAACCCATGGCTCCAGCTCGCCTACACATTCCTTGAAACCACTGCTACACAAATAGGGTTAAAATAGGTTAAAATTGCAGATGACACTAAGGTCGGTGGAGGTGTGGATCGTGCTGAAGGATGTTGTAGGTTACAGAGGGACATAGATAAGCTGCAGAGCTGGGCTGAGAGGTGACAAATGGGGTTTAATGCGGAAAAGTGTGAAGTGATTCACTTTGGAAGGAGTAATAGGAATGCAGGGTACTGGGCTAATGGTACGATTCTTGGTATTGTAGATGAGCAAAGAGATCTCGGTGTCCATGTACATAGATCCCTGAAAGTTGCCACCCAGGTTGATGGGGTTGTTAGGAAGGCATATGGTGTATTAGCTTTTATTAGTAGAAGGATTGAGTTTCGGAACCATGAGATCATGCTGCACTGTACAAAACTCTGGCGCGGCCGCACTTGGAGTATTGCGTACAGTTCTGGTCACCACATTATAGTAAGATGTGGAAGTGCTGGAGACGGTACAGAAGAGATTTACTAGGATGTTGCCTGGTATAGAAGGAAGGTATTATGAGGAAAGACTGAGGGATCTGAGGCTATTTTCATTGGAGAGAAGGTTGTGAGGTGACTTAATTGAAACATATAAGATAATCAGAGGGTTAGATAGGGTGGACAGTGAGAGCCTTTTTCCTTGGATGGTGATGGTTAGCATGAGGGTACATAGCTTTAAATTGAGAGGTGATAGATAAAGGACAGATGTCAGAGTAATAGGGGCATGGAATGCACTACCCACAACTCGCAAACTTTAAGGGTATTTTAATGATCATTGGTTAAACATATGGATGAGAATGGAATAGTGTAGGATAGATGGGCTTCAGATTGGTTTCACAGGTTAGTGCAACATCGAGGGCCGAAGGGCCTGTACTGTGCTGTAATGTTCTGTGTTTTATGTTCGTGTATGCGATTCTCTAAGAGAGAAAAGAAGGCTCCAGGAATAAAGTCAAATATCCTTTTGTGAATAGGAGCTAACCAAATGAAATGCTCGAAAAGGAAAGCAAGAGAATGTAAAAGTGACTTCAAGCATTTCCCAAGGAGAATTATCACCATTTAGGTAAGGTCTGCAAGACACAGCACCAAGAACAGTGAAAAACCCAGGAGAAGAATTTAGATTAAGGTTACAGAATTAGAAAGGCCCTAGAATTTAGTTAGACTGGGAAAGAGCAAACTTAGAGAAACTTAGTGACAGTCTAGCACACAAAGAAAATTCAAGAGGAACTGTAGATTTAGTGAGCCGAGGCCATACTAATTATACCACAATTCTGGTGAAGATTAATAAAAGCCAGTTAACTTTATTTTCAAACATGTGCGGAGAAAACTGTGTTATTCAATGGAAGGTGGAAAAGAATTCCTTTTGTCAATGAAGCAAGCAAGATAACTCTATCTGGGTTTTGATTTGTTGAAAGCAAATTGAAAGGAAATTGAAAGTAAGATACTAATTAATGAAACTTACAAAATCTTGAAAGGACTGGACTGGATAAGCTGGATATTAAGAGGATATTTCCACTTGTGAGGAAAATTAAAATTAGGTTTAACAACAAGAAGTGTCCCTTTGAAGTCAGAGGTGAAGAGAAATGGTTTTGTGTTAGGGGGTGGTTTGAGTATGGGAGATTAATTCATTATGCTTATTCAAGGTTGAGTTAGACAGATGTTTACTTGCCAAGTCAGCCATGATCCTGTGGAACAGTGGAGCAGACTCAAAGGGCTAAATGGCTTTTGACCTATGTTCTTGCTTTCTTATAGTCCTCTGGTCAATGTTTGACTCACTGGTCCCACTGGATTACTTCCCAAAATGAAAAATTAATGGTATTATCACTTGCTATAACACAGCAGTGAACCCTTCTCTTAATTAAACCAAACACCCAGAAAAGCTGACCTTGCCTCAAAATCTGTTAAAATATGAGTGACAGCGAACTCCCAGTTCCACTATTTAAAAAAAATATCAATTTATTCCTCAACTCTAAAAGTAAACATTAAACAACAAATATTCACAACTCTAAGCCCCCCATTCTCTTAACTGCTTATTCTGTTCCAATAAACACTTGTTAAAATTACATCAACTTAATTTCAAAACCATACAGCAGCTGTTGTTTCTGGTGTCTTTCTTCATTCAGCTGAAGATCTCCCTGGGTCATCTTCTTTCTTTTTACTGCAAAGGTATTTCATATGAAAAAGTACCTTTGATGGACAGTGTTTCAATTGCAGTTACTCTGTCTGACTTTCAAAACGCCTGCCTTTTTTATATCCCAACATCGTATCGTCTAATTGGTTCCATGTTGGCAAAAACAATTACTTCAAAATTGATTAGGTTTTAGTATCCTGGGGCGTAATTTAAATTTATTGTTCAAATTTGAATTTTTGTCAAAACAACAACTATCTCAGGTATCAATTTCACAGCTAAATGTTACATATGCTACAGTACCCTTAGTCAGCTGGCTAGTCACATGACAGGTGCTTAGAAGCTGTCAGTGCAAAACAGCATTCACCCTCTCTTAAAGGTACAGTACACACCTTCAACTTCATAATAACTGGGCTAGAAATCCTGAAGGCCACAATAATGCTAATGGGTTCAAATCCCACCAAGGTAGTTGATGAAGTTTAAAATCAATTCAAAACTGGAATTAAAAACTAGCCTAATGTAAACTTGTAATGTTTGTTTTAAAAAAACTGTTTAATTAATGCCCTTTCCAAAAGGAAATCTGCTGTCTTTACCAGGTCTGGCCTACACATGACTCCAGACCCACAGCAACATTGTTGATTCTTAACTGCCCTCTGGGTGATTAAGAATGGACAATGAATGTTGGCCTAGCCAGTGAGACCTGTATTCTATGGATAAATCTTAAAGAAAGAGCTCTGAGGCCTACCTTCAATAGACCTTAGGGCCTAGACATTGGGGAATTTAAATAAAAAGCAAGTAAATAGTGTTGAACTTGTATCAACATTTGTTAAATAATTGGACTCTCATGTTCAGTTCCACACAGCCCAGTATAAAATACTTCAGAACAATGGAAAAGGAAAACAATGAAATCTTTCCAGTTAGGAATGAGAAGCTGAAGTAAGGAGGGCTGAAAACCTGAGAGATTTCTCCCTGCATCAAAGAGAGTTACTGTAGGGTCTAGTTGTGGATCATGGAAAGGTTTATTTAGCTTGTCAAAACTGTAAGGTGAGTGTGAACTTACAATGATCACCAGAAGAATGAAAAGGCAAGCAAGAGCTGTTTTTATTGAACATATGGGTGTTATTTGATTGCAAAACGCTTTAGCACAAGCTAAGCAGAGACTATACCATGTTATAAAAAGGTGTGATAAGTATTTAAAGGAAAAATCTAAATTAATGGTTGGAGAAAGGACTGGAAAGATCAGATTAGCACAGCAAGCTACAGATAAAGAATTGTCTCCTCTTAGACTGATTGCTTTTGCAATGGTCTAATCAGAAAATTCCAAACCATCCTTTCATATGGAGTGTCAAAACATGACTTACAACTTTTTGTTGTTGCGCAATTTTGAAACAGTTTTATCAACTGGAAATAATTTCATCGTGATTTTGGCTTGTTGAGTTGCGATGACAATCATCTAGGCATTGTTAACCAATCAAGCACATAAACTTCCCGCTCCCCATCCTCAGCACCAGGCGCTCTGAGCAGAGAAGCAGAATGCAGGAGCATCATTAGGAGGGGAACTCACTGATGGTTTGACAGGAAGATGCTTGTCTCAGCTGTTATTGAAAAGCAACCTGTCAATCTCCACTGCATTCCCATTGTCAGCGATTTATTATTCCTTGCCTTCTGTTGTTTTATGTTTCATATTTGGTTACGGTGAAGAGGAAAATGACAACCCCATGGAACTCAGGCAGCTTTCTGCTGCAGTCCACTAAGTCTTTGTGAATTATTTCATTTTTGGCTGGGTTGAAATCCTGGAACTCCCTCCCTTAATGGCACTGCCTCTCGACTTACACCAAGTAGCTCATAAAGACAAATCTCCATCACTGGGGGAATCTCGGATGGCAATTAATGCTGGTTCAAACAGTGATGTCCATGTTGTATCAATGAATGTTTTTTATAAATTGCAAGTATCAGTGCTGGTATTGGACCTTATAATTGTTTCTCCCACTCATCCTGCACAAACTATCATTGTTCCCATTCAGTCAACTCCACATTCATCACAGACACTTCCTGCACCACGCTTACCACTCTAATTCCCCCTCTGTCTCCCTTGTCCCCTCCCCTCTCTCGCACCAAAAGATGGCGGCACAGTAAGACAGTTCATATTGAGCTCCTCCACTCTGTCCATTTGCTTTTCTTTTCTATTTGCTCATTTCTTCTTCTCTTTTTATTGTGTCTTCTTCCTTTGTCTCTCTTTCTCTTTCCTGTCCAGACTGCAGACATGGACTCTCATCCTCTGGACTCAGCGCAGACCCAGTGAGGTAACCTCCTGGCATGGAGTGGTGATCTCTCATTGGCCCAGTGTGATGGTCTTTAGGCCCGGTGTAGCCTCAAAGAGGACTTCCAGTCTCGAGATGATTCGTGGAAGTGCGGTCCCACCATGGCTAAGTGCTTAAGAAAGACTATGATGTATAACTTTGAACTTTGTTCTTACTTTCTACCTTGTTCTTATGGTTCTATCCCCAGGTATTTGTACCTAACATGGCGCCTTGAGTGGCAACATTATACACTTTTCATTGTACTCCTATACTTGAGCACCTGTGACAATAAAAATCAAAATTAAAATTAAAACCAAAGTTCTTTCTCCAAGCTCATCTCACCCACCAAGATCCATCTTTTACTCCCTTGCCTCATTCCCACTAAATGCTGTCCACCCAACATATTTGCCTGATTCCCTGGGAGACTGTCCCCCCTCTTTAAACATCATCACACCCATTCCTTAAAAGGAACTCTGCAATACCACTTTGCCAAGCACGACAAGGGCTCCTTCTATAATTTCACTTCCATCTCCAATGCCCTCAAACATATTTTATTTCATTCCAAATCTTAACCCCAATTTCCCATTGCTCCATGCTTGCATTCCCTCCAATCCCTCAGTTGTTTTAGACACAGAACCAAAGTGGCTATGTCAAAGATAAAAAATATCACCCTCCCCAACTCTGACCATTATATATTAATTCTAAAGTCTGGTTGAAGATTTGTAGCTCGGGTGTCCGTTGTTGTAGTTCTGTTCGCCGAGCTGGAAGTTTTTGCTGCAAACATTTCGTTCCCTGGCTAGGGAACATCATCAGTGCTATTGGAGCCTCCTGTGAAGCGCTGCTTTGATGTTTCTTCCGGTATTTATAGTGGTTTGTTCTTGCTGCTTCCGGGTGTCAGTTTCAGCTATAGTAGTTTCACTGACACCCGGAAGCGGCAAGAACATCCATCAACAGACACATCGACCTGGACCCCACATACAAACTACTACAGCTGAAACTGACACCCGGAAGCGGCAAGAACAAACCACTATAAATACCGGAAGAAACATCAAAGCAGCGCTTCACAGGAGGCTCCAATAGCACTGATGATGTTCCCTAGCCAGGGAATGAAACGTTTGCAGCAAAAACTTCCAGCTCGGCAAACAGAACCACAACAATATTAATTCTCCACGTGGCATTTAATTTTGTGATCTTTTCCACAATCTAACACGTCACTTCTGGTTCCCCATGCTATTGGTGCGGTGTGGTAAAATTAGTCTCAGTTGGCTCCATTCTGAAACATCTGATTTGAGTTAAAGTATTTCTCATAGTAGGTTTCTCTTCTCTCCCAACATTGTTGTCTCTGGAGTCCTCCAAGAATCAATTGCTGCCTTTTCCCTCATTTACAGTCTGCTTCCACACCAACTTTCTCAATGTCCTACATTGCATCTGTATTGTTGGATTCCTTTTCCAATGGATGACTCAGAGGTTCCTTCCATTTGACATAGGAATTACTCACGCGACATCCCCATCCCAAGGTGAAAGACAGTATTCACACTCTCCCAACCCCATCAAACATTGAGCTAAGTTTCTGACATAATGATCTTTCCCTCTCAATGATGACCTATTTGCTCTTGTTTCACATCACCTGTCTCCATCTTTGCCTCAGTCGATCCCGTGCTGAAATGCTCCCCTATACCTTTATCATCTTCAAATGTGACAATTCCAGTCTGTTCTTGTCCCATGTCTGATCTTCAGTCAATCCTCTGTGTTGTTAAAATAATTCAGAGTTCTGATTTGTTGTGGACCATACTAAGTCACATCAAAACATATAAAGGTGATAGCATAGACCTGGACTTTTAACTTATTTAAGGGCAGGTGAAAGGCCTTGTATCCCAGGTGGGATTCGATTGGTCAAGCTGCTAGACTTTAAGCAAAACACATTCCATTCTTACACCGCAGTTAAAATATAAATAAAAAAAAAATTGCCATAACGTTGACTTTATCAAAATTCTTAACAAACTAATATATTATTTAACTACTACTCATCAACTGACCCAATACAGCAATGTCCCATAAACACACTCCGAGGAGAGGCAAAGCCAGCGAAGCACATTCCTGTCTCACCTGTGATCTTCTCCAGTCCTGGAGAAAGGAAAAACTTCAAGCCTGAATCTAGCCGCAGAGAAAGGGAGAGAACCCAAGCAGCAGCAGAGAAAGAGTTGTGGCCTGCATGCTTAAGTCCAAAAACCCAACTGCAATAGCCAAGAGCAAAACCCCAAAGCCCTAGGTCTGTGTGAAACCTGCTTGAAAACACGCAGACTTCCTTTGTCTATTCCTAAAAGAAGCCCAAAGATATTTACTCTGTTCTTTGTGGAGCAGAGTGCTTGGTGCTAGATTTTCAAAATTTGTCTTCAACAGAAACAGGACAGAACAAATCCCTTTTAAAGGGACATTTCATTACAGTTTGTCGTTTTACAGAGAAATAGTCATAAACAATCCATTGTTGAAATAAACCAGAACAAATGTTACCGTCAGGGGTAACAAAGGGAACTGGCAGGCAGTGCAGGGATCTCCTGTGGTGGTTCCCTTCAACAACAAGTATACCATTTTGGAAACTGTTGCGGGGGAGTAACCTACCAGGGTAAGCAATGATTTGTTACTTGGGAATGAATCCGGCCAGGTGTTAGATTTGGAGATAAGGTGAGCACTTTGGCAATAGTGACCATAATTCAGTTACATTGAATTATCAATGGGCAGGGGCAGGTATATACCATAGCAAAAGAGGTATAACTGGGGGAAAGGTAATTATGATGCAATTAGGCAAGATTTAGGATGCATAGGATGGGGAAAGAAACTGCAGGGGATGGACAAGCTTGAAATGTGGAGCTTTTTCAAGGAACAGCTACTGCAGGTCTTTGATAAGTATATACCTATCAGGCAGGGAGGTAGTTGTCGAGAGAAGGACCATGGTTTACTCAAGAAGTCGAAGCACTTGTCAAGAGGAGGAAGAAGGTTTATGTGAGTATGAGGCATGAAGGCCCAGATAGGGGGCTTTAGAGTTATAAGTTAGCCAGAAAAGATCTAAAGAGAGGGCTAAGAAGAGCCAAGGGGGGCCATGAGAAGTTGCAGGTGGATAGGATCAAGGAAAACCCTAAGGCCTTCTATCGGCATGTCAGGAATAAAAGAATGACTGGAGTAAGATTAGGGCCAATCAAAGAAAAAGGTGGGAAGTCATGTGTGGAATCTGAGGACATAGGGAAAGCGCTTAATGAATACTTTTTGTCGAAAAGGGCAATGTTAGTGATGATATGGACATACAGGCTACTGCATTAGATGGGATTGCGGTTGACAAAGAGGAGGTTTTAGCAATTTTGGAAGATCTGAAAATAGATAAGACCCCGGGTCCCCCCACTAACCCACCCTATCCTCCCAGCACCTTCCCATGTCACAGCAGGAATTGCAAAACCTGCGCCTACACCTCCTCCCTCACCTCCATCCAAGGCCCGAAAGGAGCCTTCCACATCTATCAGAGTTTCACCTGCACTTCCACACATGTCATTTGCTGTATCCATTGCTGCCGATGTGGCCGACTGGGGAGACACGGCACCTACTTACAAAGCGCCTCAGAGAACATCTCCCGGACACCTGTACCAACCAACCCCAATGCCCTCTGGCTGAACACTTCAATTCCCCTTCCCACTCCGCTAAGGACATGCGGGCCCTGGGCCTCCTCCATTGCCATACTCTAACCACCCAACGTCAGGAGGAAGAACGCCTCATCTTCTCCCCTGGGATCCTCCAACCACACGATATCAATTTCACTAGTTTCCTCATTTCCCCTCCCCCCACCTTACTCCACTTCCAACCTTCCAGTTCAGCACCGCTCTCACGACCTGTCTTACCTGTCCATCTTCCTTCCCACCTACCCCCTCCACCCTCCCCTCCGACTCATCACCTTTACCCCCACATTCATCTACCTATCGCACTCGCAGCTATGTTTGTCCAGAGCCACCCCCCCACCCATTTATCTCTCCCCAAGGATCCCAGCCTCATTCCTGAAGGGCTTTTGCCTGATACATTGATTCTCCTGCTCCTCAGATGCTGCCTGACCTGCTGCGCTTTTCCAGCACCACACTCTCCACTCTGATCTCCAGGATCTGCAGACCTCTCTGTCTCTCCTGATAAGTTTCTCATCCCTATTCTCTTGCCTTCTCCCCATAACCCTTGACAATCAAGAACCTATTTTCCTGAGTCTTTAATAAACTCTGCAGCCTGGCCTCCACAGCCTTTTGTGGCAACAAAGTTAGGGACCTTAGTGTGCAAGCCCACTGGTCTCTTAAAATATCAGGACAGCTGGATAAATTGTCAAGGAGGCATATGGTAGACTTGTTATGATTGGGGGAAGAGCGCCTCATCTTCTGCCTAGGAACTCTCCAACCACACGAGATGAATGTAGATTTCTCCAGCTTCCTCATTTCCCCTCCCCCCACCTTATCTCAGTCCCAACCCCCGGATACAGCACCACCCTCTTGACGTGCAATCTTCTTTCTGACCTCTCCGCCCCCACCCCCTCTCCGGCCTATCACCCTCACCTCCTTCCACCTATCATATTCCCAGTGCCCCTTCCTCAAATTCCCTCCCCCCTCCCTTTTATCTCAGCCCGCCTGGCACACCAGCCTCATTCCTGAAGAAGGGCTTATGCCCGAAACCTCGATTCTCCTGCTCCTCGGATACTGCTTGACCTGCTGTGTTTTTCCAGCACCATTTTTCAACTCTGGTACTTCAGCATCTGCAGTCCTCACTTTCTCCTCCTTGTCATGATTAGGCCAGCCATAGAGTTGAAGAGAAGCAAGGCTATGCTGGAACTGCATGAAATAATGATGAGGCTACAGCCAGAGTATTATATGCATTTCTGCAATCTATATTATCGGATGGATGTGATCACACTGGAGAGGGTGCAGAGGAGATTTACCAGGATGTTGCCTGGTCTGGAGAAGGGCTTATGCCCAAAACATCTATTCTCCTGCTCCTTGGATGCTGCCTGACCTGATGTGCTTTTCCAACAACACATTTTTCAGCTCTGATATCCAGCATCTGCAGTCCTCACTTTCTCTCTGGAGACTTTTAGCCAGGAAGAGAGATTGGTCAGACTGAGGTTGATTTCCTTAGAGCAGAGGAGGTCGTTGGGGCGGGGGAGGGGGGGGGGGGGGGATAGGATTGGGATGAATGAAATTGTGAGGACATACTTTTCCCCTTGATGGAGGGGCTAATGTCCAGAGGCAATAGAGGCTGGAGATTTGGAGGGGATAGTGAGGAGAAACCTCCTCACTTAGAGGGAGGTGGGAATCTGGAAGTGTTAGGGTGGCAGAGGCAGAAACCCTTTCGATACACTTGCAAAGTTCCCTGGGGTCGGGGAGTTTGGTATGCTTTCCTTTATTGGTCAGAGTATCGAATACAGGAGTTGGGAGGTCATATCGTGGCTGTACAGGACATTGATTAGGCCATTGTTGGAATATTGTGTGCAATTCTGGTCTCCTTCCTATCAGAAGGATGTTGTGAAACTTGAAAGGGTTCAGAAAAGATTTACAAGGATGTTGTCAGGGTTGGAGGATTTCAGCTATAGGGACACGCTAAACAGGCTAGGGCTGTTTTCCCTGGAACGTCGGAGGCTGAGGGGTGACCTTATAGAGGTTTACAAAATTATGAGGGACATGGGTTGGATAAATAGACAAGGTCTTTTCCCTGGGATGGGAGAATCCTGAACTAAAGGGCATAGGTTTAAGAAGAGAGGGGAAAGATATAAAAGAGACCTGAGGGGGAGCTTTTTCCCACAGGGAGTGGTACAGGTATGGAATGAGCTGCCAGAGGAAGTGGTGGAGGCTGGTATAATTGCAACATTTAAGAGGCAATTGGATGGGTAAATGAATAGGAAGGGTTTGGAGGGATATGGGGCGGGTGCTGGCAGGTGAGACTAGATTGGGTTGGGATATCTGGTCGGCACAGATGGGTTGGACCGAAGGGTCTGTTTCCATGCTGTACATCTCTATGATTCTATGACACTATGACACTATGGGATTAGCATAATGAAGTGGGTTGTTTTGAACAATGCAGATGTGATGGGTTGAAGAGCCTTTATCTCTTGAGTCTTTCTCATCCTCTGTCATTGGTTCTCAATTGATTTAGAATGTTTGTCTGCACTTTGAAATGCCTCCCTATCCTTCCCTAAGATTCGCTCAGTCCTCCCATTTAAACCATATACTCTACATGTGCATTCAGCTCCTTAAGGATCCACCTGTTTCTGAAGAGTCATTGGACATGAAACATTAACTCTGCTTCTCTCTTCACAGATGTTGCTAATCCTGATGAGTCTCAGCATTAGGTGTCTTTTCTCATGGAATCCCCACAGTGTGGAAACAGGCCATTTGGCCCAACAAGTCCACACCAACCCTCCGAAGGGCATCTCACCCTCTATTTTCCATAGCTAATGCATGTAACCTACATATCCCTGGACACTACAGGGAAATTCAGTATGACCAATTCACCTGACCTGCACATCTTTGGACTGTGGGAGGAAACCAGAGCACCCAGAGGAAACCCACGCAGACACGGGGAGAATGTGCCAACTCCACACACACAGTGGCCCGAGGCTGGAATCGAACCCGGGTCCCTGGTGCTGTGAGGCAGCAGTGTTTCAGATTTTGCAGCACTTTGCTTTTACATCTCATCCCTGTTGCCACCATACACCGTTGGCAATTGCCCCTTCTAACCCTCTCTCCCAAAACACTCACTCCATGACCCCAGCATCTCTGTCACTGCTTTAAAGAAACCCCTATTAGTCTGTGGTTGGTTCATTTCTTATTGTTATCTTTCCCCCTGCTTTCCCCTATCTACCTCTCCTCTCCACCTTTCTGCACAGGGGGAGCAGCATACCAGGGGTGATGTGGAAGAACAAGATGACATGTCGTGATTGTATGAGTTTAAACAGCTCTGTCCCAGCACGTGCTGGTGCATATGATGGCCTGAATTTGAATTAGAATTAGCTTTATTGTCACACATACTCACCTGAGCACAGTGAAACGATTACACGTCACCACTTACGGTGCTGTCTTGGGTACAAAGGTCCCTCGGTTCAGGTTCTGAGGAACAGGAAAGAAAATTGGAAAAATAAAGAAATAAAAAGTCCAGCATTACAGATTTTTACACCATCTTAGGTACAAAGTGCTCTGGCCCGAAACGTCGAATTTCCTGTTCCTTGGATGCTGCCTGACCTGCTGTGCTTTAACCAGCAACACATTTTCAGCACAAAGTACAAAAAGAAAGGAATAAATTCGGAAATGTAAAGAAATAAAAAGTTCAGATTAACTCTCCTTCCAACCCACCTGGGCTTCATCTCGAGACTCTCAAGGCTGGGGCTTTGCATTGATTTCACTTGATTGATTGATTGGGTAAAAACAATGACTGCAAATGCTGGAAACCAGATTTTGGATAAATGGTGCTGGAAAAGCACAGCAGTTCAGGCAGCATCCGAGGAGCAGTAAAATCGACATTTCGGGCAAAAGTCCTTCATCAGGAATCCAAGTAGAGAGTCTGTAAGGTGGAGAGATAAGTGAGAGGAGGGTGGGAGTGGGGAGAAAGTAGCTTAGAGTACAATAGGCGAGTGTCCATTGTGTTCTTCTTGTGAGCGAAGACTTCTGGGGTCTCTCGGTCTGCGTCTTTGTTTACGTAATATCAGTTTCAGTGGGAAATTAGTCAGTCTTTACAGTATTGGGACTGCAGTGCTAACTGGGCTAAGAGCTTACTGTAAAGGCTGTTTGCGAAATGTATTCTCAGGTCTGGGAGTAGCTTGGCCATGTCTGGTTTCTATGTTAGCCTGTTTGGCCTAGGCTGAGGCATTGTGGGTGTGTTCTGTGTGTGTTGGCAAGCTTGATCTCTGTGTTTCGCAGACCTGCTTCTGTGTTTTGTATGTGGTCCTGCTATGGGTGGACAAGGTAGCCAATCTTTCTCCCACATCAAATGTTCCATATTTTCAATTTTCCAGTACACTCTGAGACTGCTAGTCAGTCACATGACAGGTGCTTGTAAGCTCTCAGGGCAAAACAGTTTTCACTCTCTTAAAGGTACAGTGCACACCTTCAACTTCATAACAATTGGCACAATTTACTAGTGTTTCCTGCCACTAAGGTAAGTAATGGTATCATATAATTAAGGCAACAAAACCAGAGGCTCAGTGGTTAGTGCCTGTGTTTGATCCAACCCTCATGTGACTGTGTGGAGTTAACACATTCTCCTCGCGTCTATGTGGGTTTTCTCCGGGTGCTCCAGTTTCCTGCCACAGTTCAAAGATGTGTAGGTTAGGGTGGATTGACCATGGGGAATTGGCCTGTAGTAACCAGGGATATGTAAGGTAAGTAGATCAGCCACGTTAAAAGTGTGCTGGGGGCTAGGTTTGGGTGGGATGCTCCCTGGAAGGTTAGTGTTTGACTTGATGGGCTGAATGGATATTTCTGCCTTGTAGGGATTCTATTGTTCACCGAGTAAGCTCTTCAACCCCTTATGTTCTCTTCAACCCCTCTTCAACCCCTCTTCAACCCCTTTATTCCTGATGAAGGGCTTATGCTCGAAACGTCGAATTCTCTATTCCTGAGATGCTGCCTGGCCTGCTGTGCTTTGACCAGCAACACATTTGCAGCTGTGATCTCCAGCATCTGCAGACCTCATTTTTTACTCTTCAACCCCTTATGCCTGCTCCAGCATTCTATATGATCATGCACAATCATCAAGCTCAGTACCCTAATCCACCTTTTATCCCTCAACATCACTTTAGCGACAGAAGCTCAATGTGTGTCCATCTTGAAAACACAATGTTTGGCCTCATCTATTTTCTGTGCTCATGAATTCCACAAGCTCACCACTCTCTGGGTGAAGAAATTTCTCATCACCTCAATGCTAAAAGGTTTACCCTTTATCCTTAAACTTTGACCCCTGGTTCAGAGCTCCCCCACAGTGGGGAACATCCCTTAAAGCAAGCTATGAATGAAGTAACTATTAAATGTGATAGCTGTACATTCTTCAACAAATCTTACTGGGATAAATAATCTTTTGCATAGCATGTCATAGCAATTTAAAAAAAAAATTGCCTCCAAAATATTCAAGGCTTTGGGCCTAGCACTGCGAAGTGAGGCTAGTGTAGATTTTGTTTAACTTTGGTAGTACAGACTTGATGGGCCAAACAGCCTCTTCAGTACTTGTTAATTCTATGATTCAGAGGAGTTTTTAAAAAAAGACTGACTACTTTTTGTGATTGTGAAAGCTTTCACTTACTCTGTAGTGAATGATGAACCCAAGCAGTGTTCTGGTGGATTCTAACAGTGTGTTTTACCTTTTGTCTAGGAACTTGTGGTTGGGTTTTGTTGCATTATTAAAATGCAATAAGCAATAATGGCGTGAAACAAGATGCTAATTAGTTGAAGAATGCTGAGATTTAGCAAAGGGAGTGATGTCTATGCATATATGAATAATTGAAACCTTTCAAAGGAGTCTATTATGAATATGTTCATTTTGACATCAGATTTTACATGAGCCTTCTTTCATCTCACAAGGTAACCTACCGTGGCATTCTCTGTCAGTAGGTGATAGACCAGATCACATAATTTTGAATAAACGTCAAGATGACATTCAACTGAAAACAAAATACTACAGATGCTGGAAACCTGAAACAAAGACACTGAAGTTTTGGGGGAAATTCATAGATCTGACAGCATCTGTGGAGAGGGAAACAGTCCAGTCTGACTCTCCTTCAGAACTTATGAAGTTCTGTGTTTGAGGATAACATAATCTGTTGTCAAGAATGTTATGATCTACTGAGGATGCTGTAGAAGAACTGGCACCAGAGGGTGGCACAGTGGCTCAGTGATTAACACTGCTGCCTCACAGCACCAAGGACCCAGGTTCAATTCCAGCATTGGGAAATTGTCTGCGTGGAGTTTGCACAATCTCCTTGTGTCTGTATGGGTTTGCTCCGGGTGCTCTAGTTTCCTTCCACAAGCCAAAGATATGCAGGTCAGGTGAATTGGCCATGCTAAATTGTCCATAGTTGTTAGGTGCATTAGTCAGAGGGAAATGGGTCTGGGTGATTTACTCTTTGGAGGGTCGGTGTGGACTTGTTGGGCTACAGGGCGTGTTTCCACACTGTAGGGAATCTAATCTGCTGGCCAATGCTTAAAAAGAAAACGGTGAACTCGGTTTTTGGGCAGGAGGCTGTGTTGCATTGAAATCCACTGAACTGGGTTGTTTTAGTTTTGCTCTCTTCAGTTATTCTGCAGTTACTGACTTGTTGAAAATCCTGAGAGAAGAACTCCAATCTATAAGAAATAAGGAAGTCTTTGAGGTGTCTGGAAAATGTTTGCATTGACATGAGAATCAGAACAAGATATAAACCCAGCTGCTTGTAATAATCCCATTAGATTTTTTAAAATGTAGAAGCTCTACAGTGTGGAAACAGGCCCTTCAGCCCAACAAGTCCACACTGACCTACCAAAAAGTAACCCACCCAGACCCATTCCCCTGCCCTATATTTATCCCAGAACAATGCTCCTAACCTACATATCCCTGAACACTATAGGCAATTTAGCATGGCCATTTCACCTAAGCTGCACATCTTTGAATTGTGGGAGGAAACTGGAGCACCCGGAGGAAACCCACACCGACACAGGGAAAATATGCCAACTCTGCACAGACAGTCACCCGAGGCTGGAATCAAATCCAGGTCCCTGGCGCTGTGAGGCAGCATTGCTGAACACTGTGCCACCATGTAGCCCCAATGAAGGCTAGGTAGTGATCACTGAAATGGTTATCAAATTGGCAACTTATGAATTTTCTTTCAATTAATCCCTTGTCTGTCAGTAATATAAATGGGCATTGGTGATCAAAGAAGGGTTTAGGTCATAGATATCAAATAGTTTGCCTTGCAGTTAATCTGTGTTCTGATAATGTTATATTATTACCAGTAAATTATTAATATTTGTTTAGTTATGGTGTCCAAAATCAGTTATTTTAAAAATAGGAACAATTGAGCAATTTTGAGAGTCATCGAATGTTTTTATTTTACCGTGTTATGCATTCTGTTTTGTTAGTGAGTCTGTTTTGGTCTGATTTGCCCTCCCTGTGTTCTGACATAATATGTAAGTATTTCCAATTCCCCATGACTGTCCACAGATGCAGGTCATTCTGCTGTAATATGCGTTTTGTTAATGTGAATTCGCTATAAAATGATTGACGACTTGGGGACACTGTTTCTAAAGCATGATGTTTTGTTACAATGCGATTCCAGCCCCAATAGTTTGAATGTTGCAGCTCTTATGTGATTTTCTTAAAACACGGGATTGCATGTGACGGAACGACCACATTATAGGAGAATCAATTGTATACAAACTTCCCAAACATGCAAAAACAGAAATGCAGCTTTACAGAGCATCAGATGTCAAACTTGGCTGCGTAAGATACAAATAAAAAGTTAAAGTCACTCAAAATTCATTGATTGGATTCTAACATTTTAGTTCCCACTGAAGCAGTTGCTTTGCATTAATGGCTGGTCATCATCTTGCCCAAAAGATTGAATCACTGTTGCTGGGTTGAAATCTTCCAACAAAATTCTGTACTTGCAAGAAAGAGGTTTGTGACTAACTTTCAAACCAGAACCAGGGCTCATGAATCTGACAGAGAGATAGGGAAGGTAGTCTCTCCTGCTGTCTGACATTAACCTCTATCTGCAAGCTCATTGTCAGTATTTGAAAAGATCCAGGGCTGGTCACATTATCCATCCCCATATTGGTTGTAAGGGGAAAGTCACCACCGTCCTACTCTTTCGTTATAGAGAGATGACTGGTGCTGCTTTAACCTGAGGTTAAAGCCAAAACTTCAGGTGAAGGGAGAGCCTGGGAAGGAAATAATTTCGTGGTAACCTCAATTGAAGTGAGAATCAAACCCATCACTTTGTAATGTAAAGCAGTCATCCATTCAACTGATCTAACCAACAGCACAGTAGAATGTTGAATATTTTGCATAGCTTTCCTTTTGCTACCTTGCAATAGCAGAGATGATTTTTATGCATCAGCTATTGCTCCTGAATAATCCATCTTCCACCGTGATGTGATAGGACAGGGCTATTAACACCTTCCAGGAATGCTACTGTCTCTGTTTCTGTCGACATTGTGCCACGATGGGGTGGAATGAGGCTTCACAGACTTGGCAGCTACTTCAAGCCAATGTCCTTTGTTTAGCAAATGTGTCACTTTTAATAAGAATATATATGACAAGCTGATGAAATTACATTTTAATATTTGATACCTGTGTTCTAAAGGTCTCCAGGCGCTTCCAGGATGATGACGTCGATGAAAACATAAAGAAGCAACCGGAAGCATCCATCGAGGAGATGGATCTTGAGAAAATGTCTGAAGTGGGTAGAGCCTAGAGGGGAGTAACTTGAGATGTGCCAGAGCAGGTCACCGGTAACTGAAGGTTCTGCTGCTAAATATGGATGGCACAAACGGTGAATTGAGAAAGGAATTCGGAAACAGGCGACGGGAGATTCCAGGAAGTTACAGCACGGTATTGGAGATGAGCGCATGATGTGTGGCCAAGGAGGAGTTTAAACATGAGGAGAAAGCTGTTAAAGGTGAAATTTGGGCCAGCGAGGAGCCATGTTTAGGTGCTTGAATCGTGGGCAAGCAAGGGGACTTCGGGACATAGTGGCAATGTTCGTGACCCACACCTAATGTTCTCTCGTTATGGATTCTTTCCCACCACGGCAATTATGGAACTTGAATTCAATTCAAACATCCGGGATATAAAGCTTGTAACAGTGACCACAGGACTATCATTGACTTGCTGTTCCAGGGCCCTATCTGATTCACAAATGCCTCTTGATAGGAAGAAATTTGGTGTTCTTACCTGGTCTGGCTTATAGGTGAATCCAAATGTCCAGTAGTGGATTGACTGCCAGCTGGCCTCTGAAAGGTGATGGCGAGCTATTCAATGGAAAAACAACTTGACAACAAACATTGGCCTTACTTGTGATGCCCACATCCAATGAAAAACTGAAAAGCAAGTTACTTGAAGAGACAAGATATGCGCAATTGAGATTTCAACATGACGTGGATGGAGGAAAATGACAGGTAACCATCAAAGAGAACATTGGAATCTGGAAATGATGAAGGCAATGGCCTACTGTTATTATCACTAGTCTGTTAATCCTGTGACCTAAGTAATGTTCTGGGGACCTGGGTTTGAATCCCACCATGGCAGATGGTGTAATTTGAACTCAGTAAAATCTGGAATTAAGAGTCTAATGATGATTGTGAAGCCATTGTCGATTGTTGGAAAAAACCCCATCTGGTTCACTAAGGCCCTTTAGGGAAGGAATCTGCCATCCTTACCCGGTCTGGTCTACATGTGACTCCAGACCCACAGCAATGTGGTTGACTCTTAACTACCCTCTGCGCAATTAGAACTGGGCAATAAATGCTGACCTAGCCAATGATGTCCTCATCCTGTGAATGAATAAAAGAAAGATTGCAGTTGATGAAAATACAGTGAAAGTGGGAATAAGCAATCAAAATTAGACCAGAATTCCCTGAATGATTGACACCAGTGCAGTTGTGCTGCTTAGCTGAGGGAATCTGTGCTTTACTCTGAAACATCATTGTTCAATATGAATTTCACTCATCACTCATGTCCTTTCTGAAGTATGTCTGCTGCTCATTTAACACCAGCACTGCCCCGTGCCAAAGACCACCTGGCATCATTCTCCCGGATTCTACTGAATGGCTCGAACTCAACTGAGGGTGATGTACCTGACGTTTCCAGAATTTGATTGTTCCTCACCTTTGTATTCACCTTTTCACTGATATTACTTTGCACCCCACCAGCAGAGCAGGTGAAAAGTGGATGGATATAGAACCTCATTTGTGTGCTGTCAACTCCCTCCAGTAGCTCCACAGGAAGAGAAAAAAAAGCACAAAACTCTGATTATCAACATCCTGCATAAAATTTTAACTTTTTTGGCCATCTGGTTTCCCAATACTATGTTAACAAGAACTGGTCTTCCCACACGCATTCACACGCCAAATTATACACCTGCTAATCATATAAATAAGCCTCGCAAAAAGTTTACTAAATATAAAATGTAGCAGGTTTTTGATATGGCAATGGGATGATTCCATCTGTTCCATTAATTCAAATTTGCAATATTTCTGTTTGGAAATTCACAGAATTATTCCCTAATGGCAATGCTACTTTGTGAGTATCAGCGTGAGATGGATACCAGTTTTGCCAGAAAGCCTGAAATATATGACTCTATACCCCACATTGTTCCAAAGCGATGGAACACTGGGTTGCATTCACTGGCTACACTGGCCATATTGAAACCTTACTAAAGAGCCAACATTCTGGTCTTTCTCAAAGTAGAGCAAGGGAATTCTTCCTGGAGTCCTGGCCAATACTTATCCTTCAACCGACATCTAAAACTAGGTTGGAGTCTTAGAGTCATATGGTACAGCATCGGATCTGCACTGACCTCTCTAAGCGAATCCCACTTTCCAGCACGTAGCTGGAATGTTATGACATTTCAAGTGTTCATCAAAATACTTTTTAAAGACTGTGTGTGTTTTCTTGCCTTAACTACCCTCCCGGGGAATGCAATCCAGTTTCCCACCACCCTCTGCATGAAAATGTTTTTTCTCAAGTCCTCCTTTGAATCTCCTGCCTTTCATCTTATGCCCCTTTTTTCTTCACCCTTTAACTGAGGGGACGAGCTGCTTCCTATACCCTCATCATCATGTACTCCTCAGTCAGGCGCCCCTTCGACCTTCTCTGCTTCAAAGAAAATGACCTGAGACCATCCAGCCTCTCGTCATGGCTATCTGACCATGAGACCATTGCTTTTAGATTAGATTCCCTACAGTGTGGAAACAGGCCCTTCAGCCCAACAAGTCCACACTGCCCCTCCGAAGAGAAGCCCACCCTAACCCATTCCCCTACCCTATATTTACCCCTGACTAACGCACCTAGCACAGTGGGCAATTTAGCATGGCCAATTCACCTAACCTGCACATCTTTGGATTGTGGGAGGAAACTGGAGCACCCGGAGGAAACCCACGCAGACACAGGGAGAATGTGCAAACTCCACACAGACAGGCAGGAATCAAAACCATTTACTATTTGTGGTCAATCTGCTTGTCAGTTTTGCTAATTTATAATGTGGCTCAACTTGAGAATTGGTGTCTCAAGTATTTAGACAATAAGATATAGAAGCAGAAATTAGGCCATTCAGCCCATCAAGTCTGCTTGGCCATTCGGTCATGGTTGATAGGTTTTTCAATGCCATTTTTCCACTTTCTTCCCGTTACCTTTGATCGCCTTGGCAATCAAGAGCTTATCTCTCTCTGTTTTAAATATACTCAATGACCTGGCCCTCCACAGTCTTCTGTGGCACTGAATTCCATAGATTCCCCACTCTCTGGCTGAAGAAATTTATCCTTATCTCTGTTCTAAAAGGTCTTACCTTTACTCTAAGGCTATGCCCTCGGGTCCTAATCTCTCTTGCTAATGGAACCCAGTTTTGAGGAAGGGTCACTCGACTGGATACACTAACTCTGATTTCTCTCCACAGATGCTGCCAGACCTGCTGTGCTTTTCCAGCAATTTCTGTCTTTGTTTCTGATTTACAGTGTTGGCAGTTCTTTGGGTTTTCACTAAGTTTGAGTGGTCTTGCATCTGAAATAAAAAAAACATCTTAAGGTGATTTGGAACAAAACTGCACCAATCAGCCCCATAAAGCCGACTCCCCTGTTCGACAAAGTACGTTTGTGTAGTCTTGCATCTGAAATAAAAGACACAGATAGGTGTAAATCCAAAAACAATATAACTGTGTATCGATGCAAGCTGTGAAGAATAAGAGATCAGTAAGTGTTCTGCCATAGAATTGTGTAAGTGGATCTTGAAGACATGATAGCGAATAACAAGGAAACACAATATTTATTTCCCTATTAATATACAAGCAGTGCTATTTGTATAGTTCTCTGTTTTTCTATTGATTGGTATTGACATGGTAAATCCACTGTAAATCTTCATCATGCCAATAATGTTCTGACATGTCCCTTTTTCTGTTCTAATATACCATTAAATATACTGACCATAAATTCAGATATCAGGTCCAAATTCTATTATCAGTTAGATTCCATCAAATTATATAATAGCTGCAGTTCAGAAACAGACCTTTTTTGAGTTGTCTCAGTACATAAGCTCAAACATAGAATTCCCGACAAGTGGGAACAGCCCACTTGGCCCATCAAGTCCACACTGACCCTCCAAAGAGCATCCCACCCAAACCCAGCTCCTCTACTTCCCATGGCTAATTAATCTGACCCTCACACCTTCGGACTGTGGGAGGAGGCCCATGCAGACACAGGGAGAATGTGCAGACACTCAGCCAAAGCTGGGATTGAGCCCAGTTCCTGAGGGGGCGGCATGGTGGCGCAGTGGTTAGCACAGCTGCCTCGCAGCGCCAGGGACCCGAGTTCAATTCCCGTCTCGGGCAACTGGCTGTATGGAGTTTGCACATTCTCCCCGTGTCTGCGTGGGTTTCCTCTGAGTACTCTGGTACTCTCCCATAGTCCAAAGATGTGCAGGTCAGGTGAATTGGCCACGCTAAATTGCACATAATGTTAGGTGCATTAGTCAAGGGCTAATGTAGGGGAATGGGTCTGGGTGGGTTGCTCTTTGGAGGGTCGGTATGGACTTGTTGGGCCAATGGGTCTGTTTTTGCACTATAGGGAATCTAACCTCATCAACTACTAGACTTATTACCTGTTCCATTTCTCACTCATTTACCATTCAGCCCCTTGAGTATGTTCTGTCCTTCAGTAAGATTACAATAATGGCCCAAATATGAAACTTTGCACTATTGGACTAAGTTTGCTCTGAACATTATGAGAATTATGTCAAAAGAGCTCATAAAGAAATAAAGGTGTAATACTTTTAATTGAAAACAAAAAATGATGGAGATCCCAGCAGGTAAGGCAGCACCCATGGAGATAGAGCAGGCTAATGTTTTGAGTCTAAATGACTCTTCTTCAGAGCTGAATTGAATTGAATTGAATTGAATTTATTGTCACATGTACCAAGGCACAGTGAAAAGCTTTGTCTTGCAGATCACAGATTTAAGTGGCAAAGGTAAGTAAATAATAGGTAAACAGCAGCAAAAACAAAAACACAGGTACAGGCGAATGTTAAGAGCTTGTGAGTCCATTCAGTATTCTATCAACAGTAGGTAGAAACTGTTCTGAAACCGGCTGGTGCTTTTGTTCAGGCTTCTGTATTTTCTCTGAAAATGTGTTGCTGGAAAAGCACAGCAGGTCAGGCAGCATCCAAAGAGCAGGAGAATCGATGTATTGGGCATAAGCCCTTCTTCAGGAATGAGAAGGACTTATGCCCGAAATGTCGATTCTCCTGCTCTTTGGATGCTGCCTAACCTGTTGCGCTTTTCCAGCAACACATTTTCAGCTCTGATCTCCAGCACCTGCAGTCCTCACTTTCTCCTCTCAATCTTCTCCCCAATGGTAGAGTTTCTAGATAAACATTGCCATGGTTGGATGGATTTGTGAGAATGCTGGTGGCCTTTCCTTGACATTGGGTCTGGTAGATAGATTCTATAGATGGGAGGTTGGCCTTTGTGATTGTCCAGGCCAAGATCACCACTCTCTGTGACCGTCTCCCATCTTGAATGGTACAGTTGCCAGACCAGGGAGTGATACATCCAGACAGAACAGTCTCAATGGCGCACCTATAAACGTTGGCAAGGGTAGTCACCAGCTGAAGATGAAGAGTGATTTAGACATCAACATTAGCTTGCTTTCTCTTCATGGATGCTGCCTGACCGACTATGATCTCCAACATTTGCTGTTTTCAGATTTGTTGAGGATTTTCTAGGGTTGCTGCAGAGACATTGTTTTCCATGAGTGTTGGCTCAGAGAGTATAATCTCAGAATAAGCGGTTGCATATTTAAGAAAGAGACAAGGAGGAATTTCCTCTCTCAGATTGCAGTGAATCTATTTAATTTACAACCACAGAGTGCTATTGAGGCTGGATCATTAAGTACGTTCAAGACTCAGAGAGATAGATTTTTAATCAGGAAGGAAGTCATGGGTTAAGGGGAAAGGCAGGAAGGTGGAGGTGAAGATTAGCAGATCAGCCATGATCTCATTAAATGTCTGGGCAGACTTGATGGGCTGAGTGGCCTACTTCTACTCCTATATCTTATGATCTCAGAGTATCCCAAAGTACATTCCAGCCAATGAAGTGCATTGAAAGTGTAGCTACTGGAGCTTTGATGAAATGTGACACAAAGTGATGTGGCATGGTGGCTCAGAGATTAGCACTGCTGCTGCACAGTGCCAGGGACCTGAGTTCAAATCCAGCCTTGGGTAACTCCCTGGGTGTTCTGCTTTCCTCCCACAGTCCAAAGTGTGCAGTTTAGATGGATTGGCTAAACTGGGGATGGAGGAAGACGGTAGGTCTGTAATAGAATAGGGCTTCAGGTATTTGGACAATTGGACTGCATTCTGGGGAAGGAGGGACCTGTACAAACAGGACGGGTTGCACCTGAACCAGAAGGGCACCAATATCCTGGGGGGTAGGTTTGCTAGCACTCTTCGGGGGGGGTTTAAACTAATTTGGCAGGGGGATGGGATCCGGACTTGTAGTCCAGCAAGTAAGCTAGCTGTTTGTCAGGATGTCCAAGAATGTAGGGAGGCTGTGGAGAAGGTAGCACTGACAGGGAATACTTGCGGACACAGAGATGGGCTCAAGTGCTTATACTTCAACGCAAGGAGTATCAGAAATAAGATGGGTGAACTTAAGGCGTGGATCGGTACCTGGGACTACGATGTTGTGTCCATCACGGAAACGTGGATAGATGAGGGACAGGAATGGTTGTTGGAGGTTCCTGGTTACAGATGTTTCAGTAAGATTAGGGAGGGTGGTAAAAAAGGAGGGGGGGGGGTGGCATTGCTAATTAGAAATGGTATAACGGCTGCAGAAAGGAAGTTTGAGGGGGATCTGCCTTTGGAGGTAGTATGGGCTGAAGTCAGAAATAGGAAAGGTGCAGTCACCTTGTTGGGCCTATAGGCCCCCCAATAGCAGCAGAGATGTGGAGAAACAGATTGGGAAACAGATTTTGGAAAGGTGCAGAAGCCACAGGGTCGTAGTCATGGGTGATTTCAACTTCCCAAATATTGATTGGAAGCTCTTTAGATCAAGTAGATTGGATGGGGCGGTGTTTGTGCAGTGTGTCCAGGAAGCTTTTCTAACTCAGTATGTAGATTGTCTGACCAGAGGGGAGGCCATATTGGATTTGGTACTCGGTAATGAACCGGGACAAGTGATGGGCTTGTTGGTGGGTGAACATTTTGGTGATGGTGACCGCAATTCTGTGACTTTCACCCTGGTTATGGAGAGAGATAGGTGCGCACAACAGGGTAGATTTTACAATTGGGGGAAGGGAAATTACGATGCTGTAAGACAGGATTTGAGGAGCATAAGTTGGGAGCATAGGCTGTCAGGGAAGGATGTGGTGGAAATGTGGAACTTTTTCAAGGAGCAGATATGACGTGTCCTTGATATGTATGTACCTGTCAGGCAGGAAAGAAATGGTCGTGTGAGGGAGCCTTGGTTGACGAGGGAGGTTGAATGTTTAGTAAAGAGGAAGAAGGAGGTTTACATAAGGTTTAGGAAACAGGGTTCGGACAGAGCAGTGGAGGGATACAGGATAGCCAGAAGGGACCTGAAGAAAGGGATTAGGAGAGCTAAGAGAGGGCATGAAAAATCCTTGGCGGATAGGATCAAGGATAACCCCAAGGCATTTTATGCGTATGTGAGAAACATGAGAATGATGAGAACGAGGGTAGGTCCGATCAAGTACAGTAGTGAGAGATTGTGTATTGAGTCGGAAGAGATAGGAGAGGTCTTGAATGAGTACTTTTCTTCAGTATTTACGAACGAGAGGGACCGTATTGTTGAAGAGGAGAGTGTGAAACGGACTGGTAAGCTAGAAGAGATACTTGTTAGGAAGGAAGATGTGTTGGCCATTTTGAAAAACTTGAGGATAGACAAGTCCCCCGGGCCTGACGGGATATATCCTAGGATTATGTGGGAAGCAAGAGAGGAAATTGCAGTACCGTTGGCAATGATCTTTTCGTCTTCACTGTCAACGGAGGTGGTACCAGGGGACTGAAGAGTAGCGAATGTTGTGCCCCTGTTCAAAAAAGGGAATAGGGATAACCCCGGGAATTACAGGCCAGTTAGTCTTACTTCAGTGGTAGGCAAAGTAATGGAAAGGGTACTGAGGGATAGGATTTATGAGTATCTGGAAAGACACTGCTTGATTAGGGACAGCCAGCACGGATTTGTGAAGGGTAGGTCTTGCCTTACAAGTCTTATTGAATTCTTTGAGGAGGTGACCAAGCATGTGGATGAGGGTAGAGCAGTGGATGTAGTGTACATGGATTTTAGTAAGGCATTGATAAGGTTCCCCATGGTAGGCTTATACGGAAAGTCAGGAGGCATGGGATAGACGGAAATTTGGCCAATTGGATAGAAAACTGGCTAACTGGTCGAAGTCAGAGAGTGGTGGTAGATGGTAAATATTCAGCCTGGAGCCCAGTTACAAGTGGAGTTCAGCAGGGATCAGTTCTGGGTCCTCTGCTGTTTGTAATTTTTATTAATGACTTGGATGAGGGAGTCGAAGGGTGGGTCAGTAAATTTGCAGATGATACGAAGATTGGTGGAGTTGTGGACAGTGAGGAGGGCTGTTGTCGGCTGCAAAGGGACTTAGATATGATGCAGAGCTGGGCTGAGGAGTGGCAGATGGAGTTCAACCCTGCCAAGTGTGAGGTTGTCCATTTTGGAAGAACAAATAAGAATGCGGAATACAGGGTTAACAGTAGGGTTCTTAGTCAGTTGGAGGAACAGAGGGATCTTGGGGTCTATGTACATAGATCTTTGAAAGTTGCCACTCAGATGGATAGAGCTTGTAAGAAGGCCAATGGTGTATTAGCGTTCATTAGCAGAGGGATTGAATTCAAGAGTCGTGAAGTGATGTTGCAGCTGTACAGGACTTTGGTTAGGCCACATTTGGAGTACTGTGTGCAGTTCTGGTCACCTCACTTTAGGAAAGATGTGGAAGCTTTGGAGAGGGTGCAGAGAAGATTTATCAGGATGTTGCCTGGAATGGAGAATAGGTCGTACGAGGATAGGTTGAGAGTTCTCGGCCTTTTCTTGTTGGAATGGCGAAGGATGAGGGGTGACTTGATAGAGGTTTATAAGATGATCAGAGGAATAGATAGAGTAGACAGTCAGAAACTTTTTCCCCGGGTACAACAGAGTATTACAAGGGGACATAAATTTAAGGTGAAGGGTGAAAGGTATAGGGGAGATGTCAGGGGTGGGTTCTTTACCCAGAGAGTGGTGGGGGCATGGAATGCGCTGCCCGTGGGAGTGGTAGAGTCAGAATCATTGGCGACCTTTAAGCGGCAATTGGATAGGTACATGGATGGGTGCTTAATCTAGGATAGATGTTCGGCACAACATCGTGGACCGAAGGGCCTGTTCTGTGCTGTATTGTTCTATGTTCTATGTTCTAGAATGAGAGGATCAGTGTAGACTTGATTGGCAAAGTGGCCTCTTTCCGCTCTATAGTGATTCCATGAACTTGTGTGCTGCAAGTGACCAAATAATTTGCTTTTTCTTCAGCGATGTTCATGTTCACCTCTTGCTTCTGCAAATGGCAGGGACATCACAGGATATTCCTAATGTTCACCTGACAGGGGGATCATGGGAAGCCAGTTTTATGTCTCATCTGAAAAACAGTGCCCCCAGCAGTGCAGCACTCCCTCAGTATTGCAGCAGGGAAATTAAACACAGTTTTAATTACACTCATACAACCTGGAGGGGACTTGAACCTGCAGGAGAGTTACCCGCTGAAACACATCTGACGCATCAATGAAAACTGTGGAGATGACGGTACATGCTGGGGGCTTCTGCCAATCCGCTGTCAAATTAATGAAGGAAACTGGAAGAATCCTGACCATCTGTTTTGTTCAACTGCGGTTTAGAGACTCAGGTGGTGGTATTGCATGCAGGAATCATCCCAATAAGAATTTCACATGGTTAGCTCTTACTGAAATGCAAGTGCAATGCAAAACTAATCAAAACAAAAAGCCTCAGGACCTGTTTCATTGTCTAATTTTTCATCAAAAGAGTATAGCCTCCTCTCTGTAAAATGCCGACTTATTCTAGATCACAGATACTGGAGGGTATCGGATACAATCCAAACTGGATCCCCATCAATGTATATCCACTACATACAGCAACATCAGGACGCTTTGCAGCAGGACAGCTATCCTGCCTGGTTTTTGCACTCGCCAGCCCAAATTAAACACAGACACATAGCAAATAGAGAGCTAGAAACTAAGAGCAGGCGCAGGCCATTCAGCCCTTCGAACTTGCTCCGCCCCTCATTGCGATCATGGCTGATCATCCAACTCAATCCCCTGTTCCTGCTTTAGGTCAGCACTGTGGTTCAGTGATTAGCACTGCTGCGCCAGAGACCTGGGTTCGATTCTATCATCAGGTGACTGTCTGTGTGGAGTTTATACATTCTTCCCATGTCTGCGTGGGTCCTTCCAGGTGCTCTGGTTTCGTCCCACAGTCCGATGATGTGTAGGCTAGGTGAATAGGCCATGGTAAATCACACATAGTGTCCAGGGATGTGCAGGCAAGGTGGATTGGCCATGGGAAATGCAAGGTGACAGGGATTAGGGGGTGGGTTGTCATGTGGACATGTTGGTCTGACTACACACTGTGGGGATTCTATGCTTTCTCCTCATACCCTGTGATCCTTGTAGCCCTGAGAAATGTGACCATATCTATTCTAACTTTAAACCCTACCCAGATGAAAGCAACTGACTCAACATTGGCAGCATATTGAGTCAAAGAGCAGCCCTGTTCTATGTGAAGATATCAGGGGGAATGAGGAACCTCCTGCAGTAGACAGCTTGGAGAATTTGGGACTGTTTGCCCTTGAGAAGGGAATGTCGACTGAGGCATTCAAACCCATGAGCCCTCTGCACAGAATACACAGGAAAAACCTCCCATGGGTGGAACCTTTGAGAAACAAGCAAGGTGCATGGATCTAAGGAAAAGAAACATCAAGTTTCCAATGAACGGTTCCAATGGGTCATGTTGCTAAGAAGTGGGATGTGCTGCCTGAGAGTGTGATAGCTTCAATGGAGATATTCAAGAAGGAACTGGATTATGATCTGAGGAGGAAGATTGTGGAGGATTACAGGGAGAAGGCAGGGGATTGACAATGAGTAAATTCAGAAAGACAGTGCAGACCCAGCAGACTAAGTGACCTCCTTCTGTGCTGGATTAGTTCTGAGATACAATGCATGTGACTGTGGATTTTAATTTTGGAACTGATACAACTATCACAACAACAATACCTTGTATTCCTATTGGACCTTTAATGTAGCAAAATGAGCCCACAGCACTTCCCAAAAAAAGTGCTCACTGAGACACACGAGTCAGCACAAAGAGAGGTGACTGAAAGCTTTTTGAACGGGATTTTGAAGATTACGTTAAGAGGAAGAGAAGGGTGAAGAGGTAGCGATGTCAGTCATGGGACTCCTAAGCATAACACTGGGCAATCGCTGCTAATGGAGGGGTCATGAGAACCAGGAGTGTGCAAAAGGTCAAAGATTTCCTGGGATGCTAGCTAGACTGGAAGATTTGAGTTATAAGGAGGTTGGATAGGCTGGGACATCTTTCCATGAAGCAGAGGAGACTGAGCAGTAACCTTCTAGAGGGCGATAAAATCATGACAGGCCTCAGTCAGGTAGATCACCGACAGCTTTTCCCTATGGTAGGGGAGTCCAAACTAGAGGACAAAGATTTAAGGTGAGAAGGGGCTGATACAAATGGATCCAGAGGGGTAAATATATCAGTCAAGAGGGCAGTGCTGGAAATGCATAACATTTCAGGCAGCATCTGTGGAGCAGGAAAATCAACGTTTCAGGCATAAGCCCTTCGGCAGGCTTCCTGATGAAGAGTTTATGCCCAAAACATTGATTCTTCTGCTCCTCGGATACTACCTGACCTGCTGTGCTTTTCCAGCACCACACTCTCAACTCTCATCTCTAGCCTCCACAGTCCTCACTTTCGCCTGGGTAAATATTTCACACAGATGATGGCGAGCATCTGGAACAGTTTGCCACAGTAGTGGCAGAAGTGAGTACAATTTTGTCATTGATGAACCTGTCATTTAGATAGGTCCATGGATGGGATAGGTGTGGAGGGATATGAATCAAATACAGGCAAATGGGCATAGTTTAAGTTGTAAAAACTAGGCAGCATGGGCAGGTGGGCCAAAGGGCCTGTTTCCACGCTGTAGGCCTCTATGACTCTAACTTTTGGAGTTAAATTAGAGCTGTTTGTGCTTATTTGTTATTACAGGTTCTCTCAGGATAGGGCAGGCACGTGGAAAGGCTAATGAAGTGCTTCTGCATGAAATGTCAGGAGTTGGGAGGTCATGTTGCTGCTCTACAGGATTTTGGTGAGGCCACTTTAAGAATGTTGTGTGCAATCCTGGGTCTCCATCTTAACCGAAGGATGTTGTGAAACTTGAAAGGGTTCAGAAAAGATTTACAAGGATGTTGTCAGGGTTGGAGGGTTTGAGCTATAGGAAGACGCTGAACAGGCTGGGGCTGTTTTCCCTGGAGTGTTGGAGGCTGAGGGTTGACCTTATAGAGGTTTATAAAATCATGAGAGGCATGGATAGGGTAAATCTTTTCCCTGGGGTGGGAGAGTCCAGAACTAGAGGGCTTTGGTTTAGGGTGAGAGGGGAAAGATACAAAAGGGACCTAAGGGGCAACTTTTTCACACAGAGGGTGGTACGTGTATGGAATGAGCTGTCAGAGGAAGTGGTGGAGGCTGGTATAATTGCAGTATTTAAGGTTTAGACGGATATGGGCCAAATGCTGACAAATGAGACGAGATTAGGTTGGGATATCTTGTCAGCATGGATGGTTGGACCGAAGGGTTTGTTTCCGTGCTGTACATTTCTATGACTCCTGCTCCTTGGATGCTGCCTGACCTGCTGCGCTTTTCCAGCGTGACGCTTTTTAATTCAGCCACATGGAAACCACACTGAGGCACCTGGGGGAATGTTACATTGTGATTCCAAAGCCATTTTGGCGATGGAGCTACCTGGATGTCCCTTCAGTTGAGCATTTATTCGGGTAATCCCCTCTCAGATAATTAGCCCAGTAAAATAGACTGATGCTCGGAGATCTTACTACCCAAGGCAAATCCTATCGGTGATCTCACTTCTTTGAGTTTACTTCACAAATGTCAGTGCAATTCTATTCAGAATAGCTGTGGGGCTGGGGAGGAAAATGAAACACTGATGCTGTACATCAAAGAAAATCTAATATACGTCAACTCAGTTAATTGGAGAATATATGGATAGCCCGACCAACAGGAAAATACATGAACCGCAATTAATGATTCATCTTTGTACTGAATGTTTGTGGCAGAAAATTTTGCTACTGGAATATTTCATTTCTCTTGGGGTGATGTTCAGTCATTCAGGTCCAATTGTGTATGAACAACAAGACGAGCTGTTGTAAGTGCCAGTGCAAGCAGCGATAACAGCCATCAATGGAACACTAGAGTCCGACTGATGGCAAGAAAATTGGCACCACAGTCAGAACAGATGGATAATAAGACTGTAAGAAATAGGAGAAGGAGTTGGCCATTTGAGCCCTTGAGTCTGCTCCACCAATCAATGGGATCATGGCCGATCCATCTTTCAGAGAGGCATCGAGGTGTGCAGCACCAGAGCAGACCCTTCAGTCCAATTCATCTATGCTGACCAGATTTCCTAACCAGATATTCAACCACCTGATGAAGGAGCAGCGCTCCAAAAGCTAGTACTTCCAAATAAACCTGTTGGACTATAACCTGGTGTCATGTGGTTTTTAACCTTGTCCACCCCAGTCCAACACTGGCACCTCCAAGTCATGGTAACCTAATCTGGTCCTATTTGCCAGCACTTGGCCCATATCCCTCTAAACCCTTCCTATTCATGTCCCCATTCAGATGCTTTTTAAATGCTGTAATTATGTCAGCCTCCAACACTTTCACTGGCAGCTCATTCCATATACGTGAAAATGTTGCCCTTAGGTCTCTTTTAAATGTTTCCCCTCATGTCCACTTTCCTGCCCTTTCCCTGTAACCCTTGATTCGCCGACTGATCAGGAATCTACCTACTTCATCCTTAACAATCAACATAGGTTCTGCAACCACAAGTCTGTGGCATGGTGTCTGAAAGATCTCACCACTTGGGTGATCTCCTTTGGGTGATCTGGTATACTCCAACAGTCCAAAGATGTGCAGATTAGGCGGATCGTCCATGCTAAATTGGCTATAGTGTCCAGGGATGTGCAGGCGAGGTGGATTCGCCATGGGAAATGCAGAAGGTAGCTAGAAAAAGCCACCAGGTGCTCACAACAGCGACAGAGACCTCGCTCAAATTCCAGCGGGAATCTCCCAAATTTCTCGCCATCGCCACACAGTTGTTCAGGACCTGGGCGGATTCTGTTTGCAGTGTTCTGTTGAAAACCTGGTGATCAGTGTTGCTGTTTGGTTCACGCGTGAAAACAAAACTAATTCCTAGTGAGGAATAAAACAAAGAACTGTGGGTACTGGAGAACTGAAACAAAAAGCAGAAACTGCTGGAGAAACTCAGCAGGTTTGGCAGCATCTACAGAGAGAAAACATTTTAATTCTGGTGACGCCGGTTCTGATAAAGAGTTATTACACCCAAAGTGTTTACACTGCTTTCTCCCTAATGGTGCTGCCTGAGTTTCTGGGTGAGGAAAGTTCCTGGTCAAACTCTTTTGCTGGGGGATATTCCAAATCCTGTATTGTATGGCATTTAAAACTTAACTCTTTTGAGTAATTTTCTTTACCTCTTCCTGCACAGTCGTATGAGCTTATTCCTCATTCTAGATTAGAATGGTGCTGGAAAAGCACAGCAGTTCAGGCAGCATCCGAGGAGCAGGAAAATCGACATTTCTGGCAAAAGCCCTTCATCAGGAATACAGGCAGAATGCCTGCAGGGTGGAGAGATAAATGAGAGGAGGGTGGGGGTGGGAGAAATTAGCATAGAGGAAAATAGGTGAATAGGGGTGGGGAAGAAGGTGATAGGTCAGAGAGGATGGTGGAGTGGATAGCTGAAAAGGAAGATAGGCAGGTAGGACAGTACTGAGGAATTACTGAGCTGGGGTGAGGTGGGGGAAAGGGGCAATGAGGAAACTGTTGAAGTCCACATTGATGCCCTGGGGTTGAAGTGTTCTGAGGCGGAAGATGAGGTGTTCTTCCTCCAGGCGTCGGGTGGTGAGGGAGCGGTGGTGAAGGAGGCCCAGGACCTGCATGTCCTCGGCAGAGTGGGAGGGGGAGTTGATATGTTTTTACCTATGAGCTTATTCCTCATCCTGGCAAAATGCTGGAAACTTGAGTTCAGATCAGAGTGGTGCTGGAAAAACACAGCAGGTCAGGCAGTATTCGAGGAGCAGGAAAATCAACGTTTCGGGCAAAAGTCCTTAATCTGAAATTCCTGATTCCTAATGAAGGGCTTTTGCCTGAAACGTCGATTTTCCTGCTCCTCGGATGCTGCCTGACCTGCTGTGCTTTTCCAGCACCACTCTGATCTAAACTCTTATTCCTCATCCTGTTAAAGTATTATAATTGTGTTGAAAAGATTGAGTGATGCATAGGGCCTTTTCCCTGTCAATCAATGTTTTTGTCCATGTCTCTGTAAGGTTATCAGTGGGAGGATGAGCTCTTCCATAGAGAAATACACCCTATTAAAACTTCCAAAGTTTTATTCCAGTTAAGAAGATAGGGAGATTTGAAACATATAGGATTTTTGAGAGAAAATGCTGAGAGGATGCTCCCTTGCATGGGGGACAGCTCAGGACCAAGACAGTACATTACAAAATAAAGGATCAATTTAAAGTTGGGATGAGGAGAAATTTCTTCGCTCAGAACATAGTGAGTCTTTGGAAGTTCTTGCCACAGAGCTATGGGGACAGAGTCCTTGTGTGATAGGCTGAGACAGATAGGATAATGAGGAAGGCGTTTGGTATGCTTTCCTTTATTGGTCAGAGTATTGAGTACAGGAGTTGGGAGGTCATGTTGTGGCTGTACAGGACATTGGTTAGGCCACTGTTGGAATATTGCATGCAATTCTGGCCTCCTTCCTATCTGAAAGATGTTGTGAAATTTGAAAAAGTTCAGAAAAGATTTACAAGGATGTTGCCAGGCTTGGAGGATTTGAGCTACAGGGAGAGGCTGAACAGGCTGGGGCTGTTTTCCCTGGAGCGTCGGAGGCTGAGGGGTGACCTTATAGAGGTTTACAAAATTATGAGGGACATGGATAGGATAAATAGACAAACTCTTTTCCCTGGGGTTGGGGAGTCCAGAACTAGATGGCATAGGTTTAGGGTGAAAGGGGAAAGATATAAAAGAGACCCAAGGGGCATCTTTTTCACGTAGAGGGTGGTACGTGTATGGAATGAGCTGCCAGAGGAAGTGGTGGAGGCTGGTACAATTGCAATATTTAAGAGGCATTTGGATGGGTGTATGAATAGGAAGGGTTTGGAGGGATATGGGCTGGGTGCTGGCAGGTGGGACTGGATTGGGTTGGGATATCTGGTCGGCATGGAGGGGTTGGACCGAAGGGTCTGGTTCTGTGCTGTACATCTCAATGACTCTATGAGATAGATTCTTGATCAGTCAGGGAATCATGGGTAATGGGGAAAGGGCAGGAATGTTGGATCAGCTATGATCCAGCAGAATGTGGGAGAAGGCCTGAGGGGCCAATCAATTTCCTCCTGTTCCTATTTCTTATGGCCTTGTGGTGTTAGGTCTATTAACTGGGATTAATACTCATTATCACCCGCATTCTTGCCTCATCTTACCTCTTTACAGTGCACCCTTTACCATTCCACTACACTGATGAAAAATGGCTGCTGAGAATTCCTGACAAGAAAGTTGGGAATGAGTCCTGGGTACTCACTCTCTGCAGCTCACCACTTACTCTTCCCAGATCTCTATCCCGGACACTGGGCACTGAAGTTCCAGGGCACACTCCATGAGCAGTGGCCCAATACGCCCCTCATCCACAGACATTGGCATTTCACGTGTGCTGGTCTCTCTGCATTCTTATGATGCCTCTCTAATCCACTTAGAGTACCCTTCTAGACTTCAATGCTGCTGCTTGGAGCAGATGGGTAATGCTCCGTGGAAGTCTATCATGAGGACATTTTGTCTACAGGGACAGGTAACCAGCTCATACATTGGACCAGACTCCTCCCTTGCTTTCCCAGTGTTTGCTCACTTAGTACCAACCTGGATTTACAAAGCATCGTTACCATGCATTTTGCCCCCTCAGCCACAGTGAACAACGTGTCTGCCTTGCCTTGCCTTTTAATGCAGGCACCAAGCCAGGCAGCTTGCCAGTGATGATCAGTCAAGGGGCTGGGCATCTTGCTTGTGGCACCATACCATGTCAATCTTACATCTGCTCCATATGTACGTCACTGCTTGGGCTTCGGGCAAATGGACGCACTGGTTACAAAGGCCCAACAACGTCTCTTCTTCCTCAGGCAGCTGAGGAAATTTGGCATAACAATGGATACCCTTGCCAACTTATATAGGTGTGTCATCGAGAGCATTCTGTCTGGATGTATCACTACCTGGTATGGCAACTGTACCATTCAAGATCGGAGACAGTTACAGAGAGTGGTGAACTCGGCCTGGACAATCACAAAGGCCAACCTCCCATCTATAGAATCCATCTACCAGGCCCACTGTCAAGGAAAGACTGCCAACATTCTCAAAAATCCATCCCACCCGGGCAATGATTTTCTACAAACTCTACCATCAGGGAGAAGTACGGAAGCCTGAACACACACCAGCTGGTTTCAAAACAGTTTCTACCCTATTGTTGTTAGAATACTGAATGAACTCACAAACTCTTAACATTCGCCTGTACCTGTGTTTTTGTTTTAGCCACTGTTTACCTATTATTTACTCCTAATTTATTTGACTGTATTGCTTGCAAGATAAAGCTTTTCACTGTGCCTCGGTACACGTGACAATAAATTCGATTCAATTCAATTCAGTTCAAAGAGGAGTTGTATTCAGTCAAAGCAAGGTAGGCACTCTCCAATCAGGAGATCCTGGCACTGTCAGTCAAGGCAGCCTCCAATCACAGTCTGGTAGCTTAGGCATAACCACTCAGCCACTGTGAGGTAGACAGGGTCAGGATCCTCTCTCTGGAAGCGTTAAGGAGCTGAACATTAGGCGCTGGCTTTTGCTAAAGCCTTGGCTTTTGCTACCCCATTGTCGGGTCATTTCCTCCTGGGATGAGGGAAAGAGAAGGATTGAGTGAGATGAAATTTGGATAGCACCTATTGGTGCCAGTAACTACCATGTCCAGGGCAAATGTCCCAAACCAGTGCAGGGAAGTGTCTTAGTGTTTAGTGAAAGTGCTGATCTGGTGCTCAACCGTCTTTTAATAATGGAGCCAGCATTAGATTCCAGATATCCTAGCAGGGAGAATACTTCCAAATACAATGAGGAGAAGAATCAGACCAGCATCAGGAGAGAGGAAAGCCATGGGTTAGGGAGCTTGTTGATGAGGTGATTTCGGGGTGAGATGATAGCATTATAAAAGTCATTCGGCCTTGTGGAGAGAAATCTTCTATAAAACTCATTAAAATGACAACTGATGAAAACATACACTATGATGCTCTGCCCCGTGTGACTTTCATCATGTTGTAATGTCAGTATTTAATAGGCATTAAGTTTACTCCAAAAGATAATTCGCTGGTTGATGGGAGCAGTAACATTAACCAGCCAAGAACATACTGCAACTCAGGCATTGGGAGAGCAAATGAAATGAGTTGATGGAAAGGGAAGGTGATTGTATTGGGTAGGAGATGATATATTTTGTTGATTTCTATATGTTAGCCCATGTAGCATATACTGCAGAAAACTGGGTTCTTCTTGAGTTAGATATTAGATTAGATTAGATTAGATTACTTACAGTGTGAAAACAGGTCCTTCGGCCCAACAAGTCCACACCGACCTGGAAAGCACAACCCACCCATACCCCTACATTTACCCCTTACCTAACACTATGGGCAATTTAGCATGGCCAATTCACCTGACCCACACATCTTTGGACTGTGGGAGGAAACTGGAGCACCCGGAGGAAACCCACGCAGACACAGGGAGAATGTGCAAACTCCACACAGTCAGTCGCACAGTTGCAGTTTATTTAAAATGCTAACTACTTACAAAATTTATAACCTTGAATCTAAAAGCTAGCATAGTTTGTGCTCAGTCTATGTCCAAGAGAAGGTGAACTGGCCTTCAATTTCTGGCAAAAGTGAGTTCTGCAGATGCTAGAGATCAGAGTCAGGATTAGAGTGGTGCTGGAAAAGCACAACAGGTCAGGCAGCATCCAAGGAGCAGGAAAATCCACGTTTCGGGCCGGAGTCCTTCATCAGGAAAGGCTTTTGCCTGAAACGTTGATCTTCAATTTCTGGCATCTCTCATCATGAAATTACATCGGAATTAAATGCTCTAAACCAAAGCAACCTTGAGAAGATTGATCCATAAGGGCTTTACAGTTTCTTTGTCCATAATATTGACTTGCAATGAAAAGTATTGGTTATTCCAAAGTATATACTCACTACCACATGGCTTGTAAAATTATACATGGTCCTGATTGTCATCTCTGTTCAAATCTTGCAAGTGACATCTGAGACAATGTACAAACTGCAAAGGAAACATAGGTACGACCTGACTGCAATGTCTAGCCAGGAATAGAATCAATAACTAGTATATATTTTGAGAAATGTTAATTGGATACTTCTGCAGTAATTGTAATAATTACACGGCCTTATGGTGCCCAATTATTTCTATAATTGTGACTAATAATTTCAGGGTCCATAAAGTTTATTTCTACACAATTGATGTGTTTATTCAACTAAGAACTGATTATTATTCAGAAGATAAAAACAGAAGTATATACATTGTTGAGGAAGTCAGCAATGTAGCTACACACCACTTATGGGACTGCAAGCCAACATCCCATCCACAGTCACACTTAATTCTTGCATGTGATGGAGATCTGTACTATATGAACAATTCATGTTAAACCCAAGTATTTTACGTTATAACAGATAACACATGGCTCTATGAAGATATGGAGACTTTCAAATTATGGAGTTAAAAATCACACAACACCAGGTTATAGTCCAACAGGTTTATTTGGAAGCACTAGCTTTCGGAGCGTCACTCCTTCATCAGGTGGTTGTGGAGTATTAGATCGTAAGACACAGAATTTATAGCAAAAGTTTAGAGTGTATTGTAACTGAAATTATATACAGTATTGAAAAAGACCTGGATTGTTTGTTAAGTCTCCCATCTTTTAGAATGGACATGCTGGTTTCAGTTCTTTCATGTGCAAATCCCAGAACATTTTTTTTAAAGCTACATTCTCATGTGAACTTTAATGGGTGCCATACCCATCTCAGATAATGCATTTAAGTTGTGAGGTGCCCTGTGTGAGGCTGCCCCAATGTTCAGACTGATTCTATTTCTTAAAAAGCATCTTACATGGATTCATGCAGTTTGTGAGCAAAATAAAACATAACTCTGCAAATACAAATTCACCCCACAAACTTATATGTGTATGTAGGTATATTTGTTGGGGTGGGGATGAGTGTCTGAGAGAGAGTGTGTGTATATGTATGTGTATGTGTATGTGTATGTGTGTGAGTGTGAGTGTAAAGGGTTATATGTCTGTGGGAGGGTGCATGTGTGGGTGAGAGTGTATGTGTAAGTGAATGAGAGAGAGCTTGTATATGAGAGAGGTTCTGCGTGAGTGTGTGTGAGAGTGTGTGTGTGTGTGTGTGTGTAGTGCAGTGGAGTCACCTGTAGTGTGACATGAACCCAAGATCCTCGGTTGAGGCCACTCCCATGGGTACCGAACTTGGCTATCAGCCTCTGCTTGGCCACTTTGTGTTGTAGCCTGTCCCAAAGCCTGCCTTGGAGGACAGTCACCTGAAGGTCTGAGGTCGAATGTCATGGACCGCTGAAGTGTTTCCTGACTGGGAGGGAACACTCCTGTCTGTTGATTGTTGTGTGGTGTCCATTCATCCGTTGCCGTAGCCTCTGCTCAATCTCGCCAATGTCCCATGCCTCAGGCATCCTTGCTTGCAGCGTATGAGATAGACAACGTTGACCGAGTCACATGAGTACCTGCCTCATACATGGTGGGTGGTGTCCCCATGGATAATGGCGATATCCATGTCGACACTCTGACATGTCTCGCAGTGTCAGCTGTGTCAAGGTTGTATGGAGTTGTCCTGGGAGCCGGGCAGTTTACTACAAACAATGATCTGTTTGAGGTTTGGTGGTTGTTTATAGGCGAGAAGTGGAGGTGGGGGCAAGGTCTTGGTGAGGTGCTCATCCTCACTGATAATCTGTTCCAGGTGGTTGCAGCTCACGTCTGTCTCCTGAGGAGGTAATTACGGTTTCTCACTGTGGCACATTAGAACTGGCGGTTGATGCATTGAGCATTTTATCCCGTTCTTATAAGGGCATCTTTGAGTTCTTCCCAGTGACTGTTGCATTCCTCCTCATCTGCTGTATATGCATAGGGCTTGTCCATAGGGGATGTTGTTTTAATATGTTTAGGGTGGAAGCTGGAGAAGTGTAGCATTGTGAGGTTACCTGTGGGTTTGCAGTAGAGTGAGGTGCCCATCCTTAATGGAGTTGCATATATCCAAGAATGAGACAGATAGTAGAGAGTAGTCCGTGTGAGTTTGATGGTAAGATGAAACCCATTGTTATCATTGTGTTTCATTGACTCCTTGCCATGGGTCCATAGAGTATAGTGTTGGTTGGCTCTGCTTTGTACAGAAGAAGCTGAAAATGTGTTGCTGGAAAAGCACAGCAGGTCAGGCAGCATCCAAGGAGCAGGAGAATCGACGTTTCGGGCATGAGCCCTTCTTCAGGAGTCCTGGAGAAGGGCTTATGTCTAAAACGTCAATTCTCCTGCTCCTTGGATACTGCCTGATGTAAATATATATATAAAAGGCTTACCGGTAGAATGGATTCTGACTGTGAGTCCGCGTGTCCTCGGCATTCGGAGGTCACGTGGTCCTCTGATGCGAAGGCAGAGGATGATCACGTGATGCTCCGAGATGCGGGGGCGGTCACGTGGTCTCCCTGTTTCGCGCTCCGGAAGAGTGCCGGGAGGTCACGTGATCGGCCATTTTGCGCCCCGGAAGTGTGCGAGTCTGCCGTTTTGCGCCCGAAAGGAGGCCGCGTGGTGCTCCTTTTCAGAGACAAAGGAGGGTCACGTGGGATCGGACATCTGGGAATGCGAGGAGGCAGGGAATGGAGTCAGAGCAACAGCCAATTAGAAGACAATCTCACTTGAGTGATGGTATGATGTTTTGTATGGTATAAAAGACTGGGTCAGGCGAAGATATACGTCTTTGTTCTTTGTGAACTGACTTACTTAGTAGTTGTCAGGGACAGAAAGGTTTAGACCCAGAGCTCTTTATGGATATACTTTATCCATTTACTGCTAGAATAAAACTAAAAGTGTAAGATTGAATATCTTCTCCTATTGCTTTATTTAAAGAGCACGCAGGACTGGGCTCACACATAGAGGAAAGTAAGTTGGTAGATTGAGCCTAAAGTCTAACACTGACTTGCTGCACTTTTCCAGCAACACATTTTCAGCTCTAATCTCCAGCATCTGCAGTCCTCACTTTCTCCTTTGTACAGAAGAAGTCTTTTTTTGAACCCGTGCATGAAAATGTTGTCACATTGGGGTACAAATTTGGTTCCCATGGCTGTTCTGTGCGTCTGGATGAAAAACAGGTTGTCAAAGATTAAAATGCTGTGGTCGAAGATAAAGCAGATGAGTTGTAGGACATTGCTTGGAGATTGGCAATTGTTGGTGTTGAGTTCTGAGACTGTTGCTGGGATGCCATCATTATGGGGTTGCTAGTGTAGAATGCTGAAATGTCCATTATGACAATGAATGTTCCTGCTTCAACTGGTGCTGAGTTTCTGTAAGAAATCTGTAGTGCCGCGACATAAGCTAGGGGTCTTTTGTACAATGGGTTTCATGATGCTTTTGTCATAGCCAGAGAGGTTCTCACACACGGTCCCATTGCCTGATATGATGGGATGTCCTGGTGTGTTGGTTTTGTGTGTCTTCAGAAAGCAGTAGAAGTTGCCTAGGCTAGAAATATGTGGGATGAGGGTGCGTAGGGAACTCTGAAGGACTGGATCAAAAGTCCAGATCAATGTTTTTAGTCCACGGATGTGTTCTTTGGTCAGGTCGGCCAATGCTTGCTTGTAGTGTTCCTGATTGTTCAATTGTTGAGACATTTCCTTGCAGTAATCTGTTCTATTCTGAACGACGATGGCTCCTCCTTTATCTGCAAGACGTGTCAGAGTGTCGACACGGATACCACCATTATACATGGGGACACCACCCACCTTGTACGCAGCAGGTACTCCTGTGACTCGGCCAACATTGTCTATCTCATACTCTGCAGGAAATGATACCCTGAGGAATGGTACACTTGCGAGACTGAGCAGAGGCTATGGCAACGGTTGAATGGACACGGTACAACAATCAACACACAGGAGTGTTCCCTTCCAGTTGGAGAACACTTCAGCCATCTGGGACATTCCATCTCAGACCTTTGGGTAACTGTCCTTCAAGGCAACAACGCAAAGTGGCTGAGCCTCAGGCAGAGGCTTTCAAGTTTAAAAAGAACACTTATACAATGAAAGGGAGTGGCCAGTCCTCCCAGCTCAGCTCAACTCTGGTTTGTTTTTTTTTTCTGAAAAGTCCTGCTGGAACCACAGAAGCAGGTCTAAGCTGGTACTCCCTCTCTCTGACTTCTACTCTGTAAGAACCTGTGTTTGATTTCACCTTTTGTGCCAAGGGGTGTTTCTAGGGATTGTGGCAAGTATTTAGAACTGAATTATAAAGTTGGGATGATCTGTTGGGTTTTCAGATAGGTTACGTTATTCAGTATTCTGTTTTCTGTTATGGAGTCATAGAGATGTACAGCATGGAAACAGACCCTTCGGTCCAACCCGTCCATGCCGACCAGATATCCCAACCCAATCTAGTCCCACCTGCCAGCACCCAGCCCATATCCCTCCAAACCCTTCCTATTCATGTACCCATCCAAATGCCTCTTAAATATTGCAATTGTACCAGCCTCCACCAATTCCTCTGGCAGCTCATTCTAAAAACGTACCACCCTCTGTGTGAAAAAGTTGCCCTTTAGGTCTCTTTTATATCTCTCCCCTCTCACTCTAAACCTATGCCCTCTAGTTCTGGACTCCCCAACCCAAGGGAAAAGACTTTGCCTCTTTACCCTATCCATGCCCCTCATAAGTTTGTAAACTTCTATCCTATCTACCTGTGACTCCACTTTTATGAAGCTATGATACTGCACTCGAAGGTCTCTTTGTTCAGCAACACTCCCTAGGACCTTACCATTAAGTGATGAAGGGCTTTTGCCTGAAATGTTGATTTTCCTGCTCCTTGGATGCTGCCTGACCTGCTGTGCTTTTCCAGCACCACGCTAATCCCTTACCATTAAGTGTAAGTCTGTATCTCAACGAACAGTGAGGTCTGTGAATTATTAACAAGAGGGTAGTTAATCTCAGTTGTTTGTATTTTAAGAAGATGATTTATTTGGTAGGTTTGGTGGGGAAAGGGGAGTTCCATGTAATCAGTTGCACAATTGTGATGGCAGTTTGGAATCTCCAAACATTCAATACCATCAGCTGCAATATCCATTCTCTAGATCTTTACTGATGCAAATTCCAGTTTCCTGAATAGCAATTTTTGTTTGATCCTCAGATCATGAAAAGTTACACAAAAATTCAAGAAGTGAAGTTGTTCGAAGGTGATTTAGACCAGGCCAGACCCCCTCAAAACATTTCAATAAAGTAGCCCAGACCCTAACATTGTAAGCTGTTTTAAGCAGATGTAACTGGGCGGCACGGTGGCACAGTGGTTAGCACTGCTGCCTCACAGCGCCTGTAGACCCGGGTTCAATTCCCGACTCAGGAGACTGACTGTGTGGAGTTTGCACGTTCTCCCCGTGTCTGCGTGGGTTTCCTCCGGGTGCTCCGGTTTCCTCCCACAGTCCAAAGATGTGCGGGTCAGGTGAATTGGCCATGCTAAATTGCCCGTAGTGTTAGGTAAGGGGTAAATGTAGGGGTATGGGTGGGTTGCGCTTCGGCGGGTCGGTGTGGACTTGTTGGGCCGAAGGGCCTGTTTCCACACTGTAAGTCTAGTCTAGTAACATGGATATTCCAAGAGAGAATCAGCTGGTTGTAAACAAAAATTTATTTACAAGATTACTGAATGAAACACAAACAAAGAAGGCGTTTGGTATGCTTTCCTTTATTGGTCAGAGTATTGAGTACAGGAGTTGGGAGATCATGTTGCGGCTGTACAGGACATTGGTTAGGCCACTGTTGGAATATTGTGTGCAGTTCTGGTCTCCTTCCTATCAGAAGGATGTTGTGAAACTTGAAATGGTCCAGAAAAGATTTACAAGGATGTTGCCAGGGTTGGAGGATTTGAGATATGGGGAGAGGCTGAACAGGCTGGGGCTGTTTTCCCTGGAGTGTCTGAGGCTGAGGGGTGATCTTATAGAGGTTTACAAAATTATGAGGGGCATGGATAGGATAAATAGACAAAGTCTTTTCCCAGGGGTCGGGGAGTCCAGAACGAAAGGGCATAGGTTTAGGGTGAGAGGGGAAAGATATAAAAGAGTTCTAAGGGGGAACATTTTCACACAGAGGGTGACACGTGTATGGAATGAGCTGCCACAGGAAGTGGTGGAGGCTGGTACAATTGCAAAATTTAAAAGGCATTTGGATGGGTATATGAATAGGAAGGATTTGGATGGATATGGGCCAGGTGCTGGCATGTGGGACTAGGTTGGGTTGGGATATCTGGTCGGCATGGACGGGTTGGACTGAAGGGTTTGTTTCTGTGCTGTACATCTCTATGACTCTACACACGTTACAACACAAAATCTATCCCCAGTTAAACTCACACTTCTTCTCTCTACTCCATTACCTCTACTCTGAATTATTTCAGTGGTACGCAAGATTGGGGTCATCAATGTGGCTTCTGGGGAAGAAGGCAGTCATCACTTGAAGCCCCCTCATCAGTAACACTTTGCCTTAATTTGTTCTGAGGCTGTGAGTGGAGATTACAGCCAACATTAGTTGTGAGAAGCCAGAAGTGGTGGTTCTTAAAATGTTACAATCTTCCCCAATTTCTGGGAATATTTCAGCCTCATTATTATTATTATGAGGGATCGCTATGTCTTTTAATTAATGAGTTAAAAAGTTACCCCTTGGGTCCTTAATAAATCTTTCTCCTTTCACTGTAAACCTAGGTCCCCTTGTTTTGGATTCCCCTACCATGGGAGAAAGACCTTGGTTATTCACCCTATCTATACCCCTCATGATTTTATAAAGCAGCACAGAACACCAGTGTTTATCAGAGGTGCGCTGATGATGTTACCTAGCAAGGCGATGAATCATCTGAAAACAAACCCTTCTCAGCGAGCAAATTTACAATCTGATCCAGAATCTGAGCTTCAAATCTCCAAAATTGCATATTATAAACCACCTAGAAGGTCACCACCCCAGTCTCCAATGCTCCAGGGAGAAAAGCCTCAACCCATTCAGCTTCTCCCTAATAACTCAAATCATTCCGTTCCAGCAATATTCTTGTCAATCCTTTCTGGACTGTCTCAAGTTCAACACCATCCTTCCTATGGAAGGAATACCCTAATTGTACAAGTGTTCTAGAAATGACCTCAGCAATGTAGAACTGAAATATGACCTCTCAACTGAATGCATGAAAGGTTCGATATATTGATTTTTAAAAAAAAAACTGGATCTAGGTTTGCTCGATGAGCTGGAAGGTTTACTTTCAGATGTTTCATCACCATAATATCGAACATCATCAGTGAGCCTCTGGTGAAGCACTGGTATTATGGCCTGCTTTCTATTTTTGTGTTTAGGTTTCCTTGGGCTGGTGATGCCATTTCCTGGTGGCAATGCCATTTCTTGTGTTGGTGATGTCATTTCCTGTTCTATTTTTCAGAGGGTGGTAGATGAGGACCATTTTGATGTGTTGCTGATAGAGTTCCAGTTGGAATGACATGCTTCTAAGAATTCTCCTGTGTGCCTCTGTTTGGCTTGTCCTCACATGGATGTGTAGTCCCAGTCAAAGTAGTGTCCTTCCTCATCTGTGTGTAAGGATACTAGTGAATGAGTCATGTCTTTTTGTGGCTACTTGATGTTCATGTATCCAAGTGGCTAGTTTTCTGCCTATTGTCCAATATAGCATTTGCTACAGTTCTTGCAAGGTATTTTGTAAATGATGTTCATTTTGCTTGTTGTTTGTATAGGGTCTTTCAGTTCATTAGCTGCTGTTTTATCATGTTGGTGAGTTTGTGGGCTACCATGATGTCAAGAGGTCTGAGTAGTCTGGCAATCATTTCTGAGATGGCTTTGATATAGGCGACATTACTGTAGAAATACAGTAAAACTATTGTAGATTCTCCACTTAGTAGAGGGTGAGGAAGAATAATTTGTCTCTGAAACTTTGGTACTTGTCCAATATTTCTGATAGCTGCTTAAATTCTACTTTGGAACAACTAGTCACTGATAGTAAGCAAATTCAAATGCCAGAAGTGGCTGGGAGTTAAATTACAACCGTGTTGACCTTGTTCTATGCCTGCAATAAAATATAACACAGGGATAATTTATGTCCAACATTTGACTGCTTTTTGTATTGCCAGAATGAGTCTGGATCATGCTTCTTGAATCTAACTATGAGGAAAGCTGCTGAAGAGACATACTTTATTTTGTAAATTATTACATCAACTGCAGACTCGTGCCTCTGAAGCAAAAGGTTGTAAATTGCTACAGCAGGAATATAAAATTCCTGATGAAGGGGCTTATGCCCGAAACGGTTAGTTCTCCTGCTCCTCAGATGCTGCTTGACCTGCTGTGCTTTTCCAGCCCCACGCTCTGATCGCCAGCATCTGCAGTCCTTATGTGTCAGCTCAGTGCTGAGGGAGTGCTGCACTACTGGAGATGTCACCTTTTAGGGGAGACAGAAAGCAGGCACTAAATTTACTTCTGTAGAAGGATCGCTGGATCCACGAAACGCTAGCTCTGTTTTGTCTCCAAAAGTGGCCGAGCTTTTCCAGCGATTTTTGATTTTGTTTCTGATCTTTAGCTTCTGTAGTTCTTTGGTTTTCTGTTTGGATGTAAACAGAGGTTCTCTTATGTGGATCTAAAAGACTTGTGTCACAATTTTGATCATAGAATCAAATAACCACAGAATACAGACTGCATCCCTGAACAGCTAAACACAGGAATTATCTTGTTGCTGTTTGTAATATATTTTTGTCCAGAACTCAGCTGCTGCAATTCTTACATTGCAAAAGTGCCTCCAGTTCTTGTCAAACAATTATCCCGCATTTGTGAAAGGTGCTATAGAATGCAAACCTTTTTTGCTTCAGTTCTCAAACAGAATTCTATGTTTCGAACTCCCGTAATAGAAAATAATACTTAACACTTCATGCAAAATATACAATGTGAGTCTGTTCCCTGTTAAACAGTTTGATGTTGTAAATTGCTGCCAGACTAGTCACAGCCAGATATGTTAGTGATTAAACATGCAGTGACTAAAGCTGTCTGCATTAGCAAAGTGCTGTTAATGCTAAGACTGTTTTCAAACTGGAAGGGAACACGGTCTGTCAGGCAGACGCTGGTGAATGACAAAGCTGAGTGTCGTTGATAATTTTGGCACAGAAACAAACCTTTTGGTCCAACTTGTCCATGCCAATCAGATATCCCACCTCAATCTAGTCCCACCTGGACCAGCACCTGGCCCATATCCCTCCAAACCCTTCCCAATCATATACCCATCCAAATGCCTTTTAAATGTTGCAATTGTACCAGCCTCCACCACTTCCACTGGCAGATTATTCCATCCACGTACCACCCTCTGCGTGAAAACACTGCCCCTTATGTGTCTTTTATATATTTCCCCTCTCACCCGAAACCTATGCCCTCTAGTTCTGGACTCCCCACCCCTGGGAAAAGATGTTGCCTGTTTATCCTATCCATACCCTTTATGATTTTATAAATCCCTATAAGGTCAGCCCTCAGCCTCCAATGCTCCAGGGAAAACAGCCCCAGCCTGTTCAGCCTCTCCCTGTAGCTCAGATCCTCCAACCCTGGCAACATCCGTGTAAATCTTTTCTGAACCCTTTCAAGCTTCGCAACATCTTTCCGATAGGAAGGAGACCAGAATTGCACGCAATATTCCAACAGTGGCCTCACCAATGTCCTGTACAGCCGCAACATGACCTCCCAACTCCTGTACTCAATACTCTGACCAATAAAGGCTTGTGCCCGAAACGTCGAATTTCCTGTTCCTTGGATGCTGCCTGACCTGCTGCGCTTTAATCAGCAACACATTTTCAGCATCAATAAAGGAAAGCATACCAAACGCCTTCTTCACTATCTTATCTACCCATGACTCCACTTTCAAGGAGCTATGAACCTGCACTCCAAGGTCTCTTTGTTCAGCAACACTCCCTAGGACCTTACCATTAAGTGTATAAGTCCTGCTAAGATTTGCTTTCCCAAAATGCAGCACCTCACATTTATCTGAATTAACCTCCATCTGCCACTCCTCAGCCCATTGGCCCATCTGATCAAGATCTTGTTGTAATCTGAGGTAATCTCTTCGCTGTCCACGACACCTCCAATTTTGGTGTAATCTAAAAACTTACTAACTACACGTCTTTTGTTCACATCCAAATCAATTATATAAATAATGAAAAGTAGTGGACCCAGCACCAGTCCTTGTGGTATTCCACCGGTCACAGGCCTGCAGTCTGAAAAACAAACATCCATCTAGCACTCTCTGTCATCTGTCTTTGAGTCTGTTCTGTCTCCAAATGGTTAGTTCTCCCTGTACTCCATGAGATCTAACCTTGCTAATCAGTCTCCCATGGGTGACCTTGTTGAACGCCTTACTGATGTCCATATAGATCACATCTACTGCTCTGCCCTCATCAATCTTCTTTGTTACTTCTTCAAAAAACTCAATCAAGTTTGTGGGACATGATTTCCCACGCACAAAGCCATGCTGACTATCCCGAATCAGTCCTTGCCTTTCCAAATACATGTACATCCTGTCGCTCCGGATTCTCTCCAACAACTTGCCCACCACCGATGTCAGGCTCACTGGTCTATAGTTCCCTGGCTTGTCCTTACTACCTTTCTTAAATAGTGGCACCACGTTAGCCAACCTCCAGTCTTCTGGCACCTCATCTGTGACTATCGATGTTACAAATATGTCACTAAGAGGCCCAGCAATCACTTCCCTAGCTTCCCACAGAGTTCTAGGGTACACCTGATCAGATCTTGGGATTTATTCACTTTGATGCATTTCAAGATTTTCAGCACCTCCTCCTCAGTAATATGGACATTTTTCATATTTTCATATGGACTATTTCCCTACATTCCATATCTTCCATGTCCTTTTCCACAGTAAACACTGATGAAAAATGCTCGGTAAGAAAGTCATGAAGGTGAAAAAAAAAATTGGGACCTTCCCTCCATAGTAAGGTCATAATTGGGAATGCTTACCAATGTTGTACAGTGCTCAACACCATCCGTGATACCTTAGATATGGAGGCTGTTCATGTTGAAATGCAACAAGGCCTGGACAATACCCAGGCTTGGGCTTGCAAGTGGTAAGTAACTTGCATGTGCACAACTGCCAGGCAATAATCATTCCCAATAAGAGACAATCCAATCACCATCTCTTCACTATCAGTGGCATTTCCATCACTGTATCTCCCACTAACCTAGAGTTACCTTTGTCCAGAAGCTGAACTGGATTTGCCATATAAATTCCTGAAGAAGGGCTTATGCCCGAATCTCCTGCTCCTTGGATGCTGCCTGACCTGCTGCGCTTTTCCAGCAACACATTTTCAGCTCTGATCTCCAGCATCTGCAGACCTCACTTTCTCCATATAAATTTAGAGGCTACAGGAACAGATCAGAAACAGGAAATACTGTCGCGAGGAACTCACCTCCTTACTGCCCAAAGCCTATCCATGATCTACAAGGCACAAGGCAGGAGAGTGATGGATTTGTTCCCCATTTGCCTGGGTGGGTGCAACACCAACAAGTCTCAAGAAGCTTGACACCATCCAGGACAAACCTGATTGGCACTTATCCATATGCTCCCTCCATCACTGACGCTCAGACGCTGCAGGGTGTATTGACTATAAGACATACGTCAGAAATTTACCACAACTCCTTAGGCAGAACCTTTCAAACTTACAGCCACTTCTATCTGGAAGGACAAGGGTAGCAGATACATGGGAACAGCGGCACGGTGGCACAGTGGTTAGCACTGCTGCCTCACAGCACCAGAGACCTGGGTTCAATTCCCGACTCAGGCGACTGACTGTGTGGAGTTTGCACGTTCTCCCCGTGTCTGCGTGGGTTTCCTCCGGGTGCTCCGGTTTCCTCCCACAGTCACAAAGATGTGCGGGTCAGGTGAATTGGCCATGCTAAATTGCCCGTAGTGTTAGGTAAGGGGTAAAATGTAAGGGTATGGGTGGGTTGCGCTTCGGCGGGTCGGTGTGGACTTGTTGGGCCAAAGGGCCTGTTTCCACACTGTAAGTCTAATCTAATCTAAAATCTAATCTAATCACGCCCTGCATGTTTCCCTCCAAACCACTCACTATCATTACTTGTGAATATAACATTGTCCCTTCGGTGTTGCTGAGTCACAATCCTGAGATTCCCTCCCTAATTAATGATTTATGTGTTTGTTTATTTATTGCCACTTGTATTTGTTACATGTGTGTGTTCTACATACAAGGAAAGTGGTCACGCCTCACTCTGGCGCCATCTTAAATCACAGAAATAAACCAAACACAGAATGCAAAGCTAGAAAAATAAGAAATAAAGTTAAAAGTTCAACATTACAGTCCTTCTGAAGTGCTCAGCTGTGGCCCTGGATCTGGGCTCTCTACCCCGATGCTGAGATCAACAATAGCACAAAGCATTCGGCTAGCCTCCAGCCCCCTTCAATGCTCAGCCACCACTGGAACGGTGTCACCATGTTGCAGCACCATCTTGTCTCCAGTGATGATGCCCACGCCATGAGTCCACACTGGTCAATCACGGAAATAGAACATAAGAACCAGGAGCTGGAGTAGGCCATCTGGCCCATCAAGCCTGCTCCACCATTCAATAACATCATGGCCCATCTTTTCATGGTGTCAGTTCCACTTACCCGCCCTCTCACTGTAACCCTTAATTTCTTTATTGTGCAAGAAAGATTTACCTCAGCTTTAAAAACATTTACTGAGGAAGCCTCAACTACTTCACTGGGCAGGGAATTCCACAGATTCACAACCCTCTGGGTGAAGAAGTTCCATCTCAATTCAGTCCGAAATCTGCTCCCTGTAATTTTGAGACATTCCCTCTTATCCTAGTTTCACCTTCCAGTGGAAACATCCTCTCTGCTTCCATCTTATCTATTCCCCTCATAATTGTAGATGTTTCTATAAGATTTCCCCCCCCCCATTCTTCTAAGTTCTAATGAATATAATCCCAGTCTACTCAGTTTCTCCGCATAAGTCAACCCCCCCAACTCCGAAATCAACCTAGTGAACCTCCTCTGTACCCCTCTAGTGCTAGTACAGAGGAACCTCGATTATCCGAATACCAATTATCTGAAAATTGGATTGTCCAAAAGAGATCTCGAGGTCCCGATAGAAACATGACGTTTCCAGCAGTGATCACATCTTTTGTTGACAGTGCTTGACAGGCACCATCTCCAAATGACAGACCTCCCCCCACCCCCCACCCCACCCACACTTTCCCTGGAGTTCTACACAGGGGTGTACCCTAAACCCCTTCTTCCCCAGATAATCTCTCTAACATTGTCCTATACAGGGCAGAGGTGGAGCCTGTCAAAAAGTTGCAGTAAAAAAGTTGTGTGTGTGACTGTGGCTGTGTGTGTGAGAGACTGTGTGTGTGTGTGTGTGTGTGTGTGTGTGTCACTGTGGCTATGTGTATGTGTGTGATTCTGTGTGTGTGTGTGTGTGTGTGAGAGAGAGAGAGAGTGTGCTTATGTGTGTGTGTGTCACTGTGGCTGTGTGTGTGTGAGTGTGACTGTGGCTGTATGTGTGACTGTGGCTGTGTGTGAATGTGATGTGTGTGTGTGTGACTGTGGCTGTGTGTGTATGTGAGTGTGTGTGTGAGTGTGACTGTGAGTGTGACTGTGAGTGTGACTGAGAGTATGACTGTGTGTGAGTGGGTGTGTGAGTGAGTGTGACTGTGGCTGTGTGTGAGTGTGACTGTGTGTGTGTGTGTGTGTGTGTATGTGTCACTGTGGCTATGTGTGTGTGTGTGATTCTGTGTTTGTGTGTGAGAGAGAGAGAGAGTGTGCTTATGTGTGTGTGTGTGTCACTGTGGCTGTGTGTGTGTGTGACTGTGGCTGTGTGTGTGACTGTGGCTGTGTGTGAATGTGATATGTGTGTGTGTATGACTGTGGCTGTGTGTGTATGTGAGTGTGTGTGTGTGTGTGACTGTGGCTGTGTGTGAGTGTGAGTGTGACTGTGTGTGTGTATGTGAGTGTGTGTGTGAGTGTGACTGAGTGTAACTGTGGCTGTGTGTGAGTGTGACTGTGTGTGTGTGACTGTGGCTGTGTGAGTGTGACTGTGTGTGTGTGTGTGTGTGTGTGTGTGTGACTGTGGCTGTGTGTGAGTGTGTATGTGCGCTATTTGGAGACTTACCCCACAAAGGCAGCAGCAGTCTTGTTATTGATGTCCAGTCCAGCTGCCCTGTACGGGGTTGGGGGTGGGAGTGGGGGGGGGGGGTAGGGTGGGGGGCGGGGCAGTGTTGGACGGGTTCAGAAATGGGGGAGCAGTTTCGTACAGGGTCAGGGTCGGGGGGGTGTTGCACCGGGTTGGGGGCAGGCTAGCCTCCTGAAAGAGGAGCAGACTTTAAAAACTCCGAACCCCAGAGGAAAGGCATTTCACTGATTAACCGAATAATCAATTATCCGAAAGAAAACGTCCCGCCCACCACGTTTGGATAATCAAAGTTCCCCTGTATGTTCTTTCTCAAGTATAGAGACCAAATATACAGCCATTGTGGGGTTACCTCATGCACATGGACTGCAGCGATTCAAGAAGGCTGCTCACTACCACCTCCTGCACCCACACCTCCCCCTCACCTTCATCCAAGACCTCAAAGGATCCTTCCACAACTGGCAGAGACTTTCCTGCACTTCCACGCACTTCATCGACTGTGTCCATTGCTCCCAATGTAGTCTCCTCGAAACTGGGGAGAGATGACACCAACTTGTGGAACATTTCAGAGAACATCTCTGGGACACACGCACTAAGCAACCCCACTGCCCTGTGGCCGAACACTTCAACTGCCCCTCCTACTCCGCCAAGGACATGCAAGTCCTGGGCCTCCACCATTGCCAGATTCTAGCCACCCGCCTGATCTTCTGCCTTGGTACCCTGCAACCACATGACATCAATGTCGCTTTCACCTGTTTCCACATCTCCCCTCCCCCCAAGTCCAACCCTCCAACTCGGCACCACCCTTTTGAACTGTCCTACCTGTCCATCTTCCTTCCCACCCATCTGCTCCACCCTCCACTCTGACCTATCACCATCAGCCCCACCTTCATCTACCTACCGCATTCCCAGTTACATCCCACAGACCCACCCTCATTCCCATTTATCTCTCAGTCTCCTGGAGCCTCTTCCATGTTTCTAATGAAGGGCTTATGCTCGAAACGTTGACACTCTTGCTGCTCGGATGCCGCCTGACTGGCTGTGCTTTTCCAGCACCACCTTTCATGAGCAACTGGTAATGGGCAATGAATTTTGGTCAGTCAGCGATACCCTTGGCTTAGGAGTGATCGAAACAACAGGAAGTGTTGACTTTGTGCACATCGTTCTCCCATAAACACCCATCTGCTTCCTCTTTCATTGTCAATATTCTTTTCTTTCTAATGGCTTGACGACAGGGATGATTGATGCTCAAGAATTGAGAGAATGGTGCTAGAAAAACACAGCAGGTCAGGCAGCATCCGAGGAGCAGGACAATCGATCTTTTGGGCAATAGCCCTTCATCAGGGATGAGTCTGGGAGCCCCTGAGGTGGAGAGTTAAATGGAATTTGGGGTGGGGCTAGAGGGAAGGTAGCTGAGTGTTCAATAGATGGATGGAGGTGGGGGTAAAGGTGATAGGTCAGAGTGGAGGGGGGAGCGGAGAGGTAGGAAGGAAGATGGAAAGGTAGGGCAGGTCATGACGATAGTGCTGAGTTGGAAAGTTGGAACTGGGGTAAGGTGGAGGGAAGGGAAAATGAGGAAACTGGTGAAATCCCCATCGGTGCCCTGGGGTTGGAGGGTCCTGAGGTTGAAGATGAGGTATTCTTCCTCTAGGCGTCAGGTGGTAAGAGAGACGTGATGGAGGAGGCCCAGGATCTGCATGTCCTCGGCAGAGTGGGAAGAGGGGTTGAAGTGTTCGACCACAGGGTGATGAGGTTGGCTGGTGTGAGCGTCCCAGAGATGTTCTCTGAAGCGCTCTGCGGGTAGGCCTTCTGTCTCCATAATGTAGAGGAGACTGCATCAGGAGCAATGGACACAGTAAATGACATGTGTGGAAGTGCAGGTGCAACTTTGATGGATGTGGAAGGCTCCTCTGGGGCCTTGGATGGAGGTGAGGGAGGAGGTGTGGGCACAGGTTTTGCAATTCCTGCGGTGGCAGGGGAAGGTGCCGGGAGGGGAGGGTGGGCTGTAGGGGGCGTAGACCTAATGAGGTCATCACGAAGGGAACAGTCTTTCTGGAAAGCAGATGGGGTGGGGAGGGAAATATATCCCTGGTGGTGAGGTCCATTTTTAGGTGGCAGAAATGTTGGAGGATGATGCGATGTACATGGAGGTTCTTGGGGTGAAGGTGAGGACCAGGAGGGTTCTGTCCTTGTTGCAGTTGGAGGGGTGAGGTTCGAGTGTGGAGGTGCAGGAAGTGGATGGGATGCACTGGAGGACATTGTCAACCACGTGGGAGGGGAAATTCCGGTCTATGAAGAAGCAGGCCATCTGATGTGTTCTGTGATGGGACGGGTTCTCTTGGGAGCAGATGCGATGGAGGCGGAGGAATTGGGAATAAGGGATAGCATTTTTGCAGAAGGCGGGGCGGGGGGAGGAGGTGTAATGCGAGAGAATTGTCAGGCTGGAATGAAACCCTGCAAGTCCCTTTATGAACAATTGTTATCCGGAAAACGGGGCCATTTTTGGCATCAAACGAAGCCTGAATGGCTTCAACTGGCTTTTCCTCAGACATTGTGTTACTTCTGCTCATGCCTGAGCCTTCACATGCCTCATAAAAGGTACATCAGAAATATGCAACGCTACCTAGGTGACCAATACATTGGCGCAACCCCTTACTGCTGAGAACGTGGAAAGTATTAAAAACCAGGCCCAAACATAAACATATTCATGAAGGCACACAGCCAACAAGGTGAAGACCCTCTGAGCTTTCGATACAATCAACCTCTCCTTCCAGCTTCTTAAAAACTTGTGATCATCTTATTGAAAATAATTAAGACAACTTGAAAACGTGATAACGTAGGCTGCATGAGGGGTAACTGGCAAATTCAACTTGATCTGAGTGACTTCCAGGTTGGAAACCATCTGCTGGCACCTCACATCCACTGACATTAGAATCTGACCAGTGCCAGTCTCTAAGAACCCTCATGCCTCATCTCTGACCCATTTACATGGCACTTCTGCACCTCAGTGCTGCACCATCCTTAGACTGTGAACTCAAGGTCTTGACTCTCTAGTATTAGGAATATCCTTCCTGTATTCCCCCTGTCTAGTCCTGTTACAGGCCTCTATGAGATCCCTCATTCTTCTCAACTCGAATGAACAGAGTCCTAATCAATCCGGTCTCCCTTCATACGTCAGTCTTGCCATCCTAGGAATTGGTCTGGTCAACCTTGGTTATACTCCCTCCATCGCCAGAACACCCTTCCTCATAAGGAGACGGAAACTTCACACAATATTTCAGCTGGTGGTCTCCCCAAAGCCCTGTACAATTATAGCAAGACATCCCTGCCTGCATATTCAAATCCTCTCACTATGAAGGCCAACATGCCTTTCAGCATGTGGGTACCCAGGTCTCACTACACCTCACCCTTCCCCAATCTATCGCCATTCAGATAATAATCTGCCAGCCCGGTTTTGTGACCAAAGTTATGACTCGACATCTGGTCTGTGATGCAGAGTCGTAATAACAGCATGGGTTCAATTCCCACACCAGCTGGGGAGACCATGAAGGACTCTCCTTCTCAATCTCTCCCAGTAGTGTGGTGACAGTCAAATTAAAGCAACACCAGATGTCTCTCTCTCTCTCTCTCTTTCTCTGTCTGTCTGTCTGTCTCTCTCACACATACACATGAAGGAGCGACACTCCGAAAGCTAGTGTGCATCCAATTAAACCTGTTGAGCTATAACCTGTTGTGTGATTTTTAACTTCTCACACACACAAGAGAGCAACCATATGGTCTGGTAAGACTACGGTACCTTTATGTTTACCTTTCACCGAAGTTTTGCATTTGGTCTTGCCCCATTGATGGGCCTTTTATGGATCACAGTGCATACCAGTTGTGCTGAAACTGGATATTCACTCACCAGCAAAAAAAAACAAAGCATTTGCAATCTGATTCCTCCAGCTTTCAGAGCCATAGATTTGGACAACATGGAAACAGACCTTTTAGTCGAACTCATCCATGCTGACCAGATATCTGAAAGTAATCTGGTCCCATTTGCCAGCATTTGGCCCATATCCTTTTGAACCCTTCCTAGTATCATACCCTTCCAGATGCCTTTTAAATGCTGTCATTGTACCAGCCTCCACCACTTCATCTGGCAGCTCATTCCATACACACCCCACCCTCTGTGTGAAAAGTTGCCTCTTATTCCATTTTAAATCTTTCCCCTCTCACCCTAAATCTCTGCCCTCTAGTTCTGGACTGCCCTATCCCAGGGAAAAGACATTGTCTATTTACCCTATCCGTTCCCCTTATAATTTTATTTGCAAACAAGGTGTTCACTTCTGAAAATATATGTTTTGTAGAAAAAACAAGCTGTTGACTTTTATTTCTAAGTTAACCTGTGTTAATGAGAACCAGATGTTAAATCTCACATTTGTGCTCCATTCACTAAAACAAACCAAACTGTCCAAATGAAGTCTTTGCAAGCAAGTGTAGTTCTCAGCACCAATGGATGTTCCTTAACCACCCCAACCAGCCAGCTGGAAGTATACATGTCAGACTCAGTTATCCTGCTTGGTACCAAGCCTCTGAAAGCTGGGGGAATCAGATTGCGCATGCTTTGTTTTTTTGCTGGTGACTGAATTTCAACAGAAAGCACAGAAAATCCTTTCGGGGATGTAGTGGAATGTATGGTCACTCTTGTGGGCAACACGTCAGATTACTTTTGACAACAAAAATCAAACTTACCAGATGGTTTTGCTCCATCTACCATGTTTCAAGACGAATGGGATGTGACATGAAGTGAAAATAATGTATTAAATGCTGTGTAGCATAATATGACTGCCCTCCTGTCTGCGGCTCAGTCAATCCCCATCATGTGCGTGTGGTGATCATGAGGGCACAAGAAAAAGTCACTTTTGGAATATTGCATTCAATTCTGGTCTCTATGATAAAGGAAATATGTTGTGAAACTTGAAAGGGTGCAGGAAAGATTTACAAAGATGTTGCTGGGGTTGAAGGATTTGAGCGAGAGGTAGAGGTTGAATAGGTTGGGACTACTTTCCCTGGACCATTGGAAGATCTTATAGAGATTTATAAAATTATAAGGGGAACGGATAGGGTAAATAGACAATATCTTTTCCCTGGGATAGGGGAGTCCAAAACTAGAGGGCAAAGATTTAGGGTGAGAGGGGAAAGATTTAAAATGGAATAAGGGGCAACTTTTTCACATAGACTGTGGGGTGTGTATGGAATGAGCTGCTAGATGAAGTGGTGGAGGCTGGTACAATGACAGCATTTAAAAGGCATCTGGATGGGTATGAGACTAGGAAGGGTTCAAAAGGATATGGGCCAAATGTTGGCAAATGGGACCAGATTAATTTCAGATATCTGGTCAGCATGGATGAGTTCGACTAAAAGGTCTGTTTCCATGTTGTCCGAATCTATGACTTGACGGTCCATGACACAGGAAGAGCTCTATAGAGTGTTTTTAACAATCTGTTTTTAAAAGAGGTTAAAGTGCTATGTACAAATTCTTAATTTACTGAGGACATTGCTAGTTTCGATTGACAAGTTTAAAAGTTTAGAAAAGTGACATCTTTATTGTTGACCATTGAAATATCCCCATATTCCCATGGATAAATTTGGGGATGGATCCTTCTGTAGTTTGGGAAGAAGGAAGGACTTGTTTTGATTTAGTGCCTTCATGATTCCAGGGTGCTCCATAGTGCTTGAAAACTTTTCAGTACTTTTAAAATTTATTTTTTGCTTGTGCTACTTTCAATAATATAATACATAGCATTTTAAGTTTTGCAATTAAAACTGTTATTATGGCAATCGTCCTTGCACTGTGCAACCCGAGGTGACAAATCAGAGTGCAGTTTCTTTCTCTTAAAATCCTGGCTTAAATTCGGAGATGCTTCTCTTCTGGAGAAAGACTTTAGAGCTGGGAACATGGATGTGGAATGCCTTCGGAATTAAGGGTTGTCTTCCCACTGACACGGGATGTTGCCAACAGCGGGAGCTTCAGAGGCATGGCGTCCTGACCTGCTGGTGATGGAGTCAATCAAGTGCCCAAGTGAGGGTGGCTTCCTGCCCTGGTTGGCATTTTGCCAACAGCAGAAGTTGCAATCAATGTAGGGGGGGGGAGTCCTCCAGCTGATTGCAGCGATATTGCCATGGGGTTCTCACGGCCCACAGAAGACTCCCCTAACCTGGCACAATGGTCTCCCTCACAACTATAATGGCACTGATGGTGGGTGAGACCTGTAATTGTTGTGACCTGCCTGCCGTCCCCAGTCAAGGTGAAAAAGAAAAATGAGACCCTGACTTAGAAGTTGCCTCATCAATTCGGGCGCCTCTTCAGCTCCATTGGTGGTATCTCTGAGGCTGCCGAGCTGCCACCTTCCTGATTAATTTGGTCACTATGGGTGAGGGAGTACTGCTCTCGATTGGATTGCTATGCTGGATCCCTCACTGTCCTCCCAGCAGGGTCCCCCTGCCAACTAACGTGTGCTTTCAGTGTCAACACTGGGATGAAGTCAAAAATCGCACAACACCGAGTTATAGACAATTGGTTTATCTGAGGTTTCAAATAAACCTATTGGACTATAACCCAGTGTCATGAGATTTTTGAGCAATAGGGAGAGGCTGAATAGGTTGGGGCTGCTTTACCTGGCGTGTCCAAGGTCAAGGGGTGACCTTATAGAAGTTTATAAAATCATGCTAGAGTGAATAGCAAGGTCTTTTCCCCAGTGTAGGGGAGTCCAAAATTAGGGGGCATATGTTTAAGGTGAGAGGACCAACTCCAGCACCTCCACACAACGGTGGGATGGTTCAGTTACCAACTACAGGGGATCAATGTGGATTTCACCAGTTTCCTCATCTCCCCTCCCCCCACCTCATCCCAGAACCAACCTTCCAACCTTCATCTACTGATCGCATTCCCAGCTACCTTCCCCCAGCACCACCCCCCCCATCCCAATTCTCTCTCAGCTCCTCCTGGGCCACAAGCCTCATTCCTGATGAAGAGCTTATGCTCGAAACATCGACTCTCCTGCCCCTCGGATGCTGCCTGACCAGCTGTGCTTTTCCAGCACCACACTCTTTGAGACTGTTTAGTTTTACTGAGTCATAGAGATGGAGAACACAGAAGCTGACACTTCAGTTCAATCCGTCCATGCCGACCAGATATCCCAAATCAATATAGTCCATTTGGCTCATATCCCTCGAAATCCTTCCTATTTATATACCCATCCGGATGCCTTTTAAATGTTATAATTGTACCAGCCCCCACCACCTCTTCTGACAGCTCAATCTGTACACCCTCTGTGTGAAAACGTTGCCCCTTAGATCCTTTTTAAACCTTTCCTCTCTCACCTTAAACATATGCCCCCTAATTTTGAACTCCCTTACACTGGGAAAAAGACCTTGCTATTCACCCTAGCATGATTTTATAAACTTCTATAAGGTCACCCCTTGACCTTGGACACTCCAGGTAAAGCAGCCCCAACCTATTCAGCCTCTACCTATAGTTCAAACCATCCAACCTTGGCGAAATCCTTGTAAATCTTTTCTGCACCCTTTTAAGTTTCACAACATCCTTCCTGCAGCTGTTGAGAAACTTCCAACGTTTAGCTCTGTTTCATTCCAAAAGATGCTGCTTTCCAGTGTGGGGCTTTCCAGTGTTCCTGTGTGTGACATTTTCATTGCTTTCATGTGATTGAGATTGCCAATTAGCACAGTGCACTCACTTCCCCGAGTAATGGGATTGAAACTGCTCAAGCTCATTTCATTTTGGATCAATAGGAACCATCAGAGAGAGGAAGCTTTTATCCCATCGCCCTGAGTCGGTGCTTGAACTCAGTTCCCAGAGGTAGAGTTAGCTTTGCATAACTTGGCTCCTAATCAGTTGGTGACAGTGCAATGGGAATAAAGACCACTGCATCACTCAAAATGCAGCTGAAACAGGTAGCAATATACAACAAAAACATAAGTGCAGGAAAGATCAAGTTGAACTGCCACATCCAACATGTCTGAAATTTGAACTGCCAATATACTTCTGTTTTTAAATGCAAGTCAGGTGATGCAAAAAAATGTTCATAAAGTTTTCCACATCGTGAATGCATAAGGGCTGCTAAATTCAAATTTGGACCATTAGATTTTTTTTTATAAATTTCACATGGGCGTCACTGGCTGGGTCGGTATTTATAGCCGGCTCTTATTTGCCCTTGGTATAATGAGCTTCCTTCTTGAATTGTTGCAATCCTATGTGCTGGAGGTAAATCCTTAAGGAGGTATTGTGAGGTTAAAGGAGTGTGCTGTACCTTCAAGAGAGAGTGAATGTTTGTTCTGCACTGAGAGCTTACAATTATGAGAACAAAGAACAAAGAAAATTTACAGCCCAGGCACAGGCCCTTCGGCCCTCCAAGCCTATGCCAATCCAAATCCACTGTCTAAACCTGGCGCCCAATTCCTAAGCATCTGTATCCCACTGCTCCCCACCTACTCATGCATCTGTCCAGACGCATCTTAAATGAATCTACCGTGCCTGCCTCTACCACCTCAGCTGGCAAGGCGTTCCAAATGCCCACCACCCTCTGTGTGAAGTACTTGCTGTGTGTATCCCCCTTAAACTTTTCACCTCTCACCTTGAAATCGTGACCTCTTGTTATTGAATCCTTCACCCTGGGAAAAAGCTTGTCTCTATCCATCCTGTCTATACCCATCATAATTTTATCAACCTCAATCAGGTGCCCCCTCAATCTCCATTTTTCTAATGAATCCAAACCTAACCTACTCAACCTCTCTTCATAGCCAACACCTTCCATACCAGGCAACATCCTCGTAAACCTTCTCTGCACCCTCTCCAAAGCATCCACATCCTTTTGGTAATGTGGCGACAGAACTGTACACAGTATTCTAAAGGTGGCCAAACCAATGTCTTGTACAATGTTAACATGACTTGCCAGCTCTTATACTCAATGCCCCATCCAATGAAGGCAAGCATACCATATGCCTTCTTGACCACTCTATCCACCTGTGCAGCAACCTTCAGGGTACAATGGATCTGCACTCCCAGATCTCTCTGCCCATCAACTTTTCCCAAGGCTCTTCCATTCATTGTATAATTCACTCTCGAATTAGACTTGCCTCTGTGCATCACCTCACATTTGTCTGGATTGAAATCCATTTGTCACTTTGTACCCTCCAGTCTATCTACATTCTCCTGTATTCTTTGACAGTCCCCTAAGCTTTCTGCTACTCCACCAATCTTCGTGTCATCCGGAAACTTACTGATCATACCAACAGTGCCCTCTTCCAGGTTATTTATGTATATCACAAACAACAGTGGCCCCAGCACTGACCCCTGTGGAACACCACTGGTCACCTTTCTCCATTTTGAGAAACTCCCTTCAACTACTACTCTCTGTCTCCTGTTCGTCAACCAGTTCTTTATCCACCTAGCTAGAATACCCTGCACATCATGTGACTTGACTTTTTCTATTAGTTTACCATGGGGAATCTTCTCAAATGCCTTACTAAAGTCCATGGCATCAACAGCCTTTCCTTCATCTATCAACTTGGTCACTTCCTCAAAGTCTCAGAGTGTAGTGGAAAATTGAAAATATGTACCATTTAGCTGTGAAATAGATATCTGAATTAGTTGCTTTTTTGACAACAATTCAAATTTAACCAATGAGTTTAAATTATGCCCCACAATACTAAAACCCAATCGAGTTTGAATTTATTGTTTTGCCAACATCAAACCAATGAGACGATCTGATTTTGGGGATATAAAAAAGGCAGGCAATTTGAAAATCAGACACAGCAACTGCCACTGAGAGACCTAAAACATTGACACACTTTCTATCAAAGGTACCTTTTTATATTAAACATCTTAATGGTAAAAAAAAGACGATCAGGGAGATCTTTAGCCGGAAGATGAAAGACACTGAACATGACAGCTGCTGCATGGTTTTGATATTAAGTTGATGTAATTTTAATAAATATTTTATTGGAACAGTAGCGTTGTAGAGTTAGAAGCAGGTAATAAACAGTTAAGAGAAAGGGGGGCTTAGAGTTGTGAGTAGTTGTTGTTTAATGTTCCCTTTTAGTGTTAAAGAATAAATTGATATTATTTTCTTTAAATAGTGGAATTTGGGAGTTCTCTGTCACTCATAGTTTAACAGATTACGAGGTGAGGTGAGCTTTTCTGAGTGTTTGGTTTAATTAACAGAAGGGTTCACCACCGATTTTCTTGTACAATAGAACTCAATTGATGAAAATTGAAGATTAGAAGACGAAGAGGTGATCTTATTCAGATCAAGAGAGGAGTGACAAGTTGGATGCTGAAAGGATGTTTCCCCTGGTGGAGAGATGAGAACACAGTTTAAACATCAACGCTAGCCCATTGAAAATGGAGATGAGGAGAATTTTGTTTTCACAGAGATTTCTGAGTTTGTAGAATTCTCTTCCCTACAGAGAGGTGGAGATGGAGCCATTGGATCCCATTAAGACAGAGGTAGTTAGATTGCTGGCTCACAATGGGAGAGAGACACGAATGTGAAATTAAGGCTAGAATCTGATTGATCTTGATCATATTGCACAACAGAGCAGAGCCAGAGCCTTCTCTTGCTCTGAATTTGAAAATTAGAAGCTTTTGCATGATCTAAGCATAAAAGTGGAAGAGGATATGAAACAGGATGGGAATAGGGTTGAACTTGCTCTGCCAATCAAACAGTTGTAACTGATATCTCCTTAACAAAATGCACAACAGTTAATTGGCCTTATTATTGTCTATTTATGTCACCAATCTAGGCACAGACAACACTAGTTTTTTACGAGTGCAAGGATTCTACTTACAGAGATTTAAAGTGTAACTTCAAATGTTTACACCAAACTCCAGCTCCAGCCTCCAGCTCTTGCAATGGCTTTGATTACTTTACTCTGAGTCTGCACCCAGGCTTAACCAGTCAAGAACAGTGACAGAGATCAGTTACTTGCATCACATAATCAAACGCAGAACTCATACTATTCCAGATCCAATTTAACAATAGGCTGCATCTCCGAAAGCAATTCCCACGATGCTGTTATGGATCCCTTCCAATTCTGAGCCAATAAGGCGGCACTGGAAAAGCACAGCAGGTCAGGCACCATTCAAGGAGGAGAGTCGACATTTTGGATAGGACCCTACATCTGGGGGAGGACAAGGGGGCTGAAAAATAAATTGGGTGGGGAGGTGGGCCTTGGGGAAAGGCATGTGGGATGGTGATAGCTGAATGCAGGTTGGAGGTGATTGTGCTAGGTCAATGGGAAGGATGAAGCGAATGGTGGGGGAGAAAGAAGACGGACAGGGAGGTCAGTCAAGAGGGCGGAGCTAAGTCAGAGGGTTGGGGTGGGGGAGGGGAGATTTGGAAGCTGGTGAATTCAATGTTGAGGTCATGTGGCTGTCGGCTCCAGAGATGAGGTGTTCCTCCTTCAGTTTGTGGGTGGTGTTATTCAGGCAGTGGAGGAGACCCTGAGTGGACATGCTATGGGGGAATGGGAGGGGGAGTTGAAATGGTTGCCTCCAGGAAGGTGGGGTTGGTTGGTGCATACAGAGCAGCGGTGTTCCTTGAGTTGTGCTCGGTCTCTCCAATGTAGAGAACACCACAGAGCAACGGATGCAATCAATGAGGTTCGAGGATGTGCGAGTGAATCTCTGCTGGATGTGGAATGATCCTTTTGGGCCTCGGATGGAGGCGAATGGGGAGGTGTGGGAGCAGGTCTTGCTACTGTTCCTGCTCCAGGTCCTGTTCCTGGTCCTTTTCCTGTTCCTGCTCCTGTTCCTGTTCCTGTTCCTGCTCCTGCTCCTGCTCCTGCTCCTGATCCTGCTCCTGCTCCTGCTCCTGCTCCTGTTCCTGCTCCTGCTCTTGCTCCTGCTCCTGCTCCTGTTCCTGTTCCTGTTCCTGCTCTTGCTCCTGCTCCTGCTCCTGCTCCTGTTCCTGTTCCTGTTCCTGCTCCTGCTCCTGCTCCTGCTCCTGGTCCTGCTCCTGCTCCTGCTCCTGCTCCTTTTCCTGATCCTGTTCCTGCTCCCGATCCTGTTCCTGCTCCTGTTCCTGCTCCTGCTCCTGGTCCTGCTCCTGCTCCTTTTCCTGATCCTGTTCCTGCTCCTGCTCCTGATCCTGCTCCTGCTCCTTTTCCTGATCCTGCTCCTGCTCCTGTTCCTGGTCCTGTTCCTGTTCCTGTTCCTGTTCCTGCTCCTGCTCCTGATCCTGCTCCTGCTCCTTTTCCTGATCCTGCTCCTGCTCCTGTTCCTGTTCCTGTTCCTGTTCCTGCTCCTGTTCCTGCTCCTGCTCCTGATCCTGCTCCTGCTCCTTTTCCTGTTCCTGATCCTGCTCCTGCTCCTGTTCCTGTTCCTGCTCCTGTTCCTGCTCCTGCTCCTGATCCTGCTCCTGCTCCTTTTCCTGATCCTGCTCCTGCTCCTGCTCCTGTTCCTGTTCCTGCTCCTGCTCCTGCTCCTGCTCCTGCTCCTGATCCTGCTCCTTTTCCTGCTCCTGTTCCTGCTCCTGCTCCTGCTCCTTTTCCTGCTCCTGTTCCTGCTCCTGCTCCTGTTCCTGCTCCTGCTCCTGCTCCTGCTCCTGCTCCTTTTCCTGCTCCTGTTCCTGCTCCTGCTCCTGTTCCTGCTCCTGTTCCTGCTCCTGCTCCTGCTCCTGATCCTGCTCCTGCTCCTGTTCCTGCTCCTGTTCCTGCTCCTGCTCCTGCTCCTGTTCCTGCTCCTGCTCCTGCTCCTGCTCCTGCTCCTGTTCCTGCTCCTGTTCCTGCTCCTGCTCCTGATCCTGCTCCTGCTCCTTTTCCTGATCCTGCTCCTGCTCCTGCTCCTGTTCCTGTTCCTGCTCCTGCTCCTGCTCCTGCTCCTGCTCCTGATCCTGCTCCTGCTCCTGTTCCTGCTCCTGCTCCTGCTCCTGTTCCTGCTCCTGATCCTGCTCCTGCTCCTGTTCCTGCTCCTGCTCCTGCTCCTGTTCCTGCTCCTGCTCCTGCTCCTGCTCCTGATCCTGCTCCTGCTCCTGTTCCTGCTCCTGCTCCTGCTCCTGCTCCTGCTCCTGCTCCTGCTCCTGTTCCTGCTCCTGTTCCTGCTCCTGCTCCTGATCCTGCTCCTGCTCCTGATCCTGCTCCTGCTCCTGTTCCTGCTCCTGCTCCTGCTCCTGCTCCTGTTCCTGTTCCTGTTCCTGCTCCTGCTCCTGCTCCTGCTCCTGATCCTGCTCCTGCTCCTGTTCCTGCTCCTGCTCCTGCTCCTGCTCCTGTTCCTGCTCCTGTTCCTGCTCCTGCTCCTGCTCCTGCTCCTGCTCCTGCTCCTGTTCCTGCTCCTGTTCCTGCTCCTGCTCCTGATCCTGCTCCTGCTCCTGCTCCTGCTCCTGCTCCTGTTCCTGCTCCTGCTCCTGTTCCTGCTCCTGTTCCTGCTCCTGCTCCTGCTCCTGCTCCTGCTCCTGCTCCTGCTCCTGTTCCTGCTCCTGCTCCTGCTCCTGCTCCTGCTCCTGCTCCTGTTCCTGCTCCTGCTCCTGTTCCTGTTCCTGCTCCTGCTCCTGTTCCTGCTCCTGTTCCTGCTCCAGTTCCTGCTCCTGCTCCTGTTCCTGCTCCTGATCCTGCTCCTGCTCCTGTTCCTGCTCCTGATCCTGCTCCTGCTCCTGCTCCTGCTCCTGTTCCTGCTCCTGCTCCTGTTCCTGCTCCTGCTCCTGCTCCTGATCCTGCTCCTGCTCCTGTTCCTGCTCCTGCTCCTGCTCCTGTTCCTGCTCCTGCTCCTGCTCCTGCTCCTGATCCTGCTCCTGCTCCTGCTCCTGTTCCTGCTCCTGCTCCTGCTCCTGCTCCTGTTCCTGCTCCTGTTCCTGCTCCTGTTCCTGCTCCTGCTCCTGCTCCTGCTCCTGCTCCTGTTCCTGCTCCTGTTCCTGCTCCTGCTCCTGCTCCTGTTCCTGCTCCTGCTCCTGCTCCTGCTCCTGCTCCTGTTCCTGCTCCTGTTCCTGTTCCTGCTCCTGTTCCTGTTCCTGCTCCTGTTCCTGCTCCTGCTCCTGCTCCTGTTCCTGCTCCTGTTCCTGCTCCTGTTCCTGCTCCTGCTCCTGCTCCTGTTCCTGCTCCTGCTCCTGTTCCTGCTCCTGTTCCTGATCCTGCTCCTGCTCCTGCTCCTGCTCCTGCTCCTGCTCCTGTTCCTGCTCCTGTTCCTGTTCCTGTTCCTGCTCCTGCTCCTGTTCCTGCTCCTGCTCCTGCTCCTGTTCCTGCTCCTGCTCCTGCTCCTGTTCCTGCTCCTGCTCCTGTTCCTGCTCCTGCTCCTGCTCCTGTTCCTGTTCCTGCTCCTGCTCCTGCTCCTGCTCCTGCTCCTGCTCCTGCTCCTGCTCCTGCTCCTGTTCCTGTTCCTGTTCCTGCTCCTGCTCCTGCTCCTGCTCCTGTTCCTGCTCCTGCTCCTGTTCCTGCTCCTGCTCCTGTTCCTGCTCCTGTTCCTGCTCCTGTTCCTGTTCCTGCTCCTGCTCCTGTTCCTGCTCCTGCTCCTGCTCCTGCTCCTGCTCCTGTTCCTGTTCCTGCTCCTGCTCCTGTTCCTGCTCCTGCTCCTGCTCCTGCTCCTGCTCCTGCTCCTGTTCCTGCTCCTGCTCCTGTTCCTGTTCCTGCTCCTGCTCCTGTTCCTGCTCCTGTTCCTGCTCCTGCTCCTGTTCCTGCTCCTGTTCCTGCTCCTGTTCCTGTTCCTGCTCCTGCTCCTGCTCCTGCTCCTGTTCCTGATCCTGTTCCTGCTCCTGTTCCTGCTCCTGCTCCTGCTCCTGCTCCTGTTCCTGCTCCTGTTCCTGCTCCTGCTCCTGTTCCTGCTCCTGTTCCTGCTCCTGTTCCTGTTCCTGCTCCTGCTCCTGCTCCTGCTCCTGTTCCTGCTCCTGTTCCTGCTCCTGTTCCTGCTCCTGTTCCTGCTCCTGCTCCTGTTCCTGATCCTGATCCTGTTCCTGTTCCTGCTCCTGTTCCTGCTCCTGTTCCTGCTCCTGCTCCTGTTCCTGCTCCTGCTCCTGCTCCTGTTCCTGCTCCTGCTCCTGCTCCTGCTCCTGTTCCTGCTCCTGCTCCTGCTCCTGCTCCTGCTCCTGCTCCTGTTCCTGCTCCTGCTCCTGTTCCTGCTCCTGCTCCTGTTCCTGCTCCTGCTCCTGTTCCTGTTCCTGTTCCTGCTCCTGTTCCTGCTCCTGCTCCTGCTCCTGCTCCTGCTCCTGCTCCTGCTCCTGCTCCTGCTCCTGCTCCTGCTCCTGTTCCTGCTCCTGCTCCTGCTCCTGCTCCTGCTCCTGTTCCTGCTCCTGTTCCTGATCCTGTTCCTGCTCCTGCTCCTGTTCCTGCTCCTGCTCCTGCTCCTGCTCCTGCTCCTGCTCCTGCTCCTGCTCCTGCTCCTGTTCCTGCTCCTGTTCCTGCTCCTGCTCCTGCTCCTGCTCCTGTTCCTGCTCCTGTTCCTGCTCCTGCTCCTGTTCCTGCTCCTGTTCCTGTTCCTGCTCCTGTTCCTGCTCCTGCTCCTGTTCCTGCTCCTGCTCCTGTTCCTGCTCCTGCTCCTGCTCCTGCTCCTGCTCCTGCTCCTGTTCCTGCTCCTGCTCCTGTTCCTGCTCCTGCTCCTGCTCCTGTTCCTGCTCCTGCTCCTGTTCCTGCTCCTGTTCCTGCTCCTGTTCCTGCTCCTGTTCCTGCTCCTGTTCCTGCTCCTGCTCCTGCTCCTGTTCCTGCTCCTGCTCCTGTTCCTGCTCCTGTTCCTGCTCCTGTTCCTGCTCCTGTTCCTGCTCCTGTTCCTGCTCCTGTTCCTGCTCCTGTTCCTGCTCCTGTTCCTGCTCCTGCTCCTGTTCCTGCTCCTGCTCCTGTTCCTGCTCCTGCTCCTGCTCCTGCTCCTGCTCCTGCTCCTGTTCCTGCTCCTGCTCCTGTTCCTGCTCCTGCTCCTGCTCCTGTTCCTGCTCCTGCTCCTGTTCCTGCTCCTGTTCCTGCTCCTGTTCCTGCTCCTGTTCCTGCTCCTGTTCCTGCTCCTGCTCCTGCTCCTGCTCCTGCTCCTGCTCCTGTTCCTGCTCCTGCTCCTGTTCCTGCTCCTGCTCCTGCTCCTGCTCCTGCTCCTGCTCCTGTTCCTGCTCCTGCTCCTGTTCCTGCTCCTGTTCCTGCTCCTGTTCCTGCTCCTGTTCCTGCTCCTGCTCCTGCTCCTGCTCCTGTTCCTGCTCCTGCTCCTGTTCCTGCTCCTGCTCCTGTTCCTGCTCCTGCTCCTGCTCCTGCTCCTGTTCCTGCTCCTGCTCCTGTTCCTGTTCCTGCTCCTGCTCCTGCTCCTGCTCCTGTTCCTGCTCCTGCTCCTGTTCCTGCTCCTGCTCCTGTTCCTGCTCCTGCTCCTGCTCCTGCTCCTGTTCCTGCTCCTGCTCCTGCTCCTGCTCCTGCTCCTGCTCCTGTTCCTGCTCCTGTTCCTGCTCCTGCTCCTGTTCCTGCTCCTGCTCCTGCTCCTGATCCTGCTCCTGCTCCTGTTCCTGCTCCTGCTCCTGCTCCTGTTCCTGCTCCTGTTCCTGCTCCTGTTCCTGCTCCTGCTCCTGTTCCTGTTCCTGTTCCTGCTCCTGTTCCTGCTCCTGCTCCTGCTCCTGTTCCTGCTCCTGCTCCTGCTCCTGCTCCTGCTCCTGTTCCTGCTCCTGTTCCTGCTCCTGCTCCTGATCCTGCTCCTGCTCCTTTTCCTGATCCTGCTCCTGCTCCTGCTCCTGTTCCTGTTCCTGCTCCTGCTCCTGCTCCTGCTCCTGCTCCTGATCCTGCTCCTGCTCCTGTTCCTGCTCCTGCTCCTGCTCCTGTTCCTGCTCCTGATCCTGCTCCTGCTCCTTTTCCTGATCCTGCTCCTGCTCCTGCTCCTGCTCCTGTTCCTGTTCCTGCTCCTGCTCCTGCTCCTGCTCCTGCTCCTGATCCTGCTCCTGCTCCTGTTCCTGCTCCTGCTCCTGCTCCTGCTCCTGCTCCTGCTCCTGCTCCTGTTCCTGCTCCTGTTCCTGCTCCTGCTCCTGATCCTGCTCCTGCTCCTGATCCTGCTCCTGCTCCTGTTCCTGCTCCTGCTCCTGCTCCTGCTCCTGTTCCTGTTCCTGTTCCTGCTCCTGCTCCTGCTCCTGCTCCTGATCCTGCTCCTGCTCCTGTTCCTGCTCCTGCTCCTGCTCCTGCTCCTGTTCCTGCTCCTGTTCCTGCTCCTGTTCCTGCTCCTGCTCCTGATCCTGCTCCTGCTCCTGCTCCTGCTCCTGCTCCTGTTCCTGTTCCTGTTCCTGTTCCTGTTCCTGCTCCTGCTCCTGTTCCTGCTCCTGATCCTGCTCCTGCTCCTGCTCCTGATCCTGCTCCTGCTCCTGCTCCTGCTCCTGCTCCTGTTCCTGTTCCTGTTCCTGTTCCTGATCCTGCTCCTGCTCCTGTTCCTGCTCCTGCTCCTGCTCCTGTTCCTGCTCCTGCTCCTGTTCCTGCTCCTGCTCCTGTTCCTGCTCCTGCTCCTGCTCCTGCTCCTGTTCCTGTTCCTGCTCCTGCTCCTGATCCTGCTCCTGCTCCTGCTCCTGCTCCTGTTCCTGTTCCTGCTCCTGCTCCTGATCCTGCTCCTGCTCCTGTTCCTGCTCCTGCTCCTGATCCTGCTCCTGCTCCTGTTCCTGCTCCTGCTCCTGCTCCTGCTCCTGTTCCTGTTCCTGTTCCTGCTCCTGCTCCTGCTCCTGCTCCTGATCCTGCTCCTGCTCCTGTTCCTGCTCCTGCTCCTGCTCCTGCTCCTGCTCCTGCTCCTGTTCCTGCTCCTGTTCCTGCTCCTGCTCCTGATCCTGCTCCTGCTCCTGCTCCTGCTCCTGCTCCTGTTCCTGCTCCTGCTCCTGTTCCTGCTCCTGTTCCTGCTCCTGCTCCTGCTCCTGATCCTGCTCCTGCTCCTGTTCCTGCTCCTGCTCCTGCTCCTGCTCCTGCTCCTGCTCCTGCTCCTGCTCCTGTTCCTGCTCCTGCTCCTGTTCCTGTTCCTGCTCCTGCTCCTGTTCCTGCTCCTGTTCCTGCTCCAGTTCCTGCTCCTGCTCCTGTTCCTGCTCCTGATCCTGCTCCTGCTCCTGTTCCTGCTCCTGATCCTGCTCCTGCTCCTGCTCCTGCTCCTGTTCCTGCTCCTGCTCCTGTTCCTGCTCCTGTTCCTGCTCCTGATCCTGCTCCTGCTCCTGTTCCTGCTCCTGCTCCTGCTCCTGTTCCTGCTCCTGCTCCTGCTCCTGCTCCTGATCCTGCTCCTGCTCCTGCTCCTGTTCCTGCTCCTGCTCCTGCTCCTGCTCCTGTTCCTGCTCCTGTTCCTGCTCCTGTTCCTGTTCCTGCTCCTGCTCCTGCTCCTGTTCCTGTTCCTGCTCCTGCTCCTGTTCCTGCTCCTGTTCCTGCTCCAGTTCCTGCTCCTGCTCCTGTTCCTGCTCCAGTTCCTGCTCCTGCTCCTGTTCCTGCTCCTGATCCTGCTCCTGCTCCTGTTCCTGCTCCTGATCCTGCTCCTGCTCCTGCTCCTGCTCCTGCTCCTGTTCCTGCTCCTGTTCCTGCTCCTGCTCCTGCTCCTGCTCCTGTTCCTGCTCCTGCTCCTGCTCCTGTTCCTGCTCCTGCTCCTGTTCCTGCTCCTGTTCCTGATCCTGCTCCTGCTCCTGCTCCTGCTCCTGCTCCTGCTCCTGTTCCTGCTCCTGTTCCTGTTCCTGTTCCTGCTCCTGCTCCTGCTCCTGCTCCTGTTCCTGCTCCTGTTCCTGTTCCTGCTCCTGCTCCTGCTCCTGCTCCTGTTCCTGCTCCTGCTCCTGTTCCTGTTCCTGCTCCTGCTCCTGCTCCTGTTCCTGCTCCTGTTCCTGATCCTGCTCCTGCTCCTGCTCCTGCTCCTGCTCCTGCTCCTGTTCCTGCTCCTGTTCCTGTTCCTGTTCCTGCTCCTGCTCCTGCTCCTGCTCCTGTTCCTGCTCCTGTTCCTGTTCCTGTTCCTGCTCCTGCTCCTGCTCCTGCTCCTGCTCCTGCTCCTGTTCCTGTTCCTGCTCCTGCTCCTGTTCCTGCTCCTGTTCCTGATCCTGCTCCTGCTCCTGCTCCTGCTCCTGCTCCTGCTCCTGTTCCTGCTCCTGTTCCTGTTCCTGTTCCTGCTCCTGCTCCTGCTCCTGCTCCTGCTCCTGCTCCTGTTCCTGTTCCTGCTCCTGTTCCTGCTCCTGTTCCTGATCCTGCTCCTGCTCCTGCTCCTGCTCCTGCTCCTGCTCCTGTTCCTGCTCCTGCTCCTGCTCCTGTTCCTGCTCCTGTTCCTGCTCCTGTTCCTGCTCCTGCTCCTGTTCCTGTTCCTGCTCCTGTTCCTGCTCCTGCTCCTGTTCCTGCTCCTGTTCCTGCTCCTGTTCCTGCTCCTGCTCCTGCTCCTGCTCCTGCTCCTGTTCCTGCTCCTGTTCCTGCTCCTGCTCCTGCTCCTGTTCCTGCTCCTGCTCCTGCTCCTGCTCCTGCTCCTGCTCCTGCTCCTGTTCCTGCTCCTGCTCCTGCTCCTGTTCCTGCTCCTGCTCCTGCTCCTGCTCCTGCTCCTGCTCCTGCTCCTGCTCCTGTTCCTGTTCCTGCTCCTGCTCCTGCTCCTGCTCCTGCTCCTGCTCCTGCTCCTGCTCCTGCTCCTGTTCCTGTTCCTGTTCCTGCTCCTGCTCCTGCTCCTGCTCCTGTTCCTGCTCCTGCTCCTGTTCCTGCTCCTGCTCCTGTTCCTGCTCCTGTTCCTGCTCCTGTTCCTGTTCCTGCTCCTGCTCCTGTTCCTGCTCCTGTTCCTGCTCCTGCTCCTGTTCCTGTTCCTGCTCCTGTTCCTGCTCCTGCTCCTGTTCCTGCTCCTGTTCCTGCTCCTGCTCCTGTTCCTGCTCCTGCTCCTGTTCCTGATCCTGTTCCTGCTCCTGTTCCTGTTCCTGCTCCTGTTCCTGCTCCTGTTCCTGCTCCTGTTCCTGTTCCTGCTCCTGTTCCTGCTCCTGCTCCTGTTCCTGCTCCTGCTCCTGATCCTGTTCCTGCTCCTGTTCCTGTTCCTGCTCCTGTTCCTGCTCCTGCTCCTGTTCCTGATCCTGTTCCTGCTCCTGTTCCTGTTCCTGCTCCTGTTCCTGCTCCTGTTCCTGTTCCTGCTCCTGCTCCTGCTCCTGCTCCTGCTCCTGTTCCTGATCCTGTTCCTGCTCCTGTTCCTGTTCCTGCTCCTGTTCCTGCTCCTGTTCCTGATCCTGTTCCTGCTCCTGTTCCTGTTCCTGCTCCTGCTCCTGTTCCTGCTCCTGTTCCTGCTCCTGCTCCTGCTCCTGCTCCTGTTCCTGCTCCTGTTCCTGCTCCTGCTCCTGTTCCTGTTCCTGCTCCTGTTCCTGCTCCTGTTCCTGCTCCTGCTCCTGCTCCTGCTCCTGCTCCTGCTCCTGTTCCTGCTCCTGTTCCTGCTCCTGCTCCTGCTCCTGCTCCTGTTCCTGCTCCTGTTCCTGCTCCTGCTCCTGTTCCTGCTCCTGCTCCTGTTCCTGCTCCTGTTCCTGTTCCTGCTCCTGTTCCTGCTCCTGTTCCTGATCCTGTTCCTGCTCCTGTTCCTGTTCCTGCTCCTGCTCCTGTTCCTGCTCCTGTTCCTGCTCCTGCTCCTGCTCCTGCTCCTGTTCCTGCTCCTGTTCCTGCTCCTGCTCCTGTTCCTGTTCCTGCTCCTGTTCCTGATCCTGTTCCTGCTCCTGTTCCTGTTCCTGCTCCTGCTCCTGTTCCTGCTCCTGTTCCTGCTCCTGCTCCTGTTCCTGTTCCTGCTCCTGCTCCTGCTCCTGCTCCTGTTCCTGCTCCTGTTCCTGCTCCTGCTCCTGTTCCTGCTCCTGCTCCTGTTCCTGCTCCTGCTCCTGTTCCTGCTCCTGTTCCTGCTCCTGTTCCTGCTCCTGCTCCTGCTCCTGCTCCTGTTCCTGCTCCTGCTCCTGTTCCTGCTCCTGCTCCTGCTCCTGCTCCTGTTCCTGCTCCTGTTCCTGCTCCTGTTCCTGCTCCTGTTCCTGATCCTGTTCCTGCTCCTGCTCCTGTTCCTGCTCCTGCTCCTGCTCCTGCTCCTGCTCCTGCTCCTGTTCCTGTTCCTGTTCCTGCTCCTGCTCCTGCTCCTGCTCCTGTTCCTGCTCCTGCTCCTGCTCCTGCTCCTGCTCCTGCTCCTGCTCCTGTTCCTGCTCCTGCTCCTGTTCCTGTTCCTGCTCCTGTTCCTGTTCCTGTTCCTGCTCCTGCTCCTGTTCCTGCTCCTGCTCCTGCTCCTGTTCCTGCTCCTGCTCCTGTTCCTGCTCCTGTTCCTGCTCCTGTTCCTGCTCCTGTTCCTGCTCCTGCTCCTGCTCCTGTTCCTGCTCCTGCTCCTGTTCCTGCTCCTGCTCCTGCTCCTGTTCCTGCTCCTGTTCCTGTTCCTGCTCCTGTTCCTGCTCCTGCTCCTGTTCCTGCTCCTGCTCCTGTTCCTGTTCCTGCTCCTGCTCCTGCTCCTGCTCCTGCTCCTGCTCCTGCTCCTGTTCCTGCTCCTGCTCCTGTTCCTGCTCCTGCTCCTGCTCCTGCTCCTGTTCCTGTTCCTGCTCCTGCTCCTGCTCCTGTTCCTGCTCCTGCTCCTGCTCCTGTTCCTGCTCCTGCTCCTGTTCCTGCTCCTGCTCCTGCTCCTGCTCCTGCTCCTGTTCCTGTTCCTGCTCCTGCTCCTGTTCCTGTTCCTGCTCCTGCTCCTGTTCCTGCTCCTGTTCCTGCTCCTGCTCCTGCTCCTGTTCCTGCTCCTGCTCCTGCTCCTGCTCCTGCTCCTGTTCCAGTTCCTGCTCCTGTTCCTGCTCCTGTTCCTGTTCCAGTTCCTGCTCCTGTTCCTGCTCCTGCTCCTGCTCCTGTTCCTGCTCCTGCTCCTGCTCCTGCTCCTGTTCCAGTTCCTGCTCCTGTTCCTGCTCCTGTTCCTGTTCCTGCTCCTGCTCCTGCTCCTGTTCCTGTTCCTGCTCCTGTTCCTGTTCCTGCTCCTGCTCCTGTTCCTGTTCCTGCTCCTGCTCCTGCTCCTGCTCCTGCTCCTGCTCCTGCTCCTGTTCCTGCTCCTGTTCCTGCTCCTGCTCCTGTTCCTGCTCCTGCTCCTGCTCCTGTTCCTGCTCCTGTTCCTGCTCCTGCTCCTGCTCCTGCTCCTGCTCCTGCTCCTGCTCCTGCTCCTGTTCCTGTTCCTGCTCCTGTTCCTGCTCCTGCTCCTGCTCCTGTTCCTGCTCCTGCTCCTGTTCCTGCTCCTGTTCCTGCTCCTGCTCCTGCTCCTGTTCCTGCTCCTGTTCCTGCTCCTGCTCCTGCTCCTGTTCCTGCTCCTGCTCCTGTTCCTGTTCCTGTTCCTGCTCCTGTTCCAGTTCCTGCTCCTGTTCCTGCTCCTGTTCCTGTTCCTGCTCCTGCTCCTGCTCCTGTTCCTGTTCCTGCTCCTGTTCCTGTTCCTGCTCCTGCTCCTGCTCCTGCTCCTGCTCCTGCTCCTGTTCCTGCTCCTGCTCCTGCTCCAGTTCCTGCTCCTGCTCCTGTTCCTGCTCCTGTTCCTGTTCCTGTTCCTGCTCCTGTTCCTGCTCCTGCTCCTGTTCCTGTTCCTGCTCCTGCTCCTGTTCCTGCTCCTGTTCCTGCTCCTGCTCCTGCTCCTGTTCCTGCTCCTGCTCCTGTTCCTGTTCCTGCTCCTGCTCCTGCTCCTGCTCCTGCTCCTGTTCCTGTTCCTGCTCCTGTTCCTGCTCCTGCTCCTGCTCCTGATCCTGCTCCTGTTCCTGCTCCTGTTCCTGCTCCTGCTCCTGCTCCTGCTCCTGCTCCTGTTCCTGCTCCTGCTCCTGATCCTGCTCCTGTTCCTGTTCCTGTTCCTGCTCCTGCTCCTGCTCCTGATCCTGCTCCTGCTCCTGCTCCTGTTCCTGCTCCTGCTCCTGCTCCTGTTCCTGTTCCTGCTCCTGCTCCTGCTCCTGATCCTGCTCCTGCTCCTGCTCCTGTTCCTGCTCCTGCTCCTGTTCCTGTTCCTGTTCCTGCTCCTGCTCCTGCTCCTGATCCTGCTCCTGTTCCTGCTCCTGCTCCTGCTCCTGCTCCTGCTCCTGCTCCTGTTCCTGCTCCTGCTCCTGCTCCTGCTCCTGCTCCTGTTCCTGTTCCTGTTCCTGCTCCTGCTCCTGCTCCTGATCCTGCTCCTGCTCCTGTTCCTGTTCCTGTTCCTGCTCCTGCTCCTGCTCCTGATCCTGCTCCTGCTCCTGCTCCTGTTCCTGTTCCTGCTCCTGCTCCTGCTCCTGTTCCTGTTCCTGCTCCTGCTCCTGTTCCTGCTCCTGTTCCTGCTCCTGCTCCTGCTCCTGCTCCTGTTCCTGCTCCTGTTCCTGTTCCTGCTCCTGTTCCTGCTCCTGCTCCTGCTCCTGTTCCTGCTCCTGTTCCTGTTCCTGCTCCTGTTCCTGTTCCTGCTCCTGTTCCTGTTCCTGCTCCTGCTCCTGCTCCTGTTCCTGCTCCTGTTCCTGCTCCTGCTCCTGCTCCTGCTCCTGCTCCTGTTCCTGCTCCTGCTCCTGTTCCTGCTCCTGTTCCTGCTCCTGCTCCTGCTCCTGTTCCTGCTCCTGCTCCTGCTCCTGCTCCTGGTCCTGCTCCTGTTCCTGTTCCTGCTCCTGTTCCTGCTCCTGTTCCTGCTCCTGTTCCTGTTCCTGCTCCTGTTCCTGCTCCTGTTCCTGCTCCTGATCCTGCTCCTGTTCCTGCTCCTGCTCCCGCTCCTGCTCCTGCTCCTGCTCCTGTTCCTGTTCCTGCTCCTGCTCCTGTTCCTGCTCCTGTTCCTGCTCCTGCTCCTGCTCCTGCTCCTGTTCCTGCTCCTGTTCCTGTTCCTGCTCCTGTTCCTGCTCCTGCTCCTGCTCCTGTTCCTGCTCCTGTTCCTGTTCCTGCTCCTGTTCCTGCTCCTGCTCCTGTTCCTGTTCCTGCTCCTGTTCCTGCTCCTGCTCCTGCTCCTGTTCCTGCTCCTGTTCCTGTTCCTGCTCCTGTTCCTGCTCCTGCTCCTGTTCCTGTTCCTGCTCCTGCTCCTGCTCCTGTTCCTGCTCCTGTTCCTGCTCCTGCTCCTGCTCCTGCTCCTGCTCCTGTTCCTGCTCCTGCTCCTGTTCCTGCTCCTGTTCCTGCTCCTGCTCCTGCTCCTGTTCCTGCTCCTGCTCCTGGTCCTGCTCCTGTTCCTGCTCCTGTTCCTGTTCCTGCTCCTGCTCCTGCTCCTGCTCCTGCTCCTGCTCCTGCTCCTGCTCCTGCTCCTGCTCCTGCTCCTGTTCCTGCTCCTGTTCCTGTTCCTGCTCCTGTTCCTGCTCCTGCTCCTGCTCCTGCTCCTGCTCCTGCTCCTGCTCCTGCTCCTGCTCCTGCTCCTGCTCCTGCTCCTGCTCCTGCTCCTGCTCCAGCTCCTGTTCCTGCTCCTGCTCCTGCTCCTGCTCCTGTTCCTGTTCCTGCTCCTGCTCCTGCTCCTGTTCCTGTTCCTGCTCCTGTTCCTGTTCCTGTTCCTGCTCCTGCTCCTGCTCCTGCTCCTGTTCCTGTTCCTGCTCCTGTTCCTGTTCCTGTTCCTGCTCCTGCTCCTGCTCCTGCTCCTGCTCCTGCTCCTGTTCCTGTTCCTGCTCCTGCTCCTGTTCCTGTTCCTGCTCCAGCTCCTGTTCCTGCTCCTGCTCCTGCTCCTGTTCCTGTTCCTGTTCCTGCTCCTGCTCCTGCTCCTGTTCCTGTTCCTGCTCCTGTTCCTGTTCCTGCTCCTGCTCCTGCTCCTGCTCCTGCTCCTGCTCCTGTTCCTGCTCCTGCTCCTGCTCCTGTTCCTGCTCCTGTTCCTGCTCCTGCTCCTGTTCCTGCTCCTGTTCCTGCTCCTGCTCCTGCTCCTGTTCCTGTTCCTGCTCCTGTTCCTGTTCCTGTTCCTGTTCCTGCTCCTGTTCCTGCTCCTGTTCCTGCTCCTGCTCCTGCTCCTGATCCTGCTCCTGCTCCTGATCCTGCTCCTGATCCTGCTCCTGTTCCTGCTCCTGTTCCTGCTCCTGCTCCTGTTCCTGCTCCTGCTCCTGCTCCTGCTCCTGCTCCTGTTCCTGTTCCTGCTCCTGTTCCTGCTCCTGTTCCTGCTCCTGATCCTGCTCCTGATCCTGCTCCTGTTCCTGCTCCTGTTCCTGCTCCTGCTCCTGTTCCTGCTCCTGCTCCTGTTCCTGCTCCTGCTCCTGCTCCTGCTCCTGCTCCTGCTCCTGCTCCTGCTCCTGTTCCTGCTCCTGCTCCTGCTCCTGTTCCTGCTCCTGTTCCTGCTCCTGTTCCTGCTCCTGCTCCTGCTCCTGTTCCTGTTCCTGCTCCTGTTCCTGTTCCTGCTCCTGTTCCTGCTCCTGTTCCTGCTCCTGTTCCTGCTCCTGCTCCTGTTCCTGATCCTGCTCCTGCTCCTGCTCCTGATCCTGCTCCTGCTCCTGATCCTGTTCCTGTTCCTGCTCCTGTTCCTGCTCCTGCTCCTGTTCCTGCTCCTGCTCCTGTTCCTGCTCCTGTTCCTGCTCCTGTTCCTGCTCCTGTTCCTGCTCCTGTTCCTGCTCCTGATCCTGCTCCTGCTCCTGATCCTGCTCCTGCTCCTGTTCCTGCTCCTGTTCCTGCTCCTGCTCCTGTTCCTGCTCCTGTTCCTGCTCCTGCTCCTGCTCCTGTTCCTGCTCCTGCTCCTGTTCCTGCTCCTGCTCCTGATCCTGCTCCTGTTCCTGCTCCTGCTCCTGATCCTGCTCCTGTTCCTGTTCCTGCTCCTGCTCCTGCTCCTGCTCCTGCTCCTGTTCCTGTTCCTGCTCCAGTTCCTGCTCCTGTTCCTGCTCCAGTTCCTGCTCCTGCTCCTGCTCCTGATCCTGCTCCTGTTCCTGCTCCTGCTCCTGCTCCTGCTCCTGATCCTGCTCCTGTTCCTGCTCCTGTTCCTGCTCCTGCTCCTGTTCCTGTTCCTGCTCCTGCTCCTGCTCCTGCTCCTGTTCCTGCTCCTGTTCCTGCTCCAGTTCCTGCTCCTGCTCCTGCTCCTGTTCCTGCTCCTGCTCCTGCTCCTGTTCCTGCTCCTGCTCCTGCTCCTGTTCCTGCTCCTGATCCTGCTCCTGTTCCTGCTCCTGCTCCTGCTCCTGCTCCTGATCCTGCTCCTGTTCCTGCTCCAGTTCCTGCTCCTGCTCCTGCTCCTGATCCTGCTCCTGTTCCTGCTCCTGCTCCTGCTCCTGCTCCTGCTCCAGTTCCTGCTCCTGTTCCTGCTCCAGTTCCTGCTCCTGCTCCTGCTCCTGATCCTGCTCCTGTTCCTGCTCCTGCTCCTGCTCCTGCTCCTGATCCTGCTCCTGTTCCTGCTCCTGTTCCTGCTCCAGTTCCTGCTCCTGCTCCTGTTCCTGCTCCTGCTCCTGCTCCTGTTCCTGCTCCTGTTCCTGCTCCTGTTCCTGCTCCTGTTCCTGCTCCAGTTCCTGCTCCTGTTCCTGCTCCAGTTCCTGCTCCTGCTCCTGTTCCTGCTCCTGCTCCTGTTCCTGCTCCTGCTCCTGTTCCTGTTCCTGTTCCTGCTCCTGCTCCTGTTCCTGCTCCTGCTCCTGCTCCTGATCCTGCTCCTGTTCCTGCTCCTGCTCCTGTTCCTGTTCCTGTTCCTGTTCCTGCTCCTGCTCCTGCTCCTGTTCCTGCTCCTGATCCTGCTCCTGTTCCTGCTCCTGCTCCTGTTCCTGTTCCTGTTCCTGCTCCTGCTCCTGATCCTGCTCCTGTTCCTGCTCCTGCTCCTGTTCCTGCTCCTGATCCTGCTCCTGTTCCTGTTCCTGCTCCTGCTCCTGATCCTGCTCCTGTTCCTGCTCCTGCTCCTGTTCCTGCTCCTGCTCCTGCTCCTGCTCCTGCTCCTGCTCCTGCTCCTGCTCCTGCTCCTGCTCCTGCTCCTGCTCCTGATCCTGCTCCTGCTCCTGCTCCTGCTCCTGCTCCTGCTCCTGCTCCTGCTCCTGCTCTTGCTCCTGATCCTGCTCCTGATCCTGCTCCTGCTCCTGCTCCTGCTCCTGATCCTGCTCCTGCTCCTGCTCCTGTTCCTGCTCCTGCTCCTGTTCCTGCTCCTGCTCCTGCTCCTGTTCCTGTTCCTGCTCCTGCTCCTGTTCCTGCTCCTGCTCCTGCTCCTGCTCCTGCTCCTGCTCCTGATCCTGCTCCTGATCCTGCTCCTGCTCCTGCTCCTGCTCCTGATCCTGCTCCTGCTCCTGTTCCTGCTCCTGCTCCTGTTCCTGTTCCTGCTCCTGCTCCTGTTCCTGCTCCTGATCCTGCTCCTGCTCCTGTTCCTGCTCCTGCTCCTGCTCCTGCTCCTGTTCCTGTTCCTGCTCCTGTTCCTGCTCCTGCTCCTGCTCCTGTTCCTGCTCCTGCTCCTGCTCCTGATCCTGCTCCTGCTCCTGTTCCTGCTCCTGTTCCTGCTCCTGTTCCTGCTCCTGCTCCTGCTCCTGCTCCTGTTCCTGCTCCTGCTCCTGTTCCTGCTCCTGTTCCTGCTCCTGTTCCTGCTCCTGTTCCTGCTCCTGCTCCTGCTCCTGTTCCTGCTCCTGCTCCTGTCCTGCTCCTGCTCCTGTTCCTGCTCCTGTTCCTGCTCCTGTCCTGCTCCTGTTCCTGCTCCTGTTCCTGCTCCTGCTCCTGTTCCTGCTCCTGCTCCTGTTCCTGCTCCTGTTCCTGCTCCTGTTCCTGCTCCTGTTCCTGCTCCTGCTCCTGCTCCTGTTCCTGCTCCTGATCCTGCTCCTGCTCCTGCTCCTGCTCCTGATCCTGCTCCTGCTCCTGCTCCTGTTCCTGCTCCTGCTCCTGCTCCTGCTCCTGTTCCTGCTCCTGCTCCTGTTCCTGCTCCTGCTCCTGTTCCTGCTCCTGTTCCTGCTCCTGTTCCTGCTCCTGTTCCTGCTCCTGTTCCTGCTCCTGTTCCTGCTCCTGCTCCTGTTCCTGCTCCTGTTCCTGCTCCTGTTCCTGCTCCTGCTCCTGTTCCTGCTCCTGTTCCTGTTCCTGTTCCTGTTCCTGCTCCTGTCCTGCTCCTGTTCCTGCTCCTGTTCCTGCTCCTGCTCCTGTTCCTGCTCCTGCTCCTGTTCCTGCTCCTGTTCCTGCTCCTGTTCCTGCTCCTGTTCCTGCTCCTGTTCCTGCTCCTGCTCCTGTTCCTGCTCCTGTTCCTGCTCCTGCTCCTGTTCCTGCTCCTGCTCCTGTTCCTGCTCCTGCTCCTGTTCCTGCTCCTGTTCCTGTTCCTGTTCCTGCTCCTGCTCCTGTTCCTGTTCCTGCTCCTGCTCCTGCTCCTGTTCCTGTTCCTGTTCCTGTTCCTGCTCCTGCTCCTGTTCCTGTCCTGCTCCTGCTCCTGCTCCTGCTCCTGTTCCTGCTCCTGTTCCTGCTCCTGTCCTGCTCCTGTTCCTGCTCCTGCTCCTGTTCCTGCTCCTGTTCCTGCTCCTGCTCCTGATCCTGCTCCTGCTCCTGTTCCTGATCCTGTTCCTGCTCCTGCTCCTGATCCTGCTCCTGCTCCTGTTCCTGATCCTGTTCCTGCTCCTGCTCCTGATCCTGCTCCTGCTCCTGTTCCTGATCCTGTTCCTGCTCCTGCTCCTGATCCTGCTCCTGCTCCTGTTCCTGATCCTGTTCCTGCTCCTGCTCCTGTTCCTGCTCCTGCTCCTGTTCCTGCTCCTGTTCCTGCTCCTGCTCCTGCTCCTGTTCCTGCTCCTGCTCCTGTTCCTGCTCCTGCTCCTGCTCCTGTTCCTGCTCCTGATCCTGCTCCTGCTCCTGCTCCTGCTCCTGATCCTGCTCCTGCTCCTGCTCCTGCTCCTGATCCTGCTCCTGCTCCTGCTCCTGCTCCTGTTCCTGCTCCTGCTCCTGTTCCTGCTCCTGCTCCTGTTCCTGCTCCTGTTCCTGCTCCTGTTCCTGCTCCTGTTCCTGCTCCTGTTCCTGTTCCTGCTCCTGTTCCTGTTCCTGCTCCTGCTCCTGTTCCTGCTCCTGTTCCTGATCCTGCTCCTGCTCCTGTTCCTGCTCCTGATCCTGCTCCTGCTCCTGCTCCTGCTCCTGATCCTGTTCCTGCTCCTGCTCCTGCTCCTGCTCCTGTTCCTGCTCCTGCTCCTGCTCCTGCTCCTGTTCCTGCTCCTGCTCCTGTTCCTGCTCCTGCTCCTGTTCCTGCTCCTGTTCCTGCTCCTGTTCCTGCTCCAGTTCCTGCTCCTGCTCCTGTTCCTGCTCCTGATCCTGCTCCTGCTCCTGCTCCTGTTCCTGTTCCTGCTCCTGCTCCTGCTCCTGCTCCTGCTCCTGCTCCTGCTCCTGTTCCTGTTCCTGCTCCTGTTCCTGCTCCTGCTCCTGCTCCTGTTCCTGATCCTGTTCCTGCTCCTGCTCCTGCTCCTGCTCCTGTTCCTGCTCCTGTTCCTGCTCCTGATCCTGCTCCTGCTCCTGCTCCTGTTCCTGTTCCTGCTCCTGCTCCTGCTCCTGCTCCTGCTCCTGCTCCTGTTCCTGTTCCTGCTCCTGTTCCTGCTCCTGCTCCTGCTCCTGTTCCTGATCCTGTTCCTGCTCCTGCTCCTGCTCCTGCTCCTGTTCCTGCTCCTGTTCCTGTTCCTGCTCCTGTTCCTGCTCCTGTTCCTGCTCTTGCTCCTGCTCCTGCTCCTGCTCCTGTTCCTGCTCCTGCTCCTGCTCCTGCTCCTGCTCCTGTTCCTGCTCCTGCTCCAGTTCCTGCTCCTGCTCCTGCTCCAGTTCCTGCTCCTGTTCCTGCTCCAGTTCCTGCTCCTGCTCCTGCTCCTGCTCCTGTTCCTGTTCCTGTTCCTGCTCCTGCTCCAGTTCCTGCTCCTGCTCCTGCTCCTGTTCCTGCTCCTGCTCCTGTTCCTGTTCCTGCTCCTGCTCCTGCTCCTGTTCCTGCTCCTGCTCCTGTCCTGTTCCTGCTCCTGCTCCTGCTCCAGTTCCTGCTCCTGTTCCTGCTCCTGTTCCTGCTCCAGTTCCTGCTCCTGTTCCTGCTCCTGCTCCTGCTCCTGTTCCTGTTCCTGCTCCTGCTCCTGCTCCTGCTCCTGTTCCTGCTCCTGTTCCTGCTCCTGTTCCTGCTCCAGTTCCTGCTCCTGCTCCTGCTCCTGCTCCTGTTCCTGTTCCTGTTCCTGCTCCTGCTCCTGTTCCTGCTCCAGTTCCTGCTCCTGCTCCTGCTCCTGCTCCTGCTCCTGCTCCTGCGCC